>NW_024070205.1:39476390-39910380 GCF_014754425.2 Oryx dammah | reverse complement strand
AAAGTTGTACTTTTCTAAGAATTTGTCCATTTCTTCCACGTTGTCCAATTTCTTGGCATATAGTTGCTGATAATAGTCTCTTATGATCCTTTGTATTTCTGTGTTGTCTGTTGTGATCTCTCCATTTTCATCTCTAATTTTGATTTGATTTTTCTCCCTTTGTTTCTTGATGAGTCTGGCTAATGGTTTGTCAATTATATTTATCCTCTCAAAGAACCAGCTTTTGGCTTTGTTGATTTTTGGTATGGTCTCTTTTGTTTCTTTTGCATTTATTTCTGCCCTAATTTTTAAGATTTCTTTCGTTCTACTAACCCTGGAGTTCTTCATTTCTCCCTTTTCTAGTTGCTTTAGGTGTTCAGTTCAGTTCAGTCGCTCAGTCGTGTCCGACTCTTTGTGACCCCAAGAATCGCAGCACGCCAAGCCTCCCTGTCCATCACCATCTCCCGGAGTTCACTCAGACTCACGTCCATCGAGTCAGTGATGCCATCCAGCCATATCATCTTCTGTCGTCCCCTTCTCCTCCTGCCCCCAATCCCTCCCAGCATCAGAGTATTTTCCAATGAGTCAACTCTTTGCATGAGGTGGCCAAAGTACTGGAGCTTCAGCTTTAGCATCATTCCTTCCAAAGAAATCCCAGGGCTGATCTCCTTCAGAATGGACTGGTTGGATCTCCTTGCAGTCCAAGGGACTCTAAAGAGTCTTCTCCAACACCACAGTTCAAACGCATCAATTCTTCGGAGCTCAGCCTTCTTCACAGTCCAACTCTCACATCCATACATGACCACAGGAAAAACCATAGCCTTGACTAGACGGACCTTGTCGGCAAACTAATGTCTCTGCTTTTCAATATGCTATCTAGGTTGGTCATAACTTTCCTTCCAAGGAGTAAGCGTCTTTTAATTTCATGGCTGCAGTCACCATCTGCAGTGATTTTGGAGCCCCCTCAAAATAAATTCTGACTCTGATTCCACTGTTTCTCCATCTATTTCCCATGAAGTGATGTGACCAGATGCCATGATCTTCGTTTTCTGAATGTTGAGCTTTAAGCCAACTTTTTCACTCTCCACTTTCACTTTCATAAAGAGGCTTTTTAGCTCCTCTTCACTTTCTGCCATAAGGGTGATGTCATCTGCATATCTGAGGTTATTGTTATTTCTCCCAGCAATCTTGATTCCAGCTTGTGCTTCTTCCAGTCCAGCATTTTTCATGATGTACTCTGCATAGAAGTTAAATAAGCAGGGTGACAATATACAACCTTGACGTACTCCTTTTCCTATTTGGAACCAGTCTGTTGTTCCATGTCCAGTTCTAACTATTGCTTCCTGACCTGCATACAGATTTCTCAAGAGGCAGGTCAGGTGGTCTGGTATTCCCATCTCTTTCAGAATTTTCCACAGTTTATTGTGATCCACACAGTCAAAGGCTTTGGCATAGTCAATAAAGCAGAAATAGATGTGTTTCTGGAACTCTCTTGCTTTTTCGATGATCCAGCAGATATTGACAATTTGATCTTTGGTTCCTGGGCCTTTTCTAAAACCAGCTTGAACATCAGGGAGTTCACGGTTCACGTATTGCTGAAGCCTGGCTTGGAGAATTTTGAGCATTACTTTACTAGCATGTGAGATGAGTGCAGTTGTGCAGTAGTTTCAGCATTCTTTGCCATTGCCTTTCTTTGGAATTGGAATGAAAACTGACCTTTTCCAGTTCTGTGGCCACTGCTGAGTTTTCCAAATTTGCAGAGTTAGGTTATTTACTTGACATTTTTCTTATTGAAGTAAGCCTGTATTGCTATGAACTTTCCCCTTAGCACTGCTTTTGCAGTGTCCCATAGGTTTTGGTTGTTTTGGTTTTTTTTTCTTAATTTTACTTTATTTTACTTTACAATACTGTATTGGTTTTGCCATACATCAAAATGAATCTGCCACGGGTGTACATGTGTTCCCAATCCTGAACCCCCCTGCCACTTCCCTCCCCATACTATCTCTCAGGGTCATCCCAGTGCACCAGCCTCAAACATCCTGTATCCTGCATCGAACCTACACTGGCGATTCATTTCTTACATGATATTATACATGTTTCAAGCCATTCTCCCAAATCTTCCCACCCTCTCCCTCTCCCACAGAGTCCAAAATTCTGTTTTATACATCTGTGTCTCTTTTGCTGTCTCACATACAGGGTTATCGTTACCATCTTTCTAAATTCCATGTATATGCGTTAGTATGCTGTGTGTTAGAATTTCTGTGTGTTAAATTTGTATCCTGCAACTTTACTATATTCATTGATTAGCTCTAGTAATTTTCTGGTGGAGTCTTTATGGTTTTCTATGTAGAGGATCATGTCATCTGCAAACAGTGAGAGTTTTACTTCTTTTCCAATTTGGATTCCTTTTCTTTCTTTTTCTGCTCTGATTGCCATGGCCAAAACTTCCAAAACTCTGTTGAATAGTAGCGGTGAAAGTGGGCACCTTTGTCTTGTTCCTGACTTTAGGGGAAATGCTTTCAATTTTTCACCATTGAGGATAATGTTTGCTGAGGGTTTGTCATATATAGCTTTTATTATATTGAGGTATGTTCCTTCTATTCCTGCTTTCTGGAGGGTTTTTATCATGAATGGATGTTGAATTTTGTCAAAGGCTTTCTCTGCATCTATTGAGATAATCATATGGTTTTTATTTTTCAATTTGTTAATGTGGTGTATTACATTGATTGATTTGTGGATATTGAAGAATCCTTGCATCCCTGGGATAAAGACCACTTGGTCGTGGTGTATGATCTTTTTAATGTGTTGTTGGATTCTGATTGCTAGAATTTTGTTAAGGATTTTTGCATCTATGTTCATCAGTGATATTGGCCTGTAGTTTTCTTTTTTTGTGTGGCATCTTTGTCAGGTTTCGGTATTAGCATGATGGTGGCCTCATAGAATGAGTTTGGAACTTTACCTTCCTCTGCAGTTTTCTGGAGGAGTTTGAGTCGGGTAAGTGTTATCTCTTCTCTAAATTTTTGGTAGAATTCAGCTGTGAAGCCGTCTGGATCTGGGCTTTTGTTTGCTGGAAGATTTCTGATTACAGTTTCAATTTCCGTGCTTGTGATGTGTCTGTCAAGATTTTCTATTTCTTCCTGGTTCAGTTTCGGAAAGTTGTACTTTTCTAAGAATTTGTCCATTTCTTCCACGTTGTCCATTTTATTGGCATATAATTGCTGATAATAGTTTCTTATGATCCTTTGTATTTTTGTGTTGTCTGTTGTGATCTCTCCATTTTCATTTCTAATTTTATTGATTTGATTTTTCTCCCTTTGTTTCTTGATGAGTCTGGCTATTGGTTTGTCAATTTTATTTATCCTTTCAAAGAACCAGCTTTTGGCTTTGTTGATTTTTGCCATGGCCTTTTTTGTTTCTTTTGCATTTATTTCTGCCCTAATTTTTAAGATTTCTTTCATTCTACTAACCCTGGGGTTCTTCATTTCTTCCTTTTCTAGTTGCTTTAGGTGTAGAGTTAGGTTATTTATTTGACTTTTTTCTTGTTTCTTGAGGTACGCCTGTATTGCTATGAACCTTCCCCTTAGCAATGCTTTTAGTGTCCCACAGGTTTTGGGTTGTTGTGTTTTCATTTTCATTTCGTTTCTATGTATATTTTTATTTCTTTTTTGATTTCTTCTGTAATTTGTTGGTTGTTCAGAAGCATGTTGTTCATTCCATATGTTGGAATTTTTAATAGTTTTTCTCCTGTAATTGAGATCTAATCTTACTGCATTATGATCAGAAAAGACGCTTGGAATGATTTAAATTTTTTTGAATTTATCAAGGCTAGACTTATGGGCCAGGATGTGATCTATCCTGGAGAAGGTTACCTGAGCACTTGAGAAAAAGGTGAAATTCATTGTTTTGGGGTGAAATGTCCTATAGATATCAATTAGGTCTAACTGGTCTATTGTATCATTTAAAGTTTGTGTTTCTTTGTTAATTTTCTGTTTAGTTGATCTATCCATAGGTGTGAGTGGGATATTAAAGTCTCCCACTATTATTGTGTTATTGTTAACTTCCCGTTTCATACTTGTTAGCATTTGTCTTACATATTGCGGTGCTCCTATATTGGGTGCATGTATATTTATAATTGTTATATCTTCTTCTTGGATTGATCCTTTGATCATTATGTAGTGTCCATCTTTGTCTCTTTTCACAGCCTTTGTTTTAAAGTCTATTTTATCTGATATGAGTATTGCTACTCCTGCTTTCTTTTAGTCTCTATTTGCATGGAATATCTTTTACCAGCCCTTCACTTTCAGTCTGTAGGTGTCCCTTGTTTTGAGGTGGGTCTCTTGTAAACAACATATATAGGGGTCTTATTTTTGTATCCATTCTCCAGTCTTTATCTTTTGGTTGGGGCATCCAACCCATTTACGTTTAAGGTAATTATTGATAAGTATAATCCTGTTGCCATTTACTTTGTTTTGGGTTCAGGTTTATACACCCTTGTTGTGTTTCCTGTCTAGAGAAGATCCTTTAACATTTGTTGGAGGGCTGGTATGGTGGTGCTGAGTTCTCTCAGCTTTTACTTTTCTGTAAAGCTCTTAATTTCTCCTTCATATTTGAATGAGATCCTTGCTGGGTACAGTAATCTGGGCTGTAGGTTATTTTCTTTCATCACTTTAAGTATGTCTTGCCATTCCCTCCTGGCCTGAAGAGTTTCTATTGAAATATCAGCTGTTATCCTTATGGGAATCCCCTTGTGTGTTATTTGTTGTTTTTCCCTTGCTGCTTTTAATATTTGTTCTTTGTGTTTGATCTTTGTGTTTGATTAATATGTGTCTTGGGGTGTTTCCCCTTGGGTTTATTCTGTTTGGGACTCTCTGGGTTTCTTGGACTTGGGTGATTATTTCCTACCTCATTTTAGGGAAGTTTTCAACTATTATCTCCTCAAGTATTTTCTCATGGTCTTTCTTTTTGTCTTCTTCTTCTGGGACTCCTATAATTCGAATGTTGGAGTGTTTCATATTGTCCTGGAGGTCTTTGAGATTGTCTTCATTTCTTTTAATTCATTTTTCTTTTTTCCTCTCTGTTTCATTTATTTCTACCATTCTATCTTCTATTTCACTAATCCTATCTTCTGCCTCCCTTATTCTACTATTTGTTGCCTCCAGAATGTTTCTGATCTCATTTATTGCATTATTCATTATATATTGACTCTTTTTGATTTCTTCTAGGTCCTTGTTAAACCTTTCTGGCATCTTCTCGATCCTTGTCTCCAGGCTATTTATCTGTGATTCCATTTTGATTTCAAGATTTTGGATCATTTTCACTATCATTATTTGGAATTCTTTATCAGGTAGATTCCCTATCTCTTCCTCTTTTGTTTGGTTTGGTCGGCATTTATCCTGTTCCTTTACCTTCTGGGTATTCCTCTGTCTCTTCATCTTGTTTATATTGCTGCGTTTGGGGTGGCCTTTCTGTATTCTGGCAGTTTGTGGAGTTCTCTTTATTATGGACTTTCCTTGCTGTGGGTGGGGTTGTATCAGTGGCTTGTCAAGGTTTCTTGGTTAGGGAAGCTTGTGTCAGTGTTCTGGTGGGTGGAGCTGGATTTCTTCTCTCTGGAGTGCAATGAAGTGTCCAGTGATGAGTTATGAGATGTCAATGGTTTTGGAGTAACTTTGAGCTGCCTGTATATTGAAACTCAGGACTGTGTTCCTGTATTGCTGGAGAATTTGTGTGGTATGTCTTGCTCTGGAACTTGTTGGCCCTTGGGTGGTGCTTGGTTTCAGTGTAGGTATGGAGGCGTTTGATGAGCTCCTATCAATTAATGTTCCCTGGCGTCAGGAGTTCTCTGATGTTCTCAGGTTTTGGACTTAAGCCTCCTGCTTCTGGTTTTCAGTTTTAGTTTTACAGTAGTCTCAAGACTTCTCCTTCTATACAGCACTGTTGATAAAACATCTAGGTTAAAGATTAAAAGTTTCTCCACATTGAGGGACACCCAGAGAGGTTCACAGAGTTACATGGAGAAGAGAAGAGGGAGGGGGGAGTTAGAGGTGACCTGAATGAGATGAGATGGAATCAAAAGAGAAGAGAGAAAGATAGCCAGTAATCACTTCCTTATGTGCGCTCCACAGTCTTGACCACTCAGAGATTTTCAGGAGTTATACAGAGAAGAGGAGAGGGAGGAAGGAGACAGAGGTGGCCAGGAGGATAAAAGAGGGGAATGAAAAGGAGAGAGACAGATCCAGTCAGTAATCAGTTCCCTAAGTGTTCTCCACTGTCTGGAACACACAGAGATTCACAGAGTTGGGTAGAGAAGAGAAGGGGGAGGAAGGAAAGTCCAAAGGAGGAGAGAGCAGTCAAGCCAGTAATCTTGCTCTCAAGTAAAAATGGGTACTGAAGATTGGGTTTTTGAAGGTACAGAATTGATAACAAATACCAAAAAGCAAAGATTAAAAATCTAGAGTAGAGGTTGGATTTTCAAAAATACATTATTAAAGAAAAGAAGAAGAAAAAATAAAACCAAGTCACAAGATTTATTTAAAAAGGAAAAAAATATATATATGAAATTTGCTTTAAAAATAGGGTATTTTTTTTAAAAGTAATAGTAGGTTATAAAAATGAAAATTAAAGGAGAAATAGAGGACTTAATAATTAAAAAATGTTAAAAAAAAGAAGAAAAAGAAAAGAAAAAGAAAACAAAAAAGAATGATCGTAAAAATGGTAAAGATAATATCTACGACTTTCTCTGGTGGTGTTGTGGGCAGTGTGGGGTCAGTTCATTTTTGGATAGATTCTTGGTCTGGCTTATATTTCTCAAGATCTATAGGCCCCTTCCTATGTAGTCAGTACTAACGACAGGGTTTTAATCTATTGCACCTGTCACTTCCAAGGCGGTTCCCTCTGTTTTAGCTTCTTCTGTTTGCTGGTCTCTCAGTGTCTGATTTCCGCCCTGAAACAAGGGGGGCGGTGGTGGACACTTTTTTTTTTTTTAGGCTCACTTGTTCAGTTGCCCAGTGGGGAGGGAGGGATGCTGCAAACAAATAACACTGGTGTGTGCTCACAGTGTCTCAGCCACACTGAGCCTGCCCCCACTCACAGAGCACACAGCTCAGGCTCTAGGTTGCTGTGCCGGGGACAATCTGAGGCTGGCCCTGGGCTGCATGCACCTCCCAGGTCTAAGCCACTCAGGCTCAGGTACTCAGGTAGTCCTCAGAGGCACAGACTTGGTTGGGCCTGCGTTTTGTGCCCTTCCCAGGTCTGAGTAGCTCAGGTGTTTGGCGAGTGCGGTCACTGCGACTTATCGCCTCTCCCGACCCTGCTGCTCAGTTTTCTGGGTGTACAACTGGCGCCCCTTCTCAGACATATGGTGACTGTCCAGAACCCCAAGAAGTCTTAGCAAAGAAGCCTATTTGCAGCTTGGTAGTTAATGTCTCTCTGGGGCTGCTATTGCCCTCTTCCGGCCCTTCCGGCTCTGGCTGCCTGTCACTGGAGGGGGATGGTCTGCAGCCAGCTAATTCTGTTCTGTCCTTTGTTCTGTGTGCGGTCCTGGTGGTGTCTTATGTTAGAGCTTTTTGCGCGGTAGCTATCCCACAGTCTGGTTTGCTAGCCCAAGGTAGTTCGCTCTGGCTACACTCGGGGCATTCAGGCCCGCTCCTTAAAAAGCAATGCAGCCCGCGCCTCCCTGCCCAACCCCCGCTTGCTAGTGGCTACGCTGTTTCTCCGCTGGGGGAGTTACTGCTGGGCTCGTAATCTGTGAGTTTTAATTATTTATTTATTTTTCCTCCCTATTATGTTGCCCTCTGTGCTTCCAAGGCTCGACACAGACTCGGCAGTGAGAGTGTTTCCTGGTGTTTGGAAACTTCTCCTTTTAAGACTACTTTCCTAGGACGGAGCTCCCTCCCTACCTCTTTTGTCTCTTTTTTTGTCTTTTATATTTTTTCCTACCTGTTTTTGAAGACAATGAGTTGCTTTTCTGGGTGCCTGACGTCCTCTGCGGGCATTCAGGAGTTGTTTTGTGGAATTTACTCAGCATTGAAATGTTCTTTTGATGAATTTGTGGGGGAGAAAGTGGTCTTCCCATCCTATTCCTCCGCCATCTTCTTTCCCCTCTGGCCAGGTTTTGGTTGTTGTGTTTTCATTTTCATTTCGTTTCTATGCATATTTTTATTTCTTTTTTATTTTTTTCTGTGATTTATCGGTTATTCAGCAGTGTGTTGTTCAGCCTCCATATGCTGGAATTTTTAATAGTTTTTTTCCTGTAATTGAGATCTAATCTTACTGCATTGGGGCCAGAAAAGATGCTGGAATGATTTCAATTTTTTGAATTTACCAAGGCTAGACTTATGGGCCAGGATGTGATCTATCCTGGAGAAGGTTCAGTGTGCACTTGAGAAAAAGCTGAAATTCATTGTTTGGGGGTGAAATGTCCTATGGATATCAATTAGGTCTAACTGGTCTATTGTATCATTTAAAGTTTGTGTTTCTTTGTTAATTTTCTGTTTAGTTGATCTATCCATAGGTGTGAGTAGGATATTAAAATCTCCCACTATTATTGTGTTATTGTTAATTTCCCGTTTCATACTTGTTAGCATTTGTCTTACATATTGTGGTGCTCCTATGTTGGGTGCATGTATATTTATAATTGTTATATCTTCTTCTTGGATTGATCCTTTGATCATTATGTAGTGTCCATCTTTGTCTCTTTTCACAGCCTTTGTTTTAAAGTCTATTTTATCTGATATGAGTATTGCTACTCCTGCTTTCTTTTGGTCTCTATTTGCATAGAATGTCTTTTTCCAGCCCTTCACTTTCAGTCTGTATGTGTCCCTTCTTTTGAGGTGGGTCTCTTGTAGGCAACATATCAGTTCAGTTCAGTTCAGTCACTCAGTTGTGTCCAACTCTTTGTGACCCCATGAATCGCAGCATGCCAGGCCTCCCTGTCCATCACCAACTCCCGGAGTCCACTCAGACTCACGTCTATCGAGTCCGTGATGCCATCCAGCCATCTCATCCTCTGTCGTCCCCTTCTCCTCCTGCCTCCAATCCCTCCCAGCATCAGAGTCTTTTCCAATGAGTCAACTCTTCTCATGAGGTGGCCAAAGTACCAGAGTTTCAGCTTTAGTATCGTTCCTTCCAAAGAAATCCCAGGGCTGATCTCCTTCAGAATGGACTGGTTGGATCTCCTTGCAGTCCAAGGGACTCTCAAGAGTCTTCTCCAACACCACAGTTCAAAAGCATCAATTCTTCGGCGCTCAGCTTTCTTCACAATCCAACTCTCACATCCATACATGACCACTGGAAAAACCATAGCTTTGACTAGATGGACCTTTGTTGGCAAAGTAATGTCTCTGCTTTTCAATATGCTATCTAGGTTGGTGATAACTTTCCTTCCAAGGAGTAACCATCTTTTAATTTCATGGCTGCAGTCAGCATCTGCAGGGATTTTGGAGCCCCCAAAAATAAAGCCTGCCACTGCTTTCACTGTTTCCCCATCTATTTCCCATGAAGTGATGGGACCAGATGCCATGATCTTCATTTTCTGAATGTCGAGCTTTAAGCCAACTTTTTCACTCTGAGACAGGAGTCTTATTTTTGTATCCATTCAGCCAGTCTTTGTCTTTTGGTTGGGGCCTTCGACCCATTTCATTCAGAAAACAAAGATCATGGCATCCGGTCCCATTACTTCATAGGAAATAGATGTGGAAACAGTGTCAGGCTTTATTTTGGGGGGGCTCCAAAATCACTGCAGATGGTGATTGCAGCCATGAAATTAAAAGAAGCTTACTCCTTGGAAGGAAAATTATGACCAACCTAGATAGCATATTCAAAAGCAGAGACATTACTTTGCCGACTAAGGCCCATCTAGTCAAGGCTATGGTTTTTCCAGTGGTCATGTATGGATGTGAGAGTTGGACTGTGAAGAAGGCTGAGCACCGAAGAATTGATGCTTTTGAACTGTGGTGTTGGAGAAGACTCTTGAGAGTCCCTTGGACTGCAAGGAGATCCAACCAGTCCATTCTGAAGGGGATCTGCCCTGGGATTTCTTTGAAAGGAACGATGCTAAAGCTGAAACTCCAGTACTTTGGCCACCTCATGAGAAGAGTTGACTCATTGAAAAAGACTTTGATGCTGGGAGGGATTGGGGGCAGGAGGAGAAGGGGACGACAGAGGATGAGATGGCTGGATGGCATCACTGACTCGATGGATGTGAATGTGAGTGAACTCTGGGAGTTGGTGATGGACAGGGAGGCCTGGTATGCTGCGATTCATGGGGTTGCCAAGAGTCGGACACAACTGAGCGACTGAACTGAACTGAACTGAATTATTGATAAGTATGATCCCATTGCCATTTACTTTATTGTTTTGGGTTTGAGTTTATACACCCTTTTGTGTTTACTGTCTAGAGAAGATCCTTTAGCATTTGTTGAAGAGCTGGTTTGGTGGTGCTGTATTCTCTCAGCTTTTGCTTGTCTGTAAAGCTTTTAATTTCTCCTTCATATTTTAATGAGATCCTTGCTGGGTACAATAATCTTGGCTGTAGGTTATTTTCTTTCATTCTGCCATTCCCTTCTGGCCTGAGAGTTTCTACTGAAATATCAGCTGTTATCCTTATGGGAATCCCCTTGTGTGTTATTTGTTGTTTTTCCCTTGCTGCTTTTAATATTTGTTCTTTGTGTTTGACCTTTGTCAATTTGATTAATATGTGTCTTGGGGTGTTTGGCCTTGGGTTTATCCTGTTTGGGACTCTCTGGGTTTCTTGGACTTGGGTGATTATTTCCTTCCCCATTTTAGGGAAGTTTTCAACTATTATCTCCTCAAGTATTTTCTCATGGTCTTTCTTTTGGTCTTCTTCTTCTGGGACTCCTATGATTCGAATTTTGGGGCACTTAACATTGTCCCATAGGTCTCTGAGGTTGTCCTCATTTCTTTTAATTCTGTTTTCTTTTTTCCTCTCTGTTTCATTTATTTCTGCCATTCTATTTTCTACCTCACTTATCCTATCTTCTGCCTCCCTTATTCTACTTTTGGTTCCCTCCAGAGTGTTTTTGATCTCATTTATTGCATTATTCATTATATATTGACTCTTTTTGATTTCTTCTAGGTCCTTGTTAAACCTTTCTTGCATCTTCTTGATTCTTGTCTCCAGGCTATTTATCTGTAACTCCAATTTGTTTTCAAGATTTTGGATCATTTTCACTATCATTATTTGGCATTCTTTATCAGGTAGATTCCCTATCTCTTCCTCTCTTGTTTGGTTTGGTGGGCATTTATCCTGTTCCTTTACCTGCTGTGTATTCCTCTGCCTTTTCATCTTGTTTATATTGCTGTGTTTGGGGTGACCTTTCCCTGGTGGCTCAGAGAGTAAAGCGTCTGTCTACAATGTGGGAGACCTGGGTTCCATCCCTGGGTCGGGAAGATCCGCTGGAGAAAGAAATGGCAATCCAATCCAGTACTATTGTCTGGAAAATCCCATGGACAGAAGAGCCTGGTAGGCTACAGTCCATGGGGTCACAAAGTGTCAGACATGACTGAGTGACTTCACTTTCTGTATTTTGGCAGTTGTGGTTCCTCTTTATTGTGGAGATTCCTCACTGTGGGTGGGGTTGGACTGGTGGCTTGTCAAGGTTTCCTGGTTAGGGAAGCTTACATTGGTGTTCTGGTGAGTGGAGCTGGATTTCTCTCTGGAGTGCAATGAAGTGTCCAGTAATGAGTTTTGAGATGTCAATGGGTTTGGTGTGACTTTGGGCAGCCTGTATGTTGAAGCTCAGGGCTATGTTCCTGTGTTGCTGGAGAATTTGCATAGTATGTCTTGCTCTGGAACTTGTTGGCCCTTGGGTTGTGCTTGGTTTCAGTGTAGGTATGGAGGCATTTGATAAGCTCCTATCAATTAATGTTCCGTGGATTCAGGAGTTCTCTGATGTTCTCAGGATTTGGACTTAAGCCTCCTGCCTCTGGTTTTCAGTCTTATTCTTACAGTAGCCTGAAGATTTCTCCATCTATACAGCACTGATGATAAAACATCTAGGTTAATGATAAAAAGTTTCTCCACAGTGAGGGACACTCAGAGAGGTACACAGAGTTACATGGAGAAGAGAAGACGGAGGAGGGAGATAGAGGTGACCAGGAGAAGAGGGGGAATCAAAAGGGGAGAGAGCAAGCTAGTCAGTAATCACTTCTCTATATGCTTTCCACAGTCTGGATCCCTCAGAAATGTTCATGGAGTTACACAGAGAAGAGAAGAGGGAAGAAGGAGACAGAGGTGGCCAGGGGAATAAAAGGGGGAATCAAAAGAAGAGAGACAGATTCAGCCAGTAATCAGTTCCCTAAGTGTTCTCCACAACCTGGAACACACAAAGAGATTCACAGAGTTGGGTAGAGAAGAAAAGGGGGAGGAGGGAGATAGAGGAGACCTGGTGGAGAAAAGGGAGAGTCAAAGGGGGAAAGAGCAATCAGGTCAGTTATCTTGCTCCCAAGTAAAAATGGGTAGTGAAGATTGGGTTCTTAAAAGTACAAAGTTGATAACAAATACCAAAAAGCAAAAATTTAAAATCTAAAGTAGAGGTTAGATTCTCAAAAATACAGTATTAAAAAAGAAGAAAACAAAGTCACAAAAATTATAAAATATATATATATATATGAAGTTTGCTTTAAAAATAGGGTCTTTTTTTTTTTGCAAGGTAATAATAGGTTATAAATAGTAGGTTATGCATCTATGAGGTCTCACAGAGTCAGACACAACTGAAGCGACTTAGCAGTAGCAGTAGATTATAAAAATGAAAATTAAAGGAATAATAGGGGACTTAAAAGTTAAAAAATTTTAATTTAAAAAATGATAATAGTAAAAATATACCTAGGATTTTCTCTGGAGCTGTTGTGGACAGTGTGGGGTCAGTTTATTTTCAGATAGTTCCTTGGTCTGGCTTATACTTCTCAAGGTCTATAGGCCCCTTCCTATTGTAGTTGGTGCTAACTACAGGGTTTTAATCTATTGTACCTGTCACTTGCAAAGCGGTTCCCTCTGTTTATTTTAGCTTCTTCTGTTTGCTGGTCTCTTCCGTGTCTAATTTCTGCCCTGACACAAGGTCGGGGGTGGTGGTCACTTTTTTTAGGCTCACTTGTTCAGTCATGCTGTGGGGAGGGAGGAACACTGCAGACAAATATCACTGGCATGTGTGGGGAGTGCTCGCAGTGTCTCGGCCACACTGGGTTTGCCCCCCCGCATGGCATGTGTGCTTTCCCAGTCTACACTGCTCAGGCTCTAAGTTGCTCTGCCAGGAACTGTCTGATGCAGGCCCTGTGTTGCATGCACTCCCCAGGTCTAAGCCACCCAGGTTCAGGTTCTTGGGTACTCCACAAAGGTGCAGACTTGGTTGGGCCTGTGTTTTGTGCCCATCCCAGGTCCGAGCAGCTCAGGTGACCAAGTGCTTGGCGAGCGCAGTTGCCCCCAGTTGAAGGCTGCAACTTATCACCTCCCCCATCCCAGCCGCTCAGTTTTCTGGGTGTACAATGGGCAGGCCTTCTCAGGTGTGCCATGTGTCTCTTCTGGGGAGCTGGTCTCTGGCTGTGACCCTCCCAGCAGATGTCAACCATCCAGAATCCCAAGAAGTCTTGGTTAGCAATGAGGTCTGCTTGCAGTTTGGTATAGAATGCCTCTCTAGGGCTGCAGTTGCCTCCTTCCAGCTCTGGCTGCCCTGGCCTGCCTGTCTCCGGTGGGGGATGGGCCAGTCAGCAGCCAGCTAGCTCTGCTTAGTCCTTTGTTCTGTGAGCGGGCCTGGAAGTGTCTTAGGTTAGGGCTTTTCACAGGATAGCTATCCCACAGTCTGGTTTGCTATCTCAAACTAGTTTTCTCAGATTGCCCTCGGGGCATTCAGGCCTAGTCCTTACCCTAAGCAAAGCAGCTTGCCCCTCCCTGTCCAGCCCCCCCGCTTGCTAGTGGGGGATGCGAGCATCTGGGCTGCTGCTCTGCTGGGAGATGCTGTTAGGCACGTAATCTGTGGGTTTTAATTATTTATTCATTTTTCCTCCCAGTTATTTTGCCCTCTGAGATTCCAAGGCTCACCACGGATCCGCTGGAGAGAGTGTTTCCTGGTGTTTGGAAACTTCTCTCTTTATAAAGACTCCCTTCCCAGGACAGATCTCTGTACCTACCTCTTTTGTCTCTTTTTATCTTTTATATTTTGTCATACCTCCTTTCAAAGACAATGGGCTGCCTTTCTGGGTGCCTGATGTCCTCTGCCAGTATTCAGAAGTTATTCTGTGGAACTTGCTAGGTGTTCAAATGTTCTTTCGATGAATTTGTGGGGGAGACAGTGGTCTCCCCATCCGATTCCTCCGCCATCTTCCAAATTTTTTTTTATTAAACTGTATTTGACATATAACATTGTAACTTGATACATTTATCAGTTCAGTTCAATTCAGTTGCTCAGTCATGTCTGACTCTTTGCGACCCCATGAATAGCAGCACACCAGGCCTCCCTGTCCATCACCAGCTCCGGGAGTTCACAAACTCACATCCATCGAGTGGATGATGCCATCCAGCCATCTCATCCTGTCATCCCCTTCTCCTCCTGCTCCCAATCCCTCCCAGCATCAGAGTCTTTTCCAATGAGTCAACTCTTCCCATGAGGTGGCCAAAGTACTGGAGTTTCAGCTTCAGCATCATTCCTTCCAAAGAACACTCAGGACTGATCTCTTCTAGAATGGACTGGTTGGATCTCTTTGCAGTCCAAGGGACTCTCAAGAGTCTTCTCCGACACCACAGTTCAAAAGCATCGATTCTTCGGTGCTCAGCTTTCTTCACAGTCCAACTCTTACATCCATACATATCTAGTCTCTTAGCAAGTTTGAAAGTGAAAAGAAAGTGAAAGTGTTAGTCTCTGAGTCATGTTTAACTCTTTGTGATCCCATGGACTCCTCTGTCCATGGAATTGTCCAGGCAAGAATACTGAAATGGGTACCCATTTCATTCTCCAGGGGTTCTTTCTGACTGAGGGATTGAGCCTGGGTCTCCTGCATTGCAGGCAGATTCTTTACTGTCTGAGCCACCAGGAAAGCTAGCAAGTTTAATGCTTACAATACAATATTGTTGTTGGTATTCACTATATTGTGCATTAGATGTCTAAGGCTTGTTTGCTACTTGTTGCAATTGTACCCTTAAACAACATTTGTCCTAATATAAATATTTCTGAGGGCATTCTTCACCATAGATGAGAGACTGTCTTGCTAATAAAGGAAAAATAATAATAGCAAGTATGTGTGCATGCTCAGTCATGTCTGACTCTTTGCAACCCCATGGGCTGTAGCCCTCCAGACTCCTCTGTCTATGGAATTTTCCAAGCAAGAATTTTGGAGCAGGTTGCCATTTCCTCCTCCAGGGGATCTTCCTGACCCAGGGATTGAACTCTTGTCTTCTCCATCTCCTGCCTTTGCAGGGGGACTCTACCTGGTAAGCACAATAGCAAGTATATCTGTTTGTAATGTATTAATAAGTTATTTTACATATATTACTTTATTTAATCCTCACAATATTGTGAAATAGTTATAGGAAACATAATTACCTCGATTTTATACATGAGAGGAAAGAAAGAAGAAGAGGAATCAGTAGGAATTACAGAGAATATCCACTCATCCATTTATACATCTTATGCATCTATTCCTTCAACAACCACTAGTGAATAACCACATGTGCCTATCTCTGGGAGTGTGCAGCAACAGACCAAATCTTTACAAAACCTCTAACTTTATGAAAGTGACTGACAGTTGATTTAATAACAATAAAATAACATAAGTGCTGTGATATGGATCTCTGAGATCAAAGAGCAGGTTGCAACTTTTAAAGTAGCAAAAGACCTCCTTAAATAACTTGCATTTTAGCAGATGTATAAGGGATGAGGAATTAGCTTGATGAAAGGGAAGTAGGGTTGAGTATTCTTGTGGGACAGAATATCACGTCCCAAGAAACAGAATTAAGTGAAGACAAATTGCACTTATCAAGGAACCATGAAAAAATTTTTTGGCATGATTGTGTAAAATGTGAGCTGGGAAAGAGATAAGGCTAGAGAGTTAGACAAAGAACCAAAGTCATATCAGATCTTGTAGCTTATTTTAAGGGCAATGATAAGACAAAAATTAGGGCAGCATGAAAAACTAGGATAGTAAAATATTTTGAAGGGATAATTTTAGGAATATAGTCAATCACAATAACCCTACAAAGGAGCCAAAGAGTAAGAGCTCATTTGAGATATTATAGATGATGGAAACATTTCAGTTTGATGGTAGAGGTGTAACAAAAGCTCTATATATGATTAAATGACAAGTAAATAGAGGCAAAGGGTATGTATATGGTTTGAAAAGTTCGTTCCTCTCTTACTAGAGTTGATAGAAAGGTCAAAGGAAGTTTTTTCAAGAAAGAAAATTTTTAATATGTTTGAAGACATAGGGGAAAGACTGTATATAAAGGTAGAACTTAAAGATATCATGAACTCATTAAAGATTAAGGAAGAAGTAATATACAGCATGGTGACTATAGTTAATAATATTGTATTCCATATTTGAAAATTGCTAAGAGAGTGGACCTTCAAAGTTCTCATCACAGAAAAATGTTATAGTAAGTAGACTTCTTGTGGTAATCATTTTGTACTATATACAAATATCAAATCATTATGCTGTAGGCCTGAAATGAATATAATGTTATATGTATATTATATCTTAATTTTTAAAAATTAAGGAAGTAAGATATACAAGAAGAGTTATAATGAAATGCTTAGCTAAGCAAGAAGGCTCAGAAAAAAGATCTGTGTGCATATTTTTACAGCCCAAGTACCAAAGTCAATCCTACTTTTTGCCCTTCCCTGGCTAGTTAACCTAATAATAACACCCCCGGAAAGTGGTCTGTCTGTAGTGGGACACTTTCCTTTTGGAAATTAACTTACTTGCATCTTTGAGATGATGTTAAGATAATATAAGAATTGCTAAGTCACGTATCCTTAGCATATGGAAAGACAACATCACAAATAAATTTTGACTAATGGCTAATTTTCCATTGTCCTGAAAAGAGGAAGTGCTCATATGCAATAAATGGAAAGGTCTCCAGAATTTGAAGTGAGATGAGTCAGATCATTTTCCTCATCACTGCAGCAACCAAAATGGGAAGTTGTCAGATCATCATCTTCTACTAGAACATCATCAACCTTTCATCAAAAAGTAGAGGCTTCTTACAAGCACTGGCAAGAAAATGAAGTCACTTAATACTCCTTTCCCATGCCACCAACCTAACAAAAATGGGGTGATGGGGCTTTTCTTAGACATTTCAAGGGATTTGTTGTTCATTTGCTAAGTTGGGTCTAACTCTCTGCAATCCCATGAACTGCAGCAAGCCAGCTTCCCTGTCCTTCACTATCTCCCAGAGTTAGGTTAAATTCATGTCCATTGAATTGGTGATGCCATCCAACCATCTCATCCTTTGTTGCCCCCTTTTCCTCTAGCCCTCAATCAATCCTCCCTAGCATCAGGGGCTTTTCCAAAGAGTTGCCTCTTTGCATCTGGCACAAAAGTATTGGAGCTTCAGCATCAGTTCTTCCAGTGAATATTCAGGATTTATTTCCTTTAGGGTTGACTGGTTGGATCTTCTTCTGTTCAAAGGACTCTCAAGAGTCTGCTCCAACACCATAGTTTGAAAAGTATCAATTCTTCAGTGCTCAACCTTCTTTATGGTCCAGCTCTCAAATCCATACATGACTACTGTAAAATCCATAGCTTTAACTATATGGACCTTTCTTGGCAAAGTGATGTCTTTGCTTTTTAACATACTGTCTATGTTTGTCATAGCTTTTCTTCCAAGGAGCAAGCATCTTTTAATTTCATGGCTGCAGTCAATATCAGCAGTGATTTTGGAGCCCAAGAAAAGAAAATCTGTCACTGTTCTGCTTTTTCCCTATTTGCCATGAAATGATGGGACCAGATGCCATGGTCTTAGTTTCTAGAATGTTGAGTCTTAAGCCACTGTGTTCATTCTCCTCTTTCACCTTCGTCAAGAGGCTCTTTAGTCCCTCTTCACTTTCTTCCACTAGGGTAGTATCATCTGCATATCTGAGGTTTATATTTCTCCCAGCAATCTTGATTCCAGATTGTGATTCATTCAGCCTGGCATTTCACATGATGTAGTCTGCACATAACTTAAATAAGCAGGATGACAATATACAGCCTTGTTGTATTCCTTTCCCAATTTTTAACAAGTCTGTAGTTTCATGTCCAGTTATAACTGTTGCTTCTTGCCCTGAATACAGGTTTCTTAAAAAGCGGGTAAGAAGGTCTGGTATTCTCATCTCTTTAAGAAGTTTTCAGTTTGTTGTGATCCACACAGTCAAAGGCTTTAGCATAGTCAATAAAGCAGAAGTGGATTTTTTTCTTAATTCCCTTGCTTTTTTTATGATCCAACTAGTGGTGGTTTGGTTACTAAGTTGTGCTGGACTCTTGAGACCCCAGGGAACCTGTAGCCTGCCAGGTTCCTCTATCTATGGGATTCTCCAGGCAAGAATACTGAAGTGGGTTGCCATTTCCTTCTCCAAGGGATCTTCCCAACCCAGGATCAGACCTGAGTCTCCTGCATTGCAGGCAGATTCTTTACCAACTGAGCTACAAGGGAAGCCCATGATCCAACAGATTTTGGTGATTTGATCTCTGGTTCCTCTGCCTTTTTATATCCAGCTCAACATATGGAAGTTCTCTGTTTATATACTGCTGAAGACTACCCTGAATGATTTTGAGTGTATCTTGCTAGCATGTGAAATGAGTGCAAATGTACAATAAGTTGAACATTCTTTGGCATTGCCTTTCTTAGGGATTAGAATGAAAACGGAACTTTTCCAGTCCTGTGGTCACTGCTGAGTTTTCCAAATTTGCTGGCATATTGTGTGCAGCACTTTCACAGCAGCATCTCTTAGGATTTGAAATAGATCAGCTGGAATTCCATTATCTCCCAAATCTCTGTTCGTAGTAATGCTTCCTAAGGCCCATTTGAACTCACACTCCAAGATGTCTGGCTCTAGGTGAATGGCCACAACATCATTGTTATCCAGGTTATTAAGATCTTTTTTTTTGTCCAGTTCTTCTGTGTATTCTTGCCACCACTTCTTTATCTCTTCTGCTTCTGTTAAGTCCTTGCCATTTCTGTCCTTTATGGTGCCCATCTTTGCCTGAAATAGTCCCTTGGTATCTGATTTTCTTGAAGTGATTTCTAGTCTTTCCCATTCTATTGTTTTCCTCCATTTCTTTGTATTGTTCACTTAAGAAATCTTTCTTATTTCTCCTTGCTTATCTCCTAAACTCTGCATTAAATTTGGTATATATTTCCCTTTCTTCTTTGCATTTTTCTTCTATTTGTAAGGCTCCTCCAACAACCTGTTTGCCTTCTTACATTTCTTTTTTGGGGGGATGGTTTTGTTCATCACCTCCTGTACAGTATTACAATGTTCGGTGTTACAATGTTCAAGGAATCATGGAGTCAGATATCCTGGAAGATGCCATCTCAAAGTATTTCAGGACCTCCTGTATCTATAGGTATAGATTCTTCTAGTCCTGCAATGGAAAAGTAGAGATTAAATATGTGCCTTTAGCAGGCAACAGAAAAAATATATTGGAAAGAAAACTGGTTGTAGATACTGCAAATCGGGGCAGTAGACCTCATCCAGAAGCTTCATTCAATGCTCTAAATATCCTCAACATACTCAAGCACTGGGTCAAGACTAACAGTGTGAAATTTAACAGGTACCAAGATTAATTCCTCAGACTAGGGATAAATAGGTACAAACTACAATGTATAAGATAAATAAGCTTTAAGAATATTTTATACAGCCCAGGGAACATAGCCAACATTTTCTAATAACTCTAAGTGGAGTAATATGTAAAAATATTGAATTAGTATGTTATACACCTGAAACATATAATAAATATTATGAATCAACTATACTTAAATTTTTTGAGAAAGATTAATTCTTGCATCTAGGTTAAATACCATGAGTGCACATGAAAAAAGCAAACATGAAGATCTGGGTTTTTTTTTTAACTGTGACTTTAAGATAAGCCAGCACAGCTAATAACGACATCTAATGCCACTTTAGGCATGATTAAAAAGAGTGTTTTCACCGAGAGTAAATTATATCTTTTTACTTTTTACAGATCAACCCCAATTCTGAAGTGCTTTATTCCACTGTAAGGATAACCTCTCAACTGTGCACAAGTAGAGGCATCCATGATCAGATTTACATACAAATTTACAATGTGCAAATCTTTGTCACACACTATGATACTGATTTTGATCCCCATAATCATCCTATGAGATAAATATTGTTATACCAGTCTTAATAGATTACAGTGCTGAAATTGAGTGGCATTAAGTGCTTTGATCAAGCTAGCATGGTTACTAAGGGGTAGAGCCAGGTCACTGACTCCTAGACCTCCATTATTTCATCTGTATCATCTTGTAACAACCGTGATGTTTGACTGAGGGAGACAAGACTTGGTGGTTCTTGTTAATACTCTTCAAACATTGGAAGGCCCATCATATGAGAAAGCTATTAGACTATGTTTTTTTAAAAAAAATTTTATTGAAGTATAGTTGATTTAAAATGTTGTATTAGTTTTAGGTGTACAGTAAAGTCAGTTCAGTCAGTTCAGTTGCTCAGTCATGTCCAACTCCTTGTGACCCCATGGACTGCAGCATGCCAGGCCTCCCTGTCCATCACCAACTCCCAGAGCTTTCTCAAACTCATATCCATCGAGTCAGTCATGCCATCCAGCCATCTCATCCTCTGTCGTCCCCTTCTCCTCCTGCCCCCAATCCCTCCCAGCATCAGAATCTTTTTCAATGAGTCAACTCTTCTCATGAGGTGGCCAAAGTACTGGAGTTTCAGCTTTAGCATCAGTCCTTCCAAAGAACACCCAGGGCTGATCTCCTTCAGAATGGACAGGTTGGATCTCCTTGAAGTCCAAGGGAACCTCAAGAGTCTTCTCCGACACCACAGTTCAAAAGCATCAATTCTTTGGTGCTCAGCTTTCTTCACAGTCCAACTCTCACATCCATACATGACCACTGGAAAAACCATAGCCTTGACTAGATGGACCTTAGTTGGCAAAGTAATGTCTCTGCTTTTGAATATACTATCTAGGTTGGTCATAACTTTTCTTCCAAGGAGTAAGCATCTTTTAATTTCATGGCTGTAGTCACCATCTGCAGTGATTTTGGAGCCCCCCAAAATAAAGTCTGACACTGTTTCCACTGTTTCCCCATCTATTTCCCATGATGTGATGGGACCGGATGCCATGATCTTCGTTTTCTGAATGTTGAGCTTTAGGCCAACTTTTTCACTCTCCACTTTCACTTTCATCAAGAGGCTTTTGAGTTCCTCTTCACTTTCTGCCATAAGGGTGGTGTCATCTGCATATCTGAGGTTATTGATATTTCTCCCAGCAATCTTGATTCCAGCTTGTGCTTCCTTTCAGTCCAGCATTTCTCATGATGTACTCTGCATATAAGTTAAATAAGCAGGGTGACAATATACAGCCTTGATGTACTCCTTTTCCTATTTGGAACCAGTCTGTTGTTCCATGTCCAGTTCGAACTGTTGCTTCCTGACCTGCACACATATTTCTCAAGAGGCAGGTCAGGTGGTCTGGTATTCCCATCTCTTGAAGAATTTTCCACAGTTTATTGTGATCCACACAGTCAAAGGCTTTGGCATAGTCAATAAAGCAGACATAGATGTTTTTCTGGAACTCTCTTGGTTTTTCGATGATCCAGCGGATGTTGGCAATTTGATCTCTGGTTCCTCTGCCTTTTCTAAAACCAGCTTGAACATCAGGAAGTTCACGGTTCACGTATTGCTGAACCCTGGCTTGAAGAATTTTGAGCATTACTTTACTAGAACATGAGATGAGTGCAATTGTGTGGAATATGGGTAATAATGTATATATACATATTTTTTCATTGTAGGTTATTATAAGATATTGAGTATCATTTCTTGTGCTATATAGTAGGTCCTTGTGGGTTATCTTTTTAAAAAATTTTTATTGGGTCTAAAAATCATTTCTAATGAGGTGGATGAAACTGGAGCCGATTATACAGAGTGAAGTAAGCCAGAAAGAAAAACACTGATACAGTATACTAGCACATATATATGGAATTTAGAAAGATGGTAACAATAACCCTGTATGTGAGACAGCAAAAGAGACACAGATGTATAGAACAGTCTTTTGGACTCTGTGGGAGAGTGAGAGGGTGGGATGATTTGGGAGAAAGGCATTGAAACATGTGTAATGTCATATAAGAAATGAATCGCCAGTCTAGGTTCGATGCAGGATACAGGATGCTTGGGGCTGGTGCACTGGGATGACCCAGATAGATGGTATGTGGAGGGAGGTGGGAAGGTGGTTCAGGATTGGGAACACGTGTACACCTGTGGCAGATTCATGTTGATGTATGGCAAAACCAATACAGTATTGTAAAGTAAAATTAAATTTTAAAAAATAAAAATTTTTATTGGGGTATAGTTGATTTACAATGCTGTGTTATTTTCAGGTGCACAGCCAAGTGAATCAGATATACATAAACATACATCCACTCTTTTTTCTAGATTCTTTTCCTATATAGACCACTACAGAGTATTGAGTAGATTTCCCCATGCAGTATGCTGCTGCTGCTGCTGCTAAGTCACTTCAGTCGTGTCTGATTCTGGACGACCCCATAGATGGCAGCCCACCAGGCTTCACCATCCCTGGCAGCATAGCAGATTCTTATTAGTCATCTTCTTTATATATAGCAGTGTGTATATGTTAATCCCAAACTTCTAATTCATCACTCCTCTACCCACTTTCCCCTTTGGTAACCTTAGTCTGTTTTCAAAGTCTGTGAGTCTGTTTTGTAAATAACTTCATTTGTATCATTTTTTCAGATTCCACATATAAGAGATATCATATTTATCCTTGTTGTTGCCTGATTTCACATAGCGTGATAATCTCTAGGTCCATCCATACAGATTTAGTCTTGAATGAGACAGCAGATGGATGTTAAGAGAACCGAGTATTAGCAAAGCCTAGGTGACTATTACTGAAGGAGTAGAAAGCTGAAGGAGAATTTAAGCAAAGCTAATAGAGCTAAAAGGAGTCTGTAGAATAAATTGAATTTCCTAATAAATCTTGAATTATTTTTAGCCTTCAGTGAAAATTCCTGAACAAGAGTTTGTGCAAATGTTTCCTTTACTCTCATTTTTTAAATAAACCTCTATTTTTATTATGAAAGCAGAAGTGGAAAAATGAGAAGGAGGATGCATTAACAATGAGTCTGGAAAAGGAACCGCTGATATGCCATCTGCCTAAAACTGTAGTATCGCATCTGCAAAGCCTTTTATGGGACATCCCAATCATTCCACATCCATGTGAATAATGACAGAGAGTGAAGGATGAAAGGCTAACCTTTTCTAGGATAACATTTGGATCTAGTGGTGCTATATCCATCCACACTCTTCAAATACTTTCTAATTCTTCAAAATATATAAAATACCAAGTCTGTATGCCCTCTCTACCTTGCTCCAAACAGGCAATCAGAAACTTGGCTTCTAATTTCAGTTCTGCTGGGTGCTTTCTGACTGGCCTTGGGTGAGCTTGCACTCAGGTTTATGTTAGTGTGACTCTTCAGGCCTGTGGCACCTCATATAGAATTTATGAGCATATACTATGTAGCTCAGACAGTAAATTGTCTGTCAACAATGCGAGAGACCTGGGTTCAATCCTCAGGTTGGGAAGATTCCCTGGAGAAGAAAATGGCAACCCACTCCAGTACTCTTGCCTTGAAAATCCCATGGACGGAGGAGCTTGGTGCAGGCTACTGTCCATGGGGTCGCAAAGAGTCAGGCAAGACTAAGCGACTTCACTTTCACTATGTAAAATGGATTAAGAGTACATGCCTGTTTAGCATCAGATAGACCTGATTTTCAGCAATTCCCTGCCACTTAGAAGTCCCTCTAACTTCAGTTCCTTCATATGCTAAGTTTATAGATATGAAAATGCATGTGATATTCAGATGGTAAAGAATCTGCCTGCAATGCAGGAGACCTGGGTTCAATCCCTGGGTTAGGAAGATCCCCTGAAGGAGGGCAGGACCACCCACTCCAGTATTCTTGGCCTGGAGAATCCCCATGCACAGAGGCTGGCAGAAAACAGTCCATGGGGTCACAAAGAGTTGGACATGACTGAGTGTCTAAGCACACACAGTGAAGGAGGTCACTGGTCATAATCTGTATATTTTGGAGAAGGCAGATTTCAAAAAACTTCAAACAAAGTTAGATGGAATGTAATGGAGTACAACTGGAAGGAGGACAGGGAGTGGATCAGGAAAGATGGGAAGCTATCAAAAAGACCTTCTTGACACTGTAGTAGTGTATCACTCAGATGAGTAAAGAAAGAAGGGCACATAGATGGGTGTATGTGACTATACAAATAGTCTTTCTAATGGGCTCAGACCTAACAGAGTATGAATAAAAGATGAGAGATGGGGTACATAACCAAGACATTTAGCTTATTTTTGACCATTCCATGAGACCTGTGGGATCTTAGGTCCCCAAAAAGGGATTAAACACAGGCCCATGGCAGTGAAAGCACTTAATCCTAACCACTGAACAAGCAGGGAATCCCCCCCCACCCCAATTTTTTTTAAGACAATTTTAAAACAGTGGCCTAAACCTCCCAAAATAGAGTCAGGAAAGCTGTAGCCTGGAATGAGCTGGATTATATGGGGAAAAAAGAAGAAAAAAATCTGAAACAAGAAAAAGACTGCTTTGAGGTTTTGTTGTTTAAAGAAGACTAAGAAGGAAAGTAGAAGAGCCTGATTTGGGGAGTATAAAAGTGTCAATGATGAATTTTATGGGAGAACCCTGAGTTTCTTAGGACCTCTTATGGAACATTAGTATGAAACGTTGAGCCTTTCATAGTTAAGGAGATATAACCTCATCTATGGAGATGTTGACAGTCCAATAAGAAAATAGGCATGCAAATAAATAAATGTAAAGTGTAAATATATTTTTATTTATGTAAAAAATAAAATAAATGTAAAATATACTAAAATAATTATGTTAATAGAGGTGAGTACAAAACCCAGGTGAAATATAAACCAAAAAAAATCAAAATCTGCCTGGCTAGAGGAAGATTCCCAGAAAGAATGCATTTAGACTGAGGCATCTCAGTCAATGAACTGCTATATAAACTGAAAAGGATACCACAGATATAAGATAATAATGTATTCAAATTTCCTGTCATTCTGAATGAATTTAGCCTCATTGATCCTTTAGCCTCATTGACCCTTTCAGTTTGAATCCTTTCAGTTTGCTAAAAAACATTTACTAAGGTTTCATAGTACCTGGCAAATTTTAGAAAACCAGAGAAATTCCAGAAGACTGAAAATTGATAAATATTATTTAGATTTTCAGTTTTAAGAGGAAAGATTCAATGACAGACAGTGTTGTGGATTATTTGAAAGAACAGGCTGTGAATTTAGACTGCTAAGAGAATTCTGGCTTTACTCCTTACCTTGGTTAAGATTGTGTGACCTTAACCAAGCTGTCAAGCAACTCTGTCCTTCAGTTTTCTCATCTATAAAATGTGAGACTAAGAGGATATACTCAAAGAAATAGTAGTGAGCATTACAGGGAAAATGGTTGGAAGAATACCTAGCAGATGGTAAGTTCTCAATATTAGGAGCTGTTTTATAATTCTACAAACTAGACCAAACTGGTAGGCCTTAGTCACACCAAAGATTCCAAAATAGAATGCTTAAAAGACTCAACATTGAAAAAGAAGTGGTGATATTTTGGGAAGTGGGTTGGGAAGTGGTGTCGGGAAAGCTGGACAGCTACATGTAAACCAATGAAGTTGGAACACACCATCACACTATACATAAAAATAAGCTCAAAATGGCTTTAAGACTTAAGTATAAGACATGACATTATAAAACTCCTAGAAGAAAAGATAGAACATTCTCTGATATAAATCGTAGCAATATTTTCTTGGATCAACCTTCCAAGGAAATAGAAATAAAAGCTAAACTAAATAAATGGGACCTAGTCAAACTTTTGCATAGCAAAGGAAGCCATAAACAAAATGAAAAGACAACCTATAGTCTGGGAGAAAATGTTTGCAAACCATGTAAATGACAAGGGCTTAATTTCCAAAATATGCACACAGCTCATACAACTCAATAACAATTTTAAAAAATCATAAAGTAGGCAGAAGACCTAAATAGGCATTTTTCCAAAGAAAACATTTGTATGGCTAACAAGCACATGAAAACATGCCCAGCATCACTAATTATTAGAGAAATGCAAATCAAAATACAACGAGGTATCACCTCACACCAGTCAAAATGGCCATCAGTAAAAAGTCTACAAATAACAAATGTTGGAGAGGGTGTAGAGAAAAGAGAACCCTTCTATGTTGATGTTTGGAACGTAAATTGGAATAGCCACTCTGAAAAACAGTATGGTGGTTCCTTAAAAAGCTAGGGTTGCCATATGACCCAGCAATCCCTCTCCTGGGCATATAACTGGGAAAAACTCTAATTTGAAAAGCTACATGCACACAATGTTCACTGCAGTAATATTTACAATGGCCAAAATATGAAAACAAACTTCCATCAAGAGATGAAAGAATAAAGAAGACGTGGTATATAAAAACAATGGACTACTACTCATCCATAAAAAAGAAATAATGCTATTTGCAGAACCATATATGGACCTAGAGATTATCCTACTAAATGAAGTAAGTCAGAAAGAGACACATACCAACCATATCACTTACATGGGGAATCTAAAATATGATACAAATGGACTTATTTACAAAACAAATGGACTCACAGACATAGAAAACAAACTTACAGTTACCAAAGGGGAAAGTAGGGGAGGAATAAATTAGTGGTTTGGGATTAGTGCATACAAACTGCTATATATATATATATATATATATATATATATATATATATATATGTAATAGATAAACAACAAGTTCCTACTGTATAGCAAAGGAAACTATATTCAATACCCTGTAATGAACAATAATGGAAAAAATATGAAAAAGGATATATAATCACTGTTCTATACATGAAGAACTAACACAAAGCTGTAAATCAACTATGCTTCAATTAAAAAAATATTCTTAAAGTATTTCTTCAAAATCATTTAGCGAGGTCAAAAAACCAGCCTCCAAAACTAGTTCAAGTATCTGCTTCACTGGGACCTCTTTGCCTTCCACAATCCCTAAGCAAAATAGTACTGGATATATATTTGTTATTTTAGTGTGTATGTAAGTGTGTATATACAGTTATTAAAGTATATGCATAGTATATACAGACACATTGTATATTATAGTATTATATAGTATATATATGCTGTTATATTATAAGTATTTATTTTCCCTAATCTACTATAACCTCCTTGAAAATAGGAATATACTTTTCTTGTTTCCCCAGTGTCTCACATAATTCCTCCTCCATGAGTATACCAAAGCCTTCTGTGTATATCTCTTTTCCTGGTAATTGGTAAAGTCCTTTAATCAACACTTAGCTGTGGATTAAAGGATTAAAGTCCTTTAATCAACACATGCCTAATCAGAACATCAATCAGTATCCCTGTCTGCATTTTCCCACCTTTTTTTTTTACAAAGATGGCAAACTTCCTTGGTAAGATCTGTGTCCTAGGTCTACAAAGTGCCTTTCCCTTGTCAGCAAAACACATATGCCAAAACAGGAAATGTGTGGGGTCCTAAGGAACCTATTATCAGTGAACCCACCCTGGTCCCAAAATATCACCACTTCTTTTTCAATGTTGAGTCTTTTAAGCATTATATTTTGGAATCTTTGGTGTGACTAAGGCCTACCAGTTTGGTCTAGTTTGTAGAATTATAAAGCAGCTCCTAATATTGAGAACTTACCATCTGCTAGGTATTCCTCCAACCATTTCTCCTGTAATGCTCACTACTATTTCTTTTTTTTTTTTTTAACAACAATAGTTGCTTTATTTTTTTAACTGAATATTAAACATTTTATTTATTTATTTACTTATTTTACTTTACAATACTGTATTGGTTTTGCCATACCTCAACATGATTCTGCCATGGGTATACATGAGTTCCCAATCCTGAACCCCCCTCCTACCTCCCTCCACATACCATCTCTCTGGGTCATCCCAGTGCACCAGCCCCAAACATCCTGTATCCTGCATCGGACCTGAACTGGCAGTTCATTTCTTACATGATATTATACATGTTTCAATGCCTTTCTCCCAAATCATCCCACCCTCTCACTCTCCCACAGAGTCCAAAAGACTGTTCTATACATCTGTGTCTCTTTTGCTGTCTTGCATACAGGGTTATCGTTACCATCTTTCTAAATTCCATGTATATGTGTTAGTATACTGTATCAGTGTTTTTCTTTCTGGCTTACTTCACTCTGTATAATCAGCTCCAGTTTCATCCACCTCATTAGAACTGATTCAAATGTATTCTTTTTAATGGCTGAGTAATACTCCATTGTGTATATGTACCACAGCTTTCTTATCCATTCATCTGCTGATGGACATCTAGGTTGTTTCCATGTCCTGGCTATTATAAACAGTGCTTCAATGAACATTGGGGTACAGGTGTCTCTTTCAATTCTGGTTTCCTCAGTGTGTATGCCCAGCAGTGGGATTGCTGGGTCGTATGACAGTTCTAGTTCCAGTTTTTTAAGGAATCTCCACACTGTTCTCCATACTGGCTGTACTAGTTTGCATTCCCACCAACAGTGTAAGAGGGTTCCCTTTTCTCCACACCCTCTCCAGCATTTATTGCTTGTAGACTTTTAGATCACAGCCATTCTGACTGGTGTGAAATGGTACCTCATTGTGGTCTTGATTTGCATTTCTCTGATAATGAGTGATGTTGAGCATCTTTTCCTGTGTTTGTTAGCCATCTGTATGTCATCTTTGGAGAAATGTCTATTTAGTTCTTTGGCCCATTTTTTGATTGGGTCATTTACTTTTCTGGAATTGAGCTGCAGGAGTTGCTTGTATATTTTTGAGATTAGTTGTTTGTCAGTTGCTTCATTTGCTATTATTTTCTCCCATTCTGAGGACTGTCTTTTCACCTTACTTATAGTTTCCTTTGTTGTGCAGAAGCTTTTAATTTTAATTAGATCCCATTTGTTTATTTTTGCTTTTGTTTCTAGTATTCTGGGAGGTGGGTCATAGAGGATCCTGCTGTGATTTATGTCGGAGAGTGTTTTGCCTATGTTCTCCTCTAGGAGTTTCATAGTCAAGAAACAAAGGGAGAAAAATCAAATCAATAAAATTAGAAATGAAAATGGAGAGATCACAACAGACAACACAAAAATACAAAGGATCATAGAGACTATTATCAGCAATTATATGCCAACAAATTGGACAACTTGGAAGAAATGGACAAATTCTTAGAAAAGTACAACTTTCTGAAACTGAACCAGGAAGAAATAGAAAATCTTAACAGACCCATCACAAGCACGGAAATTGAAACTGTAATCAGAAATCTTACAGCAAACAGAAGCCCAGGTCCAGACGGCTTCACAGCTGAATTCTACCAAAAATTTAGAGAAGAGATAACACCTATCCTACTCAAACTCTTCCAGAAAACTGCAGAGGAAGGTAAAGTTCCAAACTCATTCTATGAGGCCACCATCACACTAATACCAAAACCTGACAAAGATGCCACAAAAAAAGAAAATTACAGGCCAATATCACTGATGAACATAGATGCAAAAATCCTTAACAAAATTCTAGCAATCAGAATCCAACAACACATTAAAAAGATCATACACCACAACCAAGTGGGCTGTATCCCAGGGATGCAAGGATTCTTCAATATCTGCAAATCAGGCAATGTAATTCACCACCTTAACAAATTGAAAAATAAAAGCCATATGAATATCTCAATAGATACAGAGAAAGCTTTTGACAAAATTCAACACCCATTTATGATAAAAAAAAAGAAAAAAAAAAAAACCTCTCCAGAAAGCAGGAATAGAAGGAACATACTTCAACATAATAAAAGCTATATATGACAAACCCTCAGCAAACATCCTCAATTGTGAAAAATTGAAAGCATTTCCCCTAAAGTCAGGAACAAGACAAGGATGCCCACTTTCACCACTACTGTTCGACAGAGTTCTGGAAGTTTTGGCCGCAGCAATCAGAGCAGAAAAAGAAAGAAAAGGAATCCAAATTGGAAAAGAAGAAGTAACTCTCACTGTTTGCAGATGACATGATCCTCTACATAGAAAACTCTAAAGACTCCACCAGAAAACTACTAGAGCTAATCAATGAATATAGTAAAGTTGCAGGACATAAAATCAACACAAAGAAATCCCTTGCATTCCTGTACACTAATAATGAGAAAGTAGAAAAAGAAATTAAGGAAACAATTCCATTCACCATTGCAATGAAAAGAATAAAATACTTAGGAATATATCTACTTAAAGAAACAAAAGACCTATATATAGAAAACTATAAAACACTGGTGAAAGAAATCAAATAGGACACTAAGAGATGGAGATATATACGATGTTCATGGATCAGAAGAATCAATATAGTGAAAATTAATATACCACCCAAAGCAATCTACAGATTCAATGCAATCCCTATAAAATTACCAGCGGTATTTTTCACAGAGCTAGAATAAATAATTTCACAATTTGTATGGAAATACAAAACACCTTGAATAGCCAAAGCAATCTTGAGAAAGAAGAATGGAACTGAAGGAATCAACCTGCCTGACTTCAGGCTCTACTACAAAGCCACAGTCATCAAGACATTATGGTACTGGCACAAAGACTGAAATATAGATCAATGGAAGAAAATAGAAAGCCCAGAGATAAATCCACACACCTATGGACACCTTATCTTCAACAAAGGAGGAAAGAATATACAATGGAGTAAAGACAATCTCTTTAACAAGTGGTGCTGGGAAAACTGGTCAGTTCAGTTCAGTTCAGTTGCTCAGTCGTGTCCGACTCTTTGCGACCCCATGAATCGCAGCACGCCAGGCTTCCCTGTTCATCACCATCTCCCGGAGTTCACTCAGACTCATGTCCATCGAGTCCGTGATGCCATCCAGCCATCTCATCCTCAGTCGTCCCTTTCTCCTCCTGCCCCCAATCCCTCCCAGCATCAGAGTCTTTTCCAATGAGTCAACTCTTCCCATGAGGTGGCCAAAGTACTGGAGTTTCAGCTTCAGCATCATTCCTTCCAAAGAAATCCCAGAGTTGATCTCCTTCAGAATGGACTGGTTGGATCTCCTTGCAGTCCAAGGGACTCTCAAGAGTCTTTTCCAACACCACAGTTCAAAAGCATCAATTCTTCGGTGCTCAGCCTTCTTCACAGTCCAACTCTCACATCCATACATGACCACAGGAAAAACCATAACCTTGACTAGACGGACCTTAGTTGGCAAAGTAATGTCTCTGCTTTTGAATATGCTATCTAGGTTGGTCATAACTTTTCTTCCAAGGGGTAAGTGTCTTTTAATTTCACGGCTGAAGTCACCATCTGCAGTGATTTTGGAGCCCCCCCAAAAAAGTCTGACACTGTTTCCACTTTTTCCCCATCTATTTCCCATGAAGTGATGGGACCGGTCAACCACTTGTAAAAGAATGAAACTAGAACACTTTCTAACACCATACACAAAAATAAACTCAAAATGGATTAAAGATCTAAACATAAGACCAGAAACTATAAAACTCCTAGAGGAGAACATAGGCAAAACACTCTGCTCACTACTATTTCTTTGAGTATATCCTCTTAGTCTCACATTTTATAGATGAGAAAACTGAAGGACAGAGTTGCTCGATAGCTTGGTTAAGGTCACACAATCTTAACCAAGGTAAGGAGTAAAGCCAGAATTCTCTTAGTAGTCTAAATTCACAGCCTGTTCTTTCAAATAATCCACAACACTGTCTGTCATTGAATCTTTCCTCTTAAAACTGAAAATCTAAATAATATTTATCAATTTTCAGTCTTCTGGAATTTCTCTGGTTTTCTAAAATTTGCCAGGTACTATGAAACCTTAGTAAATGTTTTTTAGCAAACTGAAAGGATTCAAACTGAAGGGGTCAATGAGGCTAAAGGATTAACAAGGCTAAACTCATTCAGAATGACAGGAAATTTGAATACATTATTATCTTATATCTGTGGTATCTTTTTCAGTTTGTACAGCAGTTCATTGACTGAGATGCCTCTCTAAATGCCATTCTTTCTGGGAATCTTCCTCTAGCCAGGCAGATTTTGATTTTTTTGGTTTATATTTCACGTGGGTTTTGTACTTGCCTCTATTAATATATTTTAGTATATTTTACATTTATTTTTTTTACATAAATAAAAAGCCTCCAGCTTTGTTCTTTTTCTTCAGGATTGCTTTGGCAATTCTGGGTCTTTTATGTTTTTTTACTCAGTTGTGTCTGACCCGCAATCCCATGGACTGTAGCTCACCAGGCTCCTCTCCATGGGATTCTCCATGCAAGAATATTCAAGTGGATTGCCATTCCCTTCTTCAGGGGATCTTCCTGACACAGGGATTGAACCTGGGTCTCCTGCATTGCAGGCAGATTCTTTGCCATCTGAGGCACCGGGGAAGATCAGGAGGGGTCTTTTATAGTTTCATGTAAATTTTAGGTTATTTGTTCTGGTTCTGTGAAAAATGTCATGGGTAATTTGATAGGGATCACATTAAATCTGTAGGCTGTTTGAGTAGTATTAATTCTTTCAATCCAAGAATATGGGATATCTTCCCATCTCTTTGAGTCATCTTTAATTATCAGTGTTTTATAGTTCTCAGTGTATATGTCCTCTACCTCCTTGGTCAGGTTTATTCCTAGGTTTTTAAATATAATTTTAAAAGGGATTTTTTTTTAACTTTCCCTTTCTGATATCTCATTGTTCCTGTAAAGAAATGCAAAGATTTCTGCATGCTAATCTTTTGTCCTGTTACCTTGCTGAATTTGTTATTTTTAGTTCTAGTACTTTTTGTGCAGAGCCTTTAGTGTTTTCCATATATAGTATCTTATTATCTGCATATAATAAAAATTTTACCTCTTCCCTTCTAATTTGCATATGTTTCTTGTCTGATTGCTGTGGTTAGGACTTCCAATATTATGTTTAATAGAAGAGCATCCTTCTCTTAATTGAGCATCCGTCTCTTGCTCCAGATTTTAGTTGGGAGGCTTGAAACACTTTGTTATTTAAACTGCCAAAATTTCAAGACACATCTGATTATATTAATGAAAATAATTCTGTCCATCTATTGCTAAAAAAACTGTTTAAAATACTGAGACAGTTGTTTCAGTTAGCACTAAAATCATCTTTACAACCATGTCTTCTTGTTCAAGATCCCTATTTTATTACTATTGCTTCTTTGTCTGAGCTCCTCCCCTCTCTGATGCTGCTGTCACTTACAGCCCACTCTTCACCTGGGCTATCTCAGTAGCCTTTTAGGTGGTGTTGCTCTGCCTGTCCAACCTATCCTTCACCATGGTACCTGAGCTACCATCTCTGAAAAAGGTCCCATCAAGCCAAAAACTTCTAAAATAAAAAAACAAAAAACCCATAAATAGTAAAGCAAAGATTCCTTGAACTAACACTATAGCTGTTTGGGATTTGATTTCCTTTGCATTCCATGTCAGTTCCCAACTCATATCTCCATCTGTCACCTTCATTGAGCAGAGGCTCACACATGCTCTCTTCCACATACCATGCCTTTACTTATACTTTGTCTCTGCTTAGAGACCTTCTACCCTTTCATCATATGAGAATTCAAATATTTCCCCCTTCTCTGATTTGGCTAGAATGTGTTATCCCTTATGCTTATTCATAGCACTTGTTTCATTGTATTGGATGATCTAGTGGAAAAAAAAAGAAAACCTTGACTAGGATTTGGATAATCTAGATTCTAATTCCTGAATATCTTCTTAACTTCACTGTGTCTCAGTTTCCCCATTTGTAAATGACAGATAGGGCATTGATTATCTTTGTATAAGATACCTTTTAGCTCTGTAACTCCTCAGAACTATAGATTTGTTATTTGAATCCATCTATCTTCTACTAGGTGTAGTTTCTTAAATCACAATGTCTTATAAATCTTGACATTTATTGTAGCACCTGACTGCATTTTGTACCTAAAAAAAACCTTGACATATATTAGTGGAATAAATGAGTGAATTAGTGAATGAATAATTAGATGTTTATATAATACAAATTGAGTCACTATTATGTTAGTAATTTAAATAAGATGTATTTAAATAAAGTATACTCTCTATTTGACTATGTTTATAGAGAAGATCTAAGATCATAGCCTTATCTAACTCAGTGAAACTATGAGCCATGTCCTCTAGAGCTACCTAAGATGAATGGGTCATGGTGGAGATTTTTGACAAAATGTGGTCCACTGGAGAAGGGAATGGCAAACCACTTCAGTATTCTTGCCTTGAGAACCCCATGAACAGTATGAAAAGGGAAAAAGATAGGACACTGAAAGATGAACTCCCCAAGTCGGTAGGTGCCCAATATGCCATGGGAGAATAGTGGAGAAATAACTCCAGAAAGAATGAAGAGACAGAGCCAAAGCAAAAACAACACCCAGTTGAGGGTGTGACTGGTGATGGAAGTAGAGTCCGATACAGTAAAGAGCAATATTGCATAGGAACCTGGAACGTTAGGTCCATGAATCAAGGCAAATTGGAAGTGGTCAAACAGGAGATGGCAAGAGTCAATACTGACATTTTAGGAATCAGGAACTAAAATGGACTGGAATAGCTGAATTTAACTCAGATGACCATTATATCTACTATTGTGGGTGAGAATCCCTTAGAAGAAATGGAGTAGCCATCATAGCCAACAAAAGAGTCCAAAATGCAGTACTTGGATGCATTCTCAAAAATGGCAGAATGATCTCTGTTCATTTCCAAGGCAAACCATTCAATATCACAGTAATCCAAGTCTATGACCTAACCAGAAATGCTGAAGAAGCTGAAGTTGAACAGTTCTCTGAAGACCTATAAGACCTTTTAGAACTAACCCCCTAAAAAGATGTCCTTTTCATTATAGGGGACTGGAATGCAAAAGTAAGAAGTCAAAAAACACCTGGAGTACAGGCAAATTTGGCCTTGGAGTACAGAATGAAGCAGGCCAAAGGCTAATAGAGTTTTCCCAAGAGAATGTACTGGTCATAGCAAACACTCTCTTCTAACAACAGAAGAATCTACACATGGACATCACCAGATGGTCAACACTGAAATCAGCTTGTTTATATTCTTTGAAGCCAAAAATGGAGAAGCTCTATACAGTCAGCAAAAACAAGACCAGGAGCTGACTGTGGCTCAGATCATGAACTCCTTATTGCAAAATTCAGACTTAAATTGATGGATGTAGGGAAAACCACTAGACCATTCAGGTATGACCAAAATCAAATTCCTTACAATTATACAGTGGCAGTGACAAATAGATTCAAGGGATTAGATCTGAGAGACAGAGTCCCTGAAGAACTATGGACAGAGGTTTGTGACATTATGCAGGAGGCAGTGATCAAGACCATCCCAAGAAAAAGAAATGCAAAGAGGCAAATGTTCATCTGAGGAGCCCTTACAAATAGCTGAGAAAAGAAGAGAAGCAAAAGGCAAAGGAGAAAAGGAAAGATATACCCATTTGAATGCAGAGTTCCAAAGAATAGCAAGGAGAGATTAAGAAAGCCTTCCTCAGTGATCAATGCAAAGACATAGAGGAAAACAATGGAATGGGAAAAACTAGAGATCACTTCAAGAAAATTAGAGATACCAAGGAAACATTTCATGCAAAGATGGGCTCAATAAAGGACAGAAATGGTATGGACCTAACAGAAGCAGAAGACATTAAGAAGAGGTGGCAAGAATACACAGAAGAACAATACAAAAATAGACCTTCATGGCCCAGGTAACCATGATGGTGTGATCACTCACCTAGAGCCAGACATCCTGAAATGCAGAGTCAAGTGGGCCTTAGGAAGCAACACTATGAACAAAGTTAGTGAAATGATGGAATTCCAGTTGAACTATTTCAAATCCTAAAAGATGCTGTGGTGAAAGTGCTGCACTCAATATGCCAGCAAATTTGGAAAACTCAGCAGTGGCCACAGGACTGGAAAAGGTCAGTTTTCATTCCAATCCCAAAGAAAGGCAATGCCAAAGAATGCTCAAACTACCACACAATTGCACTCATCTCACACGCTAGCAAAGTAATGCTCAAAATTCTCCAAGCCAGGCTTCAACAGTATGTGAACCGTGAACTTCCAGATGTTCAAGCTGGATTTAGAAAAGACAGAGGAAACAGAAGTCAAATTGCCAACATATGCTGGATCATCAAAAAAGCAAGAGAGTTCCAGAGAAATACCTACTTCTGCTTTATTGACTATGCCAAAACCTTTGACTGTGTGGATCACAATAAACTGGAAAATTCTGAAAGAGATGGGAATACCAGACCACCTTCCCTGCCTCCTGAGATGCCTGTATGCAGGTCAGGAAGCAACAGTTAGAAATGGACATGGAACAACAGACTGGTTCCAAATCAGGAAAGGAGTGTGTCAAGGCTGTATATTGTCACCCTGCTTATTTAACTTATATGCAGAGTACATCATGAGAAATGCTGGGCTGGATGAAGCACAAGCTGGAACCAAGATTGCCGGGAGAAATATCAAGAACCTCTGATCTGCAGATGATACCACACTTATGGCAGAAAGTGAAGAAGAACTAAAGAGCCTCTTGATGAAAGTGAAAAGGGGAGAGTGAAAAAGTCGGCTTAAAACTCAACATTCAGGAAACTAAAATCATGGCATCTGGTTCCCTCACTTCATGGCAAATAGATGGGGAAACAGTTGCAGACTTTATTTGGGGGGGCTCCAAAATCACTACAGATGGTGACTGCAGCCATGAAATTAAAAGACGTTTGCTCCTTGGAAGAAAAGTTATGACCAACCTAGACAGCATATTAAAAAGTAGAGACATTACTTTGCCAACAAGGGTCCGTTTAGGGAGAGCTATGGTTTTTCCAGTAGTCATGTATGGATGTGAGAGTTGGACTTTAAAGAAAGCCAAGTGCCAAAGAATTGATGCTTTTGAAATCTGTGGTGTTGGAGAAGACTCTTGAAAGTCCCTTGGACTGCAAGGAATTCCAACCAGTATATCTTAAAGGAAATCAGTCGTGAAGATTCATTGGAAGGACTGATGCTGATGAAACTCCAATACTTTGGCCACGTGATGCAAACTGACTTATTTAAAAAGACCCTGATACTGAGAAAGATTTAAGGTGGGAGAAGAAGGGGACAACAGAGGATAAGATGGTTGGACTGCATCACCAACTCAAAGGACATGAGTTTGAGTAAACCCCGGGTCTTGGTATGGACAGGGAGGCCTGGCATGCTGCGGTTCATGGGGTCAGACATGACTGAATGGCTGAACTGAAGAGTCATTTTTGGAGAAGATATACATTACTTTTTCTAATACGTATATTTAATAAACGCCAAAGCACAAGCTTACCTTTAAAGATGTGGTGAAAGCATTACTATGGTAAAGGAAGCTAATGTGCTCTAGGATATTGTTTTTTAGGGAAATAGGATAATGAATGACTTTCATGATAGTGGTATGTGATAGTAGCCAACTTTCTTGGAACACTTGTTATATATGTACTTAGAATTTTGCATGGCTTATTTTACTTAAGTTTTTAAAAATGGAGAAGAATGGATATTAGACTATTTTGAGAGGTTGTTTGCAACATATATATCTTTTATCTTGCTAATCATTCTAACCAAGAGCTAGGTACCATCTTTTTTGTTCATTCATTTCAATATTTGTTGAGTTCTTTTAATGTTCCAAGAACAGTTTCAGGTGCTAGGTGCTGGAGATATAGCACTGAATAAATAAAATGCTTTTATCTTGGGGCTTACCTTTTTGGAGAAGAAAGATAGTAAGATAGATGTTAGATAAACAGGTTAAAATTTTAGGAATAAATCTAGCTCTTAAAATCAATGGCAGCCACCCTTCTAGTATCATGAACATTTCATATATTAATTAGTATTATAAACATACATTTTTGATTCAACAAATATTAAATTCCAACTATATATCAGACATTGGATAAATGACAATAAACAAACAAGAAACTGAGTCTCAGAAAGGACAGAAATTTTTCCAAGATCCAAGTAATTGGTAAATGGCAAAACTGGGATTTTGAAAAACGTATGTGAAGCTAGTGAAATAATCTTGGTCCACAGACAAGCACCATAGCAGAAAAGAGGTCAGATTCTCTTTGAAAGTAAAGATTATTTTTGAAGGTAAAGATTCATTTTGGTAAACTTGAATTTAAGATATTATACCCACAACATGAAACTGTCAAGTAGACAAGTGAATTTACAAGTCTGAAATAAAGGAGAACAACTTGTGCTAGAGATAAATACTTGAGAGCTGACAGCATACAGGTAGATAATGTAATATTGATTGTGGCAAAGCTTGTATGCTATAGATTGCCAGCATTCAATTGGCAAAGTTGTCACTAGGTCATAAAAACTGAAGATCTTGACGTTTTCTCAGACTCAGAGGATAGAAGTTCAGGTGATTTTGTGATGAGAAATGGATTACAGTAATCCTCATGGGCAACAAAACTTAGGGGGGTTTTTTGTTTGTTTTACTTTTTAAATTGTATTTGTTTAGAAGCTTTGACTGTCTTTAAATACTTGGAGAAACATTCAGCTGAGATGCAAAGTTGTATGCCATAAAGCAGTGGTTCTTAAATGATAATGTACATAAGATCAGAGCTAGTTAAAACCTATGGATCAGAGCTAGTTAAAAATTTGATTCCTAGGGCTCATTCCTAGAAACATTTATTCAGTGGAATATGAATGGGGACTAGGGATTTTTTTAAGCTTACTGGATATATCTGATGTAAAGTTTATAGACCTCACTTTGAAAAATTCTGCTATTGCTCACTGAACAAATTGTTTTGTCTTAGTATTGTAAAGGGAGAAGGCAATGGCACCCCACTCCAGTACTCTTGCCTGGAAAATCCCATGGACAGAGGAGCCTGGTAGGCTGTAGTCCATGGGGTCGCTAAGAGTCGGGCACGACTGAGTGACTTCATTTTCACTTTTCACTTTCATGCATTGGAGAAGGAAATGGCAAACCACTCCAGTGTTCTTGCCTGGAGAATCCCAGGGACGGGGGAGCCTGGTGGGCTGCCATCTATGGGGTCGCACAGAGTTGGACACCACTGAAGCGACTTAGCAGCAGCAGCAGTATTGTAAAGATAGCTGCTCTTGGTGCATCTGCCCAGCAATCATTAAACCAAATAGTTTTTCCAGTTCTGGTGATGCGAGACAGGTAGCTTATTGACCCTTTACCCTTAGTGCAAGTTAATTAACAAGGTTCTTTTCTTTTCCTTAATTACTTTAACAATGCTCCTAAGAACAGGTTAATAGTGGACAGCATTTAAGAACAGTAGATGAGGAAATGGAAGACAATAAATAAAGGGAGCCTAAAGGCTTTGCCCACTGGAGTCTGTCATCCAAAGTACAGATGATAATGCTAAATTCACACCAACACTCAAATTTGTGATTCATTTGTTCATTCAGCAGACTGTAAGAACTATGGCCCAGGCACTGTGGTGGACCTTGGACTCTAGTCACTGGATTCCTTTCAGAGACCAGCCCATTGGATAAGAGGAATAGTCCAAAAGCAGATAGGGAAGATTTCTATTCTAAACTCACTGGTACACCACAGTCTGACTCTGTGTTGAGGCCCCGTGTGAACAACATCTCCACTCTACCACCACCCCACCACCCCCTGCGCATGGTGGTGGTTGTCTAGTCACTAAGTCATGTCCAATATCCCTGGACAATACCAAAGCTGGGTAGAAACGATCACCCTGGAGGCTGAAATCTGAGATTTCCACATGCCACTGAAGCTATGAGAAGGCTCGTTTATTCTAACAGGCCCTGTTTGTTGAATTTTCATTTTTCTATTGTCCAACACTTCCTGAATTCCTTGAAGCAGGTCCATAAACCCTCAAGCCTGCTTCTCCAAGCAATGTAATGGGATTCACTAATACTGCTGTATTTCAGAGTAATAGCTCATCCAAAGTGTGTTGAACTCCTTAAAGTTGTTAATTGCTAACAGAAATCAGGTTCAGATAAAATGAATGGAAGAGTCTGCATTTTACTATCTTGAGCATTTGTTTTAGATCTGTAGATAGAGCCTGCTTAGAGCTCAGCACTGTTTTGTTTTTCTATAAAAGTTGAACTATTTCCATCACACTTCTCTAATTTTTCTTGACTATGTTCATTTCTAACAATTTTCTTAAGTCTAACTTCTCTGAACAGTGATTTTCCTCATCATCTGCCTTTTTATTCAGCTCTTATTGCTCTTTGTGATGATGTTGGGACTTTTTGTATTTCTGTGTTTTATTAAAGTTCTCCTAGATCCCTTTTAGAAACACGAGAGTATAACTGGATGGTAATATGATTGGTACTTGAATATCAAAGTGAGACAATATCAAATTGTCACTGCAAATATGCAGAATTTATAAAAAGAATGAAGGTAAGCTCCCTGTGCCACTCCTCTTAGACACTTTAGGAAGATCAAGGATCCAAATGAGGTCAGAGCCAGGAGGAGAGATTATGATAAAATTTATAAAGAGGGAGTAACAAAAATAGCTATCATTGAAAGACCACAAATAACAAACATTGGCAAGGATATGGAGCAAAAAGAACCTTCCTACACTGTTGGTGGGGATGTAAATTGGTACAGCCACTATTGGGGGTTCCTCAAAAGCCTAAACATAGAACTATAGTATGATCCAGCAATCTGTCTCCTAGGTATACATCTAAAGAATCAAAAACACTAATTTGGAGTGCATGTATCATTTCAATGTTCATAGCAGCACTATTTACAACAGCCAAGACATGGAAGTGACTCAAATGTCCACCAGTGGATAAATGGATAAAGCTGTGGTTTATATATAATGAAATATTACTCAGATGTCAAAAAGAATAAAATAATGCCATTTGAAATAACATAGACCATTATCCTTAAAGAAATAAGTCAGAAAGACAAATACTGTATGTTATCATTTATATATAAAATCTAAAAAAAGAAAGCAAATGAATAAACAGAAATAGACTCACAAATATGGAGAACAAACTAGGGGTTACCAGTGAGAAGAGGGAAGGAGGGGCGAGACAGAAGTACCAGATTAGCAGGTACAAATTATTATGTATAAAATAAATAAGCTACCAGGATACATTGTACAGCACAGGGAATTTAGCCAATATAATATCTTTCAGTAGACTATAATCTGTAAAAATTTTGAATCACTATGTTGTTCACCTGAAAGTAACACAGTAAATCAAACTGTATCTCAAGTAGAAAACTTTTTAAAAATAAGTGTTTCATATGGGCAACAATATCTTTGATGTATACTTACATTCTGTAGATCACAAACACTAGCCTGATAACCCACAGATATGTCAGTTATAGCCTACTTACCAACATATACTTTATTATAGGTATAAAATTTAAACAACTATTTGAAGAAACAAGGAAACAGTATACACTGAAAAAAAAAAAAAAAAACCCTGAAATCACAACACCAGGGAAATTTAAAGGTCATCTGTTGGTAGCTTTTGGTTGCAACTGTAGAGACCTCTGCTTGCCCTGAGAAATAACTAATAGGCGGGGCTCTTGCTAAGCAGTATGACAATTTCATTTCTCCCTTGCCTACCCTGATTGTTCCAAGAATAAGGCAGGAACTGAGAGGCTTTATTGAGAAGGAGAGTTTTACAAGCAGTGGTGTGCTGGTGAATAGAATTTCCAAAAAGAAAAGCCCTGATTGCCAATTCCCATGGTATAAATAGTCCCACCATAGCCAATTTCAAGGATGACTATATTTCATAGCCAGAATGTGCAATTTTTGAAAATATAACAATCAGTTTTTAGGAGCAGGGATTCCCTAGTGGCTCGTGTGGTAAAGAGTCTGCCTGTAATGCGGGAGACCTGAGTCAGATCCCTGGGTCAGGAAGATCCCCTGGAGAAGGAAATGGCAACCCACTCCAATATTCTTGCCTGGAAAATCCCATGGACAGAGGAGCCTGGTGGGCTACAGTCCATAGGGTCACCAAGAGTTGCATACGACTGAGCAACTTAACTTTCTTATGAGCTAGTGCTGGCCCACTCCAGCACACTGCTGCTTACAACTCAACAATGATTAACACCAGCAAGTTTCCATAAATATATGTCATATAACTTTAATTTCCTGAGAAAATATACAAATGCAAGAGGAACCATGCATCCAAGTCTTTGGCCTAACAACTACTCAACAGATTTCATTTTAAAAAAGAAATACTAAGAAGCACCTTGGCCTCAGGCTTAGTTTGTTCCTAAGCAGACAATACAAATATTTTTAAATTAGCTTTATAAGGTGATATTATTAACACAATGTAGCTTTTTACAAATATTCATAAATATCTTAAATTGGGTTATCATGAAAATCATATTATATACCTTTCAACAAGAACCCATAAGCAGCTAGTTAATTTTGTAGAGTCTATAACTTTAGCTGACCATCATTGAGTTGAGTGCTATTCATTATTTTTGGAACTTAATACATTTGACCAAGACAGGCTCTACAAAGTGAGGATGGGAGTTTGGTTGAAGTCAGTCCTGAACAATAGCCCATGCTCCCTGCTCCAGGTAAGGAAAGGAAGTGTTTGAGGAAGGAATTTGTGTAGCTTCCCTCTATCTTCCAAGGGAATATATACCCCCTGAAGATCTAATCTGCTAAACTTTATAGACATCCAACATGAGAGCAGAAATACCAACCCTAAAGCTAAAATAGTGTGATACAGTGGGAAGCCTAAGGCCCCTTGTTAATCATTCATTCTGTGGGGTGAAGCAAGTTACATATGTTCCACCTGCCTCCATATTCTCCGTGTTAAAATTGTGCCAAAATATCTGCCCCGTTAACTTTCTAGAGTTGCCATGTGATATATGAAAGTACTTTGCAAACTGCCTAGCCAGCTAAAAATACGGAATCATGACATGAAAAAATACAGTACTGGTAATATCAATTTCTGTGGTTAAATCTTAGGATTAGTAATGATTACTCTTTCTTTACCATCAGCCATGTTTAGGTACATAGACAAACAAGTTCTCATGAAGCCCTATGTAAAGGTTCAGAATGACCCTTTTGACCAGCTGGTTTTATAAAGCACCAAGCATCCTGAGTGTGATTAAATTAAGAAAAATTCCCTAATAAAGTGCATCCCATTCCAATGCCACCTGTGTCTCTGTCCCCTCATGCCATCAAATGTAAAGTGGAGTATTGCTGGCATAGCAGTGGCCACCCTCCAAGTCTGACTACTTTTTTATTAGGAGGGTCTCAGAAGATAGGAATATAGGAAGAATGAAGTCAAGCAATCCACAGTCCAAGAATATGAGAACAAGGGCAGACTACTGCCCTGGATCTTTTCTGCATACAAGATAAGACTTCTGTGGAAAGAAGACTTCATTTTTCCACCCAGAGATTCAAGGGTTAGACAAAGACACTTGGAGAAGATTCTGTCCTCTAGCCACCCATATTCATTTCATGAACTAACAAAACTGTCTTTGCTGATCTAATATCAAGGGTTACCAAATGCCTTTTGTCCTTCTTCTGAGTCTCATTCAGACAGGCATGAGAAAAGAAAATTCACATGCAAGAAGTTCTGTTTCTGTTGATTTGTATACTCAGATGAACTGCAGAGATTGAAAATCTTCCTTGTCCAGCCTATGCACTGATGTCTCTGCAAGTGCTGAAGAGATGAGGAGACCAAATCAAGTCTCTAGGAGATGAATTGGGGATTTGTAAGTAAAAAGATCCCCCAGTATGTCTTATTTTTCAGAACCTGATGCTCAGCATTGAATATCAAGTCTATTACATCTCCAGCGTGGAATTCGTAAGCCCCTCCTACATTCTGGATCGTAGAGTTGTTGGTTAGAGCTTGTATGGGGTCTTCATTCTTACGCAGCTGCACCTCGAAAGGAGCTCGTCCCTTGTAGGCTGTATTGGGAGCCACTTGGCCATAAATTAAATACAAACCATTCTGAAGTATCTTCAGCCTCCAGTCAGCTGTCTTATTCACACAAGAAGGCTCAGGAGAAGGCATTTGCCATTTTGAAGGTAATGGTCCTACAAGATATTTATAAGGGGAGAATAGGGGGAGAAAAAAAAAAGAAAAGCATAGTTATTTAATTATTTCATCATCTTCCTGATAATAGTTCTTTCCTATTTATAGGAAAGGTCTATACTAGGTCTCTCCAACCAGAATTTTAAGGATCTACCACTCCCTACTTTGAAGAAATTGCCTAAGTTTATCTCTTGCTTGGGGGGCTCTAAGAAAATAAGTTTGGAATAGGGAAATGGGTTAAGTTTTAGGTGGCACTGTATCACTTCTCAACCAATATTTGCGAAATAAGAAGAAAGGAATGACACACTAGGATGGTGATGACAAGAGTTGGCAGTCCAGAAATGCATATTCATGTTCTTCTGTATCAATACTATTTACTATGTATCACTTTATCAATGAGGCCAGCTCATCAATCTGTTTAAAATAGTGCTCTCCTGTCACTCTCTCTCTTTCTTGTTTTAGTTTTCTTCATAGAAGTTGTCACCATCTAGCCTGTTATAAAGTAAGTTGTTTATTTATCAATCTTATACCTACTTGAATATAACATTTGAAGACAAAGGAAAAGTGAAGTTGCTCAGTCGTGTCCGACTCTTTGCGGCCCCATGGGCTATAGCCTACCACGCTCCTCCATCCATGGGATTTTCCAGGCAAGAATACTGGAGTGGGTTGCCATTTCCTTCTCCAGAGAATCTTCCCCACCCAGGGATCAAACTCGGGTCTCCTGCATTATAGGCAGACGCTTTACCGTCTGAGCCATCAGGGAAATCAAATACTCCTTTATTTTGTCCATAGCTGTATCTTCAACACCAAAAAGACTTCCTACTACCCAGTATATGCTGAATTAGGTGCACTGTGTCTAAATAATAGTGCTTCAGCTTATGGGTATGTGTCATTCAAGATTCACTTGAGATACTATTATCCAAATCCTCACCAAATAGCTACTGGTAAATTAATGAGTTAATACATGGAAATTATTTGACTGTTTAAGTAGAAGTATCCCTAGATTATTGCTGTCACGGGGGATGTGAAAAGGATCAAGATTTTGATATTTATGGAATTTACATATTTTCCTAATGTTCATTGTTTTTACACAAAGGTGTAATTTCAGAATCCCAGAATGTGTAATACTTATCTGGTGTGTTCTCTAATGCTCCATAATTTTTGTTATGGGGGCAAAGCCTTTGTCAAATAATTAGAAAGAAACCTTGATAAAAAACATACTAAAAGAGATAACACATTGACTTAAATTCTTCTTTATATATAAATAACTGATATAAGGCTCTGAAGGAGAATGAAGGGGAGATCATTAAAGCAGAAAGCAAAGTCTCCCTGTTTCTCCACTGAATCCAGAGCCCAGTAAATTTCTTCCTGCTTGACCATGTAATAGATAATAGGCAAGTCACCAGGAAGAAGTATCACTGGTTTTCAAATTTAAGTATGTGATGGGGGGGGGGGGGCTCAACTTTAAAGTTGAGGTTCTCAACTTTTACCACATCAAGAGGGTATTTCAAACATATCATGAGGAGTTTCACTCCATTTACTAGAAAAACAACAAATCAAAAAGGCAGAGACAAGTAAATGAGATTCCCTGTCATCTCAAGTCAAGGAAGCATGGCTGTTTGTGCTGTACAGTAAAACAGGAATTGAAGCTGACTCTAGAATTCGTCTGTTTTCAGTGGAAAATGGTTGTTTGATCTTAAACCAGTAAACAACCCCAAATGTTTTCATTTTTAATTTTGTATGTATTCTAAAAAAATACCCAAAGTCTCAACTGTAAACTTTACTGTGTCTTCTAAGCAAGTACCAGGTCACTATAAAGGAAAGTGACTCAGGAGCGAAGAGAAGTGAAAGGAGCAGAGAAGGGACCACTCCCCTCTCGTTTCTCATCTTTACACTGGGAAACAAAAATTGCACCCTACACTCACTCTAGTGGACACTAGCAATATGGGAAATGTGAGAAGGTCTCTGAGTCTGTCCCAGGGAAAAGTCATAGAAATCTGAAACTTGTGCTTATTAAAACAATTAAAAACAGAGCTGAAGCCTCAGCTCCTAGACAACTACAATACACGATTAACAGTTAAAAACAGTAGTTGTGGAATAACTAAAATAAAATGCATCCTTTCTTAGCACTGGAGCTTGCCTTTTGCAGCAAATAGTAAGAAAAGTAAAAAGGAGGCCTATAAGACAGTTCAGTCCAGTCAGTCACTCAGTCATATTTGACTCTATGAGACCCCATGGACTGCAGCATGCCAGGCCTCCCTGTCCATCACCAACTCCCAGAATTTACTCAAACTCATGTCTAAAACTCATGAGTCGGTGACGCCATCCAACCATTTCATCCTCTGTGAGACAGGTTACTCACCAAACTTCGCTACACAGGGTCCCTGGGCAGCCTGTAGGGGAAGAAGAGGAATTGGTCAGGATGGTGACAGTGTCAACAGTTTTCTCGATTATTTAGAGGCTCGGATTCCTGAAGCAGACTTCTCTGCCCTAACCACATTAAAAAAAAAAAAAAATCCCTCCCTCCACCCTGTTTTGGATCTCTCTGCTTTCCTCTACAGATGACTGGCTCCTTCCTCTACCTTTCACTACACAGCTACCTTTTGGGGCTTCTAGGAAGAAGTTAAGAACTTCTACCCACCTAATCTCCACCTACAGGACAACTATTTGATCTTGGATGCGCCTCCTCTTGGGCTATAGAAATTTCCTATATGTCTCTGCACCCCAGTGACTGCATAAGATGATCCACTGGCATGTGAGAAGAAACTAACAATTCCCATTTATATTTATTCTAAATAAAAAATTAAGCTATAGAAATATTTATTAATGTTTCAGAGTGATAAAGTCTCCCCTATTTAATATTTAGATAATTATGCATCACACATAGTAATTGAGATAACCCTGAGATCTCAGTTTCAAAATCTTGCAACACAAATTATATGCCACAGAAAGCTATCAGTGTGGTTGATTTTATAAGTACAGATATTTAAATACTAAAGGCTTTAAGATACTTAGTAGTAAGATAAGGTATAGCCACAAACATTTGGGGGGGGGGCATGTAACAGTGCATTGGTTTCCTTGCAACAAACTGCTTAAGAGACTTTTTGAGCTTAAACAGGATGCCAATTTTTTTAATAGGATTTCTCTGGCTGCTATGCTAGGAATACATTAAAGAGTGGCAATAGAAAAAGCAGTGAGACGAGGTAAGAGATCAGGGTAAGCATCTAGGCAAGAAAGCATGGTGCCTCTGACCAAGGTACTAGCTGTGGAGATGGTGATAAGTGATTGGAAATTGAGTGAACAGGAGTTCCTGACATGGATATGGATGAGAAAATGAGACAAAGACACCAAACTCTGAGCCTGAGCAATTAGAAAGATAACACTGTTAATGACTGAAATGAGCAAGATTTAAGAGGAGTAAATTGGGGGAAAAGAATCATGAGTTCATTTTTTGGATATGTGAGGTTTGTGATGAGTATTAGATACCCAGGTACGAGTGTCAAGAAGGCGACTGGATCTATAAGGATGGAATTTAAGGAGTTCTTTAAAAAAAATTAATTTAGGAGTCTTCAGCTTCTGCATGGTGAGTTAAGATATGAGTCTATATAAGAGCATCAAATCAGTGATTATAGATAGGAAAGAGTATTGGGATATTGCAGTGTGTAGGGGTCAGGGAATAAGAAAGAACCCACAAAGGAGACTCAGAAGGAAAGGCCACCTTGGTAAGGATTTTAATTATGAAATATGGAATTTAAGTTGTCTAAGGAAGGGAAAAAAATCATGAATGGAGTGAGGAACTATTAAGTTCTTTAAAAAGGAACTTTGCACTATTGAATGATGGACTTAAAGTTTAGTCATAACATGGTAAGCATACTCAAAGATGCAGTCTTCCATTTTGGTCTATATGTGTTCATGAGGTGACTTTTCAGTTATGACAGTCAAGACCATGAATCAAGGTAAATTAACTTAGACTATAACTTTCAATTTCTTGTATTAAAAGGTATTAAACTAGATTAAGAAAATAAAAGAAACATTTATCAAATTACTAAAATACTATTTCAATTGTTTTAGAAATGTTTATATTATATAATTGCATATTATACAAATATAATATTTTGGTAAAAGCAAAATGTTTTTGCACTGTGAATAAACCACATTAAGCATATTACTTGATTTATCCTTATAAATTTATATTGTATATCTTTTTAATATACAAAATATTAGAATTCATATAAGACTTAGCAGTTAGCATATATACTGGGATTGTAGTCAAGAATATTTTGTTGATAGAGTTTCTTAGAAGAGATGCTGAAATACCATTTTGTTTAACCCATGTGACAGGGACTCCCTTAACTTCAATTTTCTCATTTATAAAATGGGGAAAATAGCAGCATCTAGTCCATTTAGGTTGTTCATGTGCTTAAATGAGTTAAGTCTCATAAAGGATTTTGCCCAGATATTCTGTCTTGTCCTGTTTATTAAGTATTAGTGTTTTGGTAATGATGTTGATTATAATAAAGAATGAAACAAAACTTTATGTATCTATACATTATACTACCACTGTAAGCAAGAGAAACTAATGTCATCTATGGTCATTGCTTCTTAAGTTTATCACCTTTCTAGAAAGACACAAATCAACACATGAAGCAATTGAATAATAATCTAAATATAAAAGCATGCCAGAAAATGTGCCATTGATAACATCTATGTTGTCTACTCTCATGCATAAAGAGTGTGCGAAGAAACCTAAGGCCACAGAAAAATTAATTGCAGAAATCTTGGATGTTGCACGGTGGGCTGCTCTAATGTCCATTTAAAACTACAGAAACCACCATTGTAATATTATGTCATTATTGTCACAAGTGAAAATCTGTCTAATCACTAAAATCCTCTATTTGGCAGTGAGACACACTCTTTGGTTGAGGAAGTAGAATAGATAAGCAAGGAATACCCATTTTAAGTCTTTATCTTCATTGTAAAGTCATTAATAATAATGGTATAAATATGAATCACTACTATCTACTAAGAGCCTACTATGGGTCAGGATTGTACTGTCTCTTAATTCTTACCACAACTCTATGAGATAACATTTTCATTTGCAGAAGAGGAAATGAGAAATAGGAGGATTATGTAACTAGCCCAAGGTCACACAGCTGAAAAAAGGCCAGGCTGAGATCCAAACAGCCTGAGTCAAAAGTCTCACCCCTACGGCTCCAGAGCAGTTTGTATTTCTAATCCTGGTGATGTTTGGAAGGAGTAAATATCCACTTATAAAGCAGTATATGAGTCCTGTTTAGTTAATTCTTTGCTTAGAAGGATCAGTGGCTCTTGTAACCCCATTTTGATTTAAGCTCAGATTTATGTAATTGGGTTAGTAAGTAAACTTAATAATTATCTCTCCAAACCAACTCTAATCAAATCATTTGGAAATAGAACCTACTATGCTTATAAGTACATGCAAAACTTCCCCTTTGAAAGTATCCTTAGTTTCACTGAAGCAGGGGACTCTCCTGAACATTTGGTTTCTTCTTTTTCTTTTGCTGTGAAGGTATTTTTTATTTTTTAAATTTATTTAATTGGAGGCTAATTACTTTACAATATTGTAGTGGGTTTTGCCATACATTGACATGAATCAGCCATGAGTGTACAAGTGTTCCCCATCCTGAAACCCCCTCCCACCTCCCTCCCCATCCCATCTCTCAGGGTCATCCCAGTGCACCAGCCCTGAGCACCCTGTCTCATGCATCGAACCTGGACTGGTGAACATTTGGTTTCTTAAGAGATAATTTCTGTGAGGTTATTTTCATGTAGGGGTGGGGGGACCATCTCCTTGGGCTCATAACTGATTCTTTCAGTGAGATGTCTTCTGAAAGAGAGGGAAGAAAGAAAAAAAAGAATCCTCCCAGGGAAATTTTTCTTGGTTTGAAAGGATCTGAGTCTTCCTGTCTAACACTTTTTGAATTAGTGCCTAGAGAGGTTGGAAAGTGGGATTTTGTATACAATAACCAGAGTGGAGACTAAAACAATGTAAACTCCAAGGTCACAGAGCATTATAAGGAGGTGGAAGTGGCTACCGAGTAATGACTCATCACCCACAGTCATTCAGTCCTCTTTTCCAAAGATACTAACCTGTGGCCAATAGGGAAAGAGAAGTGCAGGAAACTGGAATGTGGGAGCTAATATCGTTGTACCATCAGCCAGCCATTGGCTTTTCCCATGGGAACAAAGCCTCCATGGCACCCTGTCAGGACAATATCCTGAAAACTTTTCAAAATTCCCCAAATTTGGAACAAACTCTGGGCTGTTTCTTTAGAAGCAGAACCTTTCACTGGGTAGCTGCATGTTGTCTAGGAGAGGGAATCCCAGAATAAGAGCTCAGACACAGGAGATTCATCAAGTTCAGCGTTGGCAAGAGGTGTCCTCATTGCCTCTGGGAGTGTGAGACCTCCTCCTTCCCTGTGCAAGAGCAGCTGTGTGCCTCTGAGAAAGACACTTCTCTTCTCTCCCAGGCACTGAGTCCCCAGACACATGCAGGAACTGATGACATGGAAAACCTACCCTATGTTTTTCAATGTCATCAGGCTAATAGCATGTGGAGTGGTTCTGAAAAGGAAAAGGCACTTCCAAATTTAAGCTGTTGCTATTCTCACCCTTCCCTTTCTTCAGAAATTGAAACAAAGAATTCCTAATGATTTTTTTCCTGCCTGCTCAAAGTTTCACTGTCCAGAGAGTTCAGAGGTCTGCTTGGAACATTCCTTGAGACAGTGGAGGATGTGGTCACAAATTCCTTTCTTGTGCACCATTGTGTACAGTTACAAAATACAAATTAATGGGCTACTGGGTAAAAACTTGGCCAAAGCTCTGCTTGCCCTAGGTTAACATCAGCATCTTCTTGGTACTGTTTCCTCCTGTATCTTTTCTCAGTTGCTTTCAAATATCTTTAGTAGTAGAACCACATCTTTGAAATCTTAACTGGTCAACCTGTCCCTTAGAAAAATGTTTCTGCAGTCACTGTTTTCAGATGTACCCAGGAATTGGCTAAATCCTAAATTAAATAAGGTATTTATGTTCTTTCTGATCAGCACTATGTAAACAACAATCAGAAAAAAACTTTTACTAAAAATCTAATGGATCTCCATTCTCTTCACTAGACCCATAATTTGGAGTGGAGCTCAGTGGGAAATTCCCGATAAGCATCAGGGGCTTCCCAAAAAAGAAAGTACTTCCTCCTTCCTCCATGAAGCCTTCCCTTGTCAACCTAGCCCTAAGTCATTGCCCCCCTCTTGACTCCCTTTATGTTCTATACCACCCTGAGATAAATTATTAATCACTTTATTTTATGGCTAGAAGGGACATGATGAACAAATCCATTTCCCTACCACCACTTTTCAGATGAAGAAACTGAGAACCAGAAAGATTAAATGTCTTTCAAATGCATACAGCTAGTTATTGAGAGACCTAAACCCAGAATTTGTATCTTCTTACTCCCAGTTCAGTGCATTTCTCTTCTCAAAGATAGACTACACCATCTATTACTTACCTTACATGTCTCTTTCTTTCAAAGCTCTAACAATATTGAGTGACAATGCTAACAACTAGACTTAACAAAGGAAAAGAGGAGTACAATAAATTGTAACCTTAGATTCTGTTGTCTCCTTACCTTGAGTGGAAAAAAAATAAAGATTAGTGCACTGAAGGAGCAAAGCACAATAATTACTGTTGAGTAGAGGAGCCATTGTTTCCAGGATGGTCTCTGTGCTCCTTGAAGACTTGAATGGCTTAAAGGCATGTTCTCCATGTGGCTCAAACTCATTCTCTGCAGGAATGAGAGCTGTGGAAAGCAGAAACTCACAAGTGATGAGCACATGGTGCAACTAGTCAGTTTTGTAGAATAGTATGCTAATTAGTAGTGGGTGTGAGAGGAGGGGTTTTCCTCCTGATTCTGTGTGTTGAAAAATGATACTGCTAGGCTAAGTGCTGACTCTCACTTGGCACTAGGCCCAATGCACAGGGCTAAAAGCCAATACAAACACAGAGGATTAAAAGAAGAAAACAAGGGAAGTTAAAAGGGGAAAAAATTATTTCCTAAACCAAGAACAACTACGGAACTGGGCAGTATTACAAATTATTTCCAGATAATTACTTTTTGTAAGGAAAAAATAAAGTTCAAGATTATGCCTTTTTTTCTCCAAATGTATATGTGTGAGGCAGTAGATTAGGGAGGCTGGGATGCATGGTTTGGAAAAAATAGTTTCATGGATTTCTAGGGCATAAACTGTGTTCATTCAAAGATAGTCTCTAGAAAACACCAAGTGTATTACTAGAATTTAATTTTTAAAATGTCAATACAACAAGCTTAATTCTTTTATATCTCACCATTTTGAAACTCTGAAAATTCAATGCTGGCATCAAATAAAAATAAAATTATCATAAAAAGATATTTTCTTGCACCCTGTCCTCCAGTCTGAGCTTACACTCTATTCCAAAAACCTGAAGTTTTCATCCTGGAATCAAAAATACTGATTTATTACAAAATTGAAGAAGTCTCCTGGTTCGCTGTACTCAGTCTTTCCATCTGTTAAATGGAATACCTGCCTTCTCCCCTCACCTCTTCCCCCGCTGCCCCACACATAATGTCAGAATTATATGCTAGAAAGAATAAGCATTTTTAAATCAGACAGACCTGAGAGAGGCAGTTCTTATCTGCTCAGTGGCCATCAGCATATTCTTCATTTCCTTCATGGTAAAATTGGAGAAAATTTCCACTTTATAATGCTTTTCTGAGAATGAAAGAGATGTAAAGTTTTGGCTAAGAAGTGTTCCATAAGTGCTTCTCTCTTCACCCTTCGGAGAGGTGTTGTCAAGACCAAATCAATTATGAAATATTAGAAAAGAATGATTTTTAAAATATTTACCATAGGGTGCAGTTCATCTGATGTTCTTTCAAATAAAAGTAGGTAAAAAAGTATTTTGAAGAAAAAATGTCTAAGAATCAAAGCTATTTCTTTTTTTTTAATTAGGAGAAAAGCTTATTGAACATCCTTATTTCTGAAAGAGGATGCTAAGGATAAGAGAACTTGAGGACTTCCCTGGTGGTACAGTGCATAGAGGAGAAGGAAATGGCAACTCACTCCAGTATTCTTGCTCGGAAAATCACATGGATGGAGGAGGCTAGCAGCCTACACCCCCATGGAGTTGCAAAGAGTCAGACAGGACTGAGTGACTAACACATACAGTGGATAAGAACCCACCTGCTGATGCAGGGACATGCGTTTAATCCCTGGTCTGGGAAGATTCCACATGCTGCAGAGCAACTAAAGCCTCTGTGCTCCAGCTACTGTGCTCCCCACTGTAGAGCCTGGGAGCAGCAACTCCTGAAGCCTGTGTGCCTAGGGCCTAGCTCCACAATAAGAGAAACCACTGCAATGAGAAAACTGTGCACCACAGAGAGTAGCCCCTGGTCGCCACCACTAGAGAAAGCCCGCATTTAGCAACAAAGACCCAGCACACCAAAAACTAAGTAAATTTAAAAAGAAAAAACCTTTGAGAGGTGTATCACACCGTTAACGAGTGGGCGACAGTGAAGTGGGGACCTGGGCCTAGAGATACTGTCTTGTAACCCTTTTTTTTAGTACCACACTGATTGCAGCAATATTTCTCACTGAGTTATCAAATTTAACTTGGCCCAAATTTCTCTGAAGAAGAGTCACTGAGTCACATGGGAATAATTTTTCAATACTGCAATGATTTGTGGCTCTGTCCAGGATGCTGTGATTCAGAGACGAATAATAAACGGAATCTAGAAGAAATTGATTCATTCTACCCACAGCTCTTCTCTTTATCATGTCTGAAAGGCATAAACGCCAGCACAGAATTTAAAATGGACTACTGAAAAGGCAGACTATTTCCTTCCTGCTTCTCTGATTTGTTCCTTCTCCTGATTCCTCTCTAAATTTTAATTGGAATTGCCTCTGCTTACTCAATTCAGTAAATATTTCCTTAAATGAGGAACTGTTCCAAATATAATCCAGCTCCTTCTTCTGCCCTTAACCAAGATTAGGCTCTCAAATATCCTGACTATTTCAACCTTCTGAACATATCTTTAAAATATGACATGCTTATCTCAAGAAGAATATATTCCAAGCACTAGGAACTCTGCTCAATACCTTATAATAAACTATAATGGAAGAGAATGTTAAAAAAATGGAATATAGATATTTGTATATATATGTGTAATTGAATCTCTTTATTGTATAGCTGAAACCAACACAGCATTGTAAATCAACTATATTTCAATGCAGTTTTTAAATAAAGAAATTAAACTTTGAACCAAGAAAAGAGCAAGAGACCTATTAAAAGAAGAGAGCTATAAAGAACTACCCAGTATGGGTAGTTCAGTCAACTAATTCCACAGAGGAGAAAATGAGGTCCCGAGAAAGAAAGAGACATACACAAGGTCACAGAAGAAAATAGTGACAGAAGTAAAGTAGAATCCAGTTTGTTCCTTCCAAAAGAAAAAATAAAAGAATACATTCCAGGACTTCTTTCCACGAAACAGTTTCCAAAATGAAGAACTTTCAGGTTAGGATAAGTGGCAGTAGGGAAGACTTTCAAAACTCTAAATTAATGAGTCATCATTGGTACCTCTTTGCTACAAATTCTCAGGATCCTACAAGAAGAAAATGAACACTGAACACATGAAGCTTCTGTATTTATGGCCTGACACTGGCTCAGATACTTGGAGTGAATTTTTTTAATTAAGTTCAATTAGCAAATCTATGTTGAATATTTACTCTCAGCCAACTACTGTGCTAAGAGCTTTGAGGGGTATTTAAAAAAAAAGGCACAACTGTCAAGTAATTTGCTGCCCAACTGGATTTAAACCGTACATATAGGGAGACAGAAACCCAAATGAATGCTAGAAGACAGAGCGTCAGCAAACACAGATCTAAAGGAGCTAAAATAGTTGAGAAGACAGGTTGGAAATTATTGTTTGACCAGAGAAAAGAGAGAATTCTTTTTTGAGAGAGTGGTAAAAGTTGAGGTATAAGCCTTACCTAAATGTTAGAAATTTTAAAATGTGAACAAGTGACAAAAGACCAAACTTTTGAATGGATCTGGTAGTCTGATTCAAGAGCTGACAAATGAGGAATTTCAGAAAACAAGTAAAAAAAAAAAAATGTTTTTCTATATTTTTCAGATTAGAAACAGCATAAAAGCTACGGTTGATTAAGCAACTTTGTATTCACGGTTCTTTTTAATTCAGAATGAATTAGATACACAGAAACTTGGCTATGTTTCAGTCATTGACTGAATCACACTAAAATGAATTGGACACCTAGGCTGTGCCTTCTCTGTGCACAGTTACATTAGAATATCAAGCAGCCCTGTGTTGATGTCACCATATATACAAATAATGAAACTGACATTCGAGAGCATGAATCATTTGCCCACACTGGTAGAACAGGGATTGAATCCCCAGGTATTGGACTCCAAAACACTTTTTTCCACTCTTGATGCTGAAATTTATCCAGTAGTTGCTCTGTAAACTGCATGGGATGCATATTGAAATCTGTGAGAGAGTATTATATGGACATCAGATTTCTCCAAAATCCTGTATTGCTGAGGTCTGCACTCCCTACCCCATGCCCTCTATACACCAAGCCATGCTTAGTTGCTCATTCATGTCTGACTCTTTGCAACCCCATAGTCTGTAGCCCACCAGGCTCCTCTGTCCATGGGAATTCTCCAGGCAAGAATACTGGAGTGGGTTGCCATGTCCTTCTCCAGAGGAGCTTCCCAACTCAGGGACTGAACCCAGGTCTCCCACATTGCAGGTGAATTCTTTACCATTTGAGCCACCAGGGAAGCCAATACACTATTTACCATGGCTTTATGCTTGTGATAATGTATGGTGTAGCGTATTTAATTAGAAATATTCCATGTGCCAGAATTCACAACTGCACAACTGATTTTGTCTACTGTGGATTTCAGAGTATTCACTATTAAGACAAATAAGGCCCAGTTGACTTGAAGATACTACATAAATAGGTGACTGAATTGTTATTTAGTTGCTAAGTTGTGTCCTATTCTTTTGCAATCCCATGAACTGTTGTCCACCAGGCTCTTCTGTCCATGGGATTTCCCAGGCAAGAATACTGGAGTGAGTTGCCATTTCCTTCTCCACATAGATGATATATGATAGAAAATAAGCAGACATGATACATAAATATGGTTGTAAACTTGGAATTTTATGAAGACAACAAGTCTCTGTTAAGACTGGTAAATGTCTACTCTGTAAAGAATTCTGTACAGAAGACCTTGATGCTGGGAAAGATTGAAGGCAAAAGAAGAAAGGGGTGGCAGAGGATGAGATGGTTGGATGGTATCACCGACTCAATGGACATGAATCTGAGCAAACTTCCGGAGATGGTGAAGGACATGGGAGCTGGGCATGCTGCAATCTATGGGGTCACAAAGAGTAGGACACGACTGAGCAACTCAACAACAATGACACTATACATAAATAAATACATATGTACATATAGAAATACATGTTTACATATATATACATATTTACATATTATATGTACAATAAATTCTACAAGATACACGTCAATCTCTAGATCATAAGAGTATGATCTCTTATGGAACTAATAACTAATTAGTTCCTTCCCTGGTAGCTCAGATGGTAAAGCGTCTGTCTACAATGCAGGAGACCCAGGTTTGATCCCTGGGTTGGCAAGATCCGCTGGAGAAGGAAATGGCAATCCACTCCAGTACTATTGCCTGGAAAATCCCATGGACAGAGGAGCCTGGTAGGCTACAGTCCATGGGGTCTCAAAGAGTCGGACATGACTGAGCGACTTCACTTACTTACTTACTTACTTACTTACTTACTTACTTAAGAAACTAATAACAACTCTAACCAGGGTGGCCTAGGAAACAATTTGAATTAAAACTATGTTTTTCTTCCATGACTTGAGGACCCTCTTCTATACCACATATTATCTTATTCTGTGCTGTTTTACATGTCCATTTTTTTGGAGTCCTTACCAAATTCTTCATTGTTTTACTATGTTTTACTGACTCAAGTACAGCCTTTAAGCAGCAAGTCTATTGACCAATTTCCATGGAAGCCTTTCTGTGCTAGTTTCCTGCCTAAGCGCTAATCTTTGAGAAAGGCTGTGTCAGGTAGTAGGTCCCTGTCTAGCCTGGGTCCTTTATGTGAGTGGTTTGTTGTTATCTCGTGTCTGTGTGTGTCTGTGTCTGTGTCTGTGTCTGTGTGTGTGTGTGTGTGTGTGTGTGTGTGTGTGTGTGTCTGTGTCTGTGTCTGTGTCTGTGTGTGTGTCTGTGTGTGTCTGTGTGTGTCTGTGTGTGTCTGTGTGTGTCTGTGTGTGTGTGTGTGTGACGGGCGGGGGGGGGGCAGTTCTCTCTAGCCTAACCAGTATTGTGTCAGTGTCTTGGCCATAAGAGAAGCATCTTAAGCACATTTTGATGGGAAGGATTACTTCCTGCTTGGAAACTAGACCAAAATAAATTTTCCATTATGCAGCATGGCATGATACTTCCTACTTAAAACCATTAACCACCACCCCAGAAGCCATAATGGAAGGGATTTGGTATTAAAGCCTATCTTGCCCAGTATCAAATGGATCACCAGAGAACTATATTTTACCTATCAACCTAATTGAAATAAGAGGATCTTAATATTCCTGAGACTCAGTTCAGTTCAGTCGCTTAGTCATGTCCTACTCATTGAGACCCCATGAATCGCAGCACACCAGGCCTCCCTGTCCATCACCATCTCCCGGAGTTCACTCAAACTCACGTCCATCGAGTCCGTGATGCCATCCAGCCATCTCATCCTCTGTCGTCCCCTTCTCCTCCTGCCCCCAATCCCTCCCAGCATCAGAGTCTTTTCCAATGAGTCAACTCTTTGCATGAGGTGGACAAAGTATTGGAGTTTCAGCTTTAGCATCATTCCTGACACTAAGCATCACCAAATCTCCTGGATTTCTTGGGCAGCCCTGGCAGAGGAGGGAGTAGGGAGGTATTTTTCCCTTTACAATTCAACTTATTTTCTTCATTTGACAAGCTACCACATACACACTCCACCAGTGAAGAACAATCAGCACATTCACTGCACTCAACACCTAACTGTAACGTGTTCATACAGAAATCAATGAGATACTTCATCTTCCGGTTTCTCATTTTTAATACTGATCTCACACCATCCAGTTTAGATTCTCTGGCTCAAGGCTCGGTTTGTTGGTTTTGGCACTGAGAACCTACATGAGTAAAGGCAGGTTTTGACTTTTATATATGAAATGAATCCAAAATACAGGAAAAGGATTTTATCCCCCTCACTCATTTAGAAAGCATTATTGAATGCCTTCTATGTACCAAGTATGTTAAGAACTTAAGTACTGATAGAAAAGGGCCAGTCCTTATCTTTAAATTTCTTGCTGCTTTTTGGTTTGGTTTGGTTTTCACAGGTAGCTAGAGAAAGAGACAATGTACAAAGCAACATGGGGGAACTATGTAGGAGGATAAGAACCAAACACCTGACCTCACTCAGGTTAAGGGCAAGTTCATAAAGGAGGCAATGACTAGGCTGGTACATCTAAAGAGACATTACCAGATGCAAAAACCTCATGATATCCCATTCCCCTAAGCTAAGTAAATTTGTGTTAATTTACTAATATGTTATATACTGATAATTTGCATTTGTATATAGTAAAATAATTTGCTATATTTATATATAGCATAATATATACATATATATTATGTATGCTATATAGTACAATAAATATATATTTTGTGTGCATGTGTGTCTGTGTAGTTTGACAGTGTTTCAGGCATTTACTTGGCAATGGAGAAATCAGAAAGAATATGTTAAGACCTCTGATCTTAAAAAATTCATTGTCTGGTAATTGCTGGTTTTCTAAAATTTCAGTCTCCATGGAAAACGTTTCAATTTCAAGACAAGTTTCACTTACTGCTTTTTCAGGGAATGACTTTATATAATTTTCCCAGTCTCCTAAGTGAGAATTTCCAAGACATCTGGAGTTGCTCAGGCCAAGATACTCGTCTATCTGGTTTGATGACTCCAGCCCTGACTGAATACAGTAGGATGTCCACTATAAAGAGGAAAGCGCAGGCTGATACACCAGTGGGAAAAAAACCTGAATCATAGACAATGCTGTGGAATGCTGTTTGATGAAATGGTGCCAGCTGAGATAGCAAGCAGTTTCCATTTGCTATATAAAGAGTAAACATCCCCAAAGAGTTAGCTATGAGCATTTGGAAAGATAAGGCTTCAGTTATTTCAGGTCTTTCATCACCCAGCAAGCCTCAGGGAAATCTCTTTGGCTGAAAGTAGGGACGTTCTCCACCCAACACGTACACAGCCTCTTACTTCCTCTCCTGGTCCCTCATCTCATGAATTCCTAGATTATGTCATGAACCAGCTGCTCAAGAGTCGATTTCTAATGTAAACCATAAAAAAGAAAATTATAAAGAACAAAACCAAAACAGCCACAAAACTACTAAAATTCAAATCCAAAACTAATTCTAAAACCTATTTTTTTCATTCTGTCTTGATGCATCAATAAGTACCTGAACTTGGCTTTAGTAGTGGAGGATTTTACAGTGAGAAACAATTTACAACATTAAGGATTCTATGTGCTTCATTTCTGAATATGATATCTACTAATATATCTTTTGAAGAAAAGCGCTACTGAATCATCTTATCTTTTTCAAACAGGCACAATTTTATGCTTTGGCTTTAATTTCAGATTCTTTCTTTTATTCCTTCTTAGTCTCAAAATGACTCAGGTTTCCAGATGGAGCTGGAGTTGAAATCAAATTTTAAATTAGGATAAAAATAGAACCTGCTATTTCCATACTATTTCCAGCCAAAAATTTCCTTACGCAATTTTTCTTAGCAAAAAGAAAAAAAAAAAAGCCCTTTATACTTCAATACAAATACACACACACACACACATATATATAGCATACATTTATTTTTAATTTTATCCTTTGTATTAACTGAAGGATGAGAGTAATAATAGAGTCAGATAGAGTATCTATTAAAAGAGAAATTTAGAGCCAAATCAAGTTGTTGGAACCCAAGGATGGGATAATTGAGTTTCATTGTAGAAAATAGAAGTCCCAGAAGGCTCAAAGAGAAGATAGATAGGACAGTAATTGTGGTAAAGGTGACAGATGATTGCAACAATTATTAGAATCATTCACGAATATGCTGAAAACACAAAGACTGGTGTGCATATTCTCCTGGTAGTAACAATGTGGACAGCAAGCACAGCATCAGGAACAGCTGCCTTTGATTGAGCACCTTCTCTCTTTTAAATAGGAGTTGATCAGTTCAGTTCAGTCACTCAGTCGTGTCTGACTCTTTGAGACACCATGAATCACAGAACACCAGGCCTCCCTGTCCATCACCAACTCCCGGAGTTTACCCAAACTCATGCCCATCAAGTCGGTGATGCCATCCAGCCATCTCATCTTCTGTCGTCCCCTTCTTCTCCTGCCCTCAATCTTTCCCAGGATCAGGGTCTTTTCAAATGAGTCAACTCTTCACATGAGGTGGCCAAATTATTGGAGTTTCAGCTTCAACATCAGTCTTTCCAATGAACACCTGGGACCGATCTCCTTTAGGATGGACTGGATGGATCTTCTTGCAGTTCAAGGGGCTCTCAAGAGTCTTCTCCAACACCACAGTTCAAAAGCATCAATTCTTCGGCGCTCAGCTTTCTTCATAGTCCAACTCTCACATCCATACATGACCACTGGAAAAACCATAGTCTTGACTAGACGGACCTTTGTTGGCAAAGTAATGTCTCTGCTTTTCAATATGCTACCTAGGATGGTCTTAACTTTCCTTCCAAGCAGTAAATGTCTTTTAATTTCATGGCTGCAATCACCATCTGCAGTGATTTTGGAGCCCAAGAAAATAAAGTCTGACACCGTTTCCACTGTTTCCTCATCTATTTCCCATGAAGTGATGGGATAAGATGTCATGATCTTACTTTTCTGAATGTTGAGCTTGAAGCCAACTTTTTCACTCTCCACTTTCACTTTCATAAAGAGGCTTTTTAGCTCCTCTTCACTTTCTGCTATAATGGTGATGTCATCTGCATATCTGAGCTTATTGATATTTCTCCCGACAATCTTGATTCCAGCTTGTGCTTCTTCCAGCCCAGTGTTTTTCATGATGTACTCTGCATAGAAGTTAAATAAGCAGGGTGACAATATACAGCCTTGATGTACTCCTTTTCCTATTTGGAACCAGTCTGTTGTTCCATGTCCAGTTCGAACTGTTGCTTCCTGACCTGCATACAGATTTCTCAGGAGACAGGTCAGATGGTCTGGTATTCCCATCTCTTTCAGAATTTTCCACAGTTTATTGTGATCCACACAGTCAAAGGCTTTGGCATAGTCAATAAAGCAGAAATAGATGTTTTTCTGGAACTCTCTTGCTTTTTCCATGATCCAGCGGATGTTGGCAACTTGATCTCTGGTTCCTCTGCCTTTTCTAAAACCCGCTTGAACATCTGGAAGTTCATGGTTCACGTATTGCTGAAGCCTGACTTGGAGAATTTTGAGCATTACTTTACTAGTGTGTGAGATGAGTGCAAATGTGTGGTAGTTCGAGCATTCTTTGGGATTGCCTTTCTTTGGGATTGGAATGTAAACTGACCTTTTCCAGTCCTGTAGCCACTGCTGAGTTTTCCAAATTTGCTGGCATATTGAGTGCAGCACTTTCACAGCATCATCTTTCAGGATTTGAAATAGCTCCACTGGAATTCCATCACCTCCACTAGCTTTGTTCAAAGTGATGCTTTCACTTGACTTCACATTCCAGGATGTCTGGCTCTAGGTGAGTGATCAAACCATCGTGATTATCTTGGTCATGAAGATCTTCTTTGTACAGTTCTGTGTATTCTTGCCACCTCTTCTTAATGTCTTCTGCTTCTGTTAGGTCCATACCATTTCTGTCCTTCATCAAGCCCATCTTTGCATAAAATGTTCCCTTGGTATCTCTAATTTTCTTGAAGAGATCTCTAGTCTTTCCCATTCTATTGTTTTCCTCTGTTTCTTTGCATTGATCACTCAGGAAGGCTTTTTAATCTCTTCTTGCTATTCTTTGGAACTCTGCATTCAGATAAGAATATCTTTCCTTTTCTCCAAGGAGGAGCAGCAGCTGCACGGGTGCAGGAGGGCCAAGAGGAGCTACTCCATGATCAAGGTCAGGAGGGGCAGCTGTGAGGAGATACCCCTCATCCAAGGTAAGGGGCAGCAGCTGTGCTTTGCTGGAGCAGCGGTGAAGGGATAAACCATGTCCAAGGTAAGAGAAACCCGAGTAAGACAGTAGGTGTTGTGAGAGGGCATCAGAGGGTAAACACACTGAAACCATAATCACAGAAAACTAGCCAATCTGATCACACTAGGACCACAGCCTTGTCTAACTCAATGAAACTATAAGCCATGCTGTATGGTGCTACCCAAGACAGACAGGTCATGGTGGAGAGGTCTGACAGAATGTGGTCCACTGGAGAAGGGAATGGCAAACCACTTCAGTATTCTTGCCTTGAGAACCCCATGAACAGTATGAAAAGGCAAAATGAAAGGATACCAAAAGAGGAACTCCCCAGGTCAGTGGGTGCCCAATATGCTACTGGAGATCAGTGGAGAAATAGCGCCAGAGAGAATGAAGGGATGGAGCCAAAGCAAAAACAATACCCAGTTGTGGATGTGACTGGTGATAGAATCAAGGTCCGATGCTGTAAAGAGCAATATTGCATAGGAACCTGGAATGTTAGGTCCGTGAATCAAGGCAAACTGGAAGTGGTCAAACAGGAGATGGCAAGAGTGAACATCAACATTCTAGGAATCAGTGAACTAAGATGGACTGGAATGGGTGAATTTAACTCAGATGACCATTATATCTACTACTGTGGGCAGGAATCCCTCAGAAGAAATTGAGTAGCCATCATAGTCAACAAGAGGATCCGAAATGCAGTACTTGGATGCAATCTCAAAAATGACAGAATGATCTCTTTTCGTTTCCAAGGCAAACCATTCAATATCACAGTCATCTAAGCCTATGCCCCAACCAGTAATGCTGAAGAAGCTGAAGTTAAATGGTTCTATGAAGACCTACAAGACCTTTTACAACTAACACCCAAAAAAAGATGTCCTTTTCATTATAGGGGACTGGAATGCAAAATTAGGTAGTCAGGAAATACCTGGAGTAACAGGCCAATTTGGACTTGGAATACGGAATGAAGCAGGGCAAAGGCTAATAGAGTTTTGCCAAGAGAACTCACTGGTCATAGCAAATACCCTCTTCCAACAACACAAGAGAAGATTCTACACATGGACATCACCAGACAGTCAACACCAAAATCAGATTGATTATATTCTATGCAGCCAAAGATGGAGAAGCTCTATCAGGTCAGTTCAGCCACTCAGTCATGTCCAACTCTTTGCGACCCCATGAATCACAGCACGCCAGGCCTCCCTGTCCATCACCAACTCCCAGAGTTCACGCAAACTCATGTTCATTGAGTCAATGATGCCATCCAGCCATCTCATCCTCTGTCGTCCCCTTCTCCTAGTGGTGCCCCCAATCCCTCTCAGCATCAGAATGTTTTCCAATGAGTCAACTCTTCCCATGAGGTGGCCAAAGTATTGGAGTTTCAGCCTTAGCATCAGTCTTTACAATGAACACCCAGGACTGATCTCCTTTAGAATGGACTGGTTGGATCTCCTTGCAGTCCAAGGGACTCTCAAGAGTCTTATCCAACACCACAGTTCAAAAGCATCAATTCTTCGGCACTCAGCTTTCTTCATAGTCCAACTCTCACATCCATACATGACTACAGGAAAAACCATAGCCTTGACTAGGCGGACCTTTGTTGGCAAAGTAATGTCTCTCCTTTTGAATATGCTATCTAGGTTGGTCATAACTTTCCTTCCAAGGAGTAAACATCTTTTAATTTCATGGCTACAGGCACCATCTGCAGTGATTTTGGAGCCCCCTAAAATAAAGTCTGACACTGTTTCCCCATCTATTTGCCATGAAGTGATGGGACCAGATGCCATGATCTTAGTTTCCTGAATGCTGAGCTTTAAGCCAACTTTTTCACTCTCCTCAGCTCTATACAGTCAGCAAAAACAAGACTGGGAGCTGACTGTGGCTCAAATCATGAACTCCTTATTGCCAAATTCAGACTTAAATGAAAAAAGTAGGGAAAACCACTAGACCATTCAGGGATGACCTAAATCAAATCCCTTATCATTATACAGTGGAAGTGAGAAATAGATTTAAGGGACTAGATCTGATAGACAGAGTGCCTGATGAACTATGGACGGAGGTTCGTGACATTGTACAGGAGACAGGGATTAAGATCATCCCCACGGAAAAGAAATGCCAAAAAGCAAATTGGCTTCTGAGGAGGCCTTACAAATAGCTGTGAAAAGAAGAGAAGGGAAAAGCAATGGCGAAAAGGAGTTGATCAGCCCATAATAAAGGCTTGACCATACTGATATGAAGTCAACCAAGGTGAACAACACTTTTTAGGTTCAGAGTGGGAAATATGTAAATTCATCATCAAAATTGTATTTATTTGAACACATAAAGCTTGTGGTTTGCAAGTGAATGGAGGGACAAGAAAACTAACATGGCATGGGCTTCTGAAATGAATGAGCTAAGGAAAAGAGAAATGGTTACTGTCTTTCCAAGACCAGCCTGCCTTTGTTTACTTCAGTCTCATACAATGACTTAAAACTAGTGGACAGGGGGAGGCAAGAACTTCGCAGCTTATACTTCTCTGCAACATTTTGAGGTAGGAAAAAGCTTTAGGAGAGTACCTTGGTGAGACAGAAAGAGCTCAGCCAAGCTGTCAAGGCTTCCAGATTCTGGCTTTGATTCTTTTCACTTAGCTACCATATGTGACATAGAACATATGAAAAAAAAAATTCTTTGGGCATTAGTTCATCTATTTAAAAAAATTGTAAAGAGCATTTCAAACTCTAAAACCCAATAAAAATGTGACATATTTGGTAAGCTTTCATGCCTTTGCCACTCCATACTTCATGACTTTTTTTCTGTTACAGAGTTTCATGTGTGTTTCTGTACAGAATCCACCCCCCATCACACACAGATACACACACACACAATAGTTCTATTCATTTCCCACCACATAATAAGGTAGCCAAAATTCTTAAGTACTTATTTAGTTACTATGTTCACACACAATGAAAATGGCAGAAAATTTGGACACTTTTGAATCTGAAGTTGAAACCAAGCATAACCCTGTTCCTCCTGTGCTTGGCCCTGACACCACCTAGTATAATGTAAAGGCCCATTTGTGTCCCCTGCCTCCTCTTTGTAGAAAAGTTGAAATCTCCCAGGCATCCTTGAGTCACAAAGGAGCAGGTTCAAGCAGTTAGTTTGTAAAGGAGCTCTATTTAACTGGCTTAAAGAAATGTAAGTGCTTACAAATCAACAAATTCTAAATACAAGAGAAACTAAGCTAAATAAATTTCAGGTACATGTGAACTGGGAAATATTGAATATGACTGTGTAAGTTTGTTAATCTAATTAGTATAGACATACCTTAGAATCATCAACCTTAAGTATAACACATCTTATTATGTCAAGGTTTAATATAAGCTAAATAAAATCTTGTTTTATCTGTTATAAGTTTGTCAGCAAGGGAAAGTAACTCGATATGAAGAAATTTTAAGGAAAAAAATAGAAATAAGAGCTTTAGGTGAACTTTTTGGGAATAAGTTTTTGGAATGTCTACTTAAGAATAATATCTTCAAGTATTTGACAACTTAAAATTTAGAAGTGTGCTAAATAAAGTTACATGAAGGAAGTCTATTGAAAAATGAGACCATTGCTAAATAAAGATACTGAAACATTAATTACTGGACACTGGCTTCCTTTTACAAAGAAACAAAAACACATTAATAAATGGGGCTGGTGCCACACTATTTTCTGTAAGAACATTTTTTAAGAAATTATTATTTGGATTTATGTTTACCAATTTATTATATAGAGTGCTAATAAAGGACAGCTCATGGTTGCTTAAGGAAAGTAGGATGTGTCTTTTCAGTGAAGAAGGCATGAGAAATGGGATCTATTATTAAGGGAAAAAGTAGTAAATGTCTCCCAGCTGGCTGTTTTTTTGTGGGGTGATTTTTCAGATGGTAAAATAAAGTGATGGTATAGAAAGTTATAAAAATGTTTGTAGAAAAGGGACCCTAAGAGTTTTGTGCATGGCCAGGATAGGCAAAGTTTAAAATAAGTTTAATTGAGAAAATAAATTTTGAAAAATAATGTGGTACAAAACTTGAATTTGGGCTTTTACCTCAATTAAGAGGACAAGATTTTTTAAAATATTGAACTGACTTTGATAACAAATTTTAAGTTCTTTACCTTTTAAGTGATCTGCTCTGTATTTGCCTTTTAAATCTTGTATTGTTAATTTACCTCAATGGATAGCTGCCTCACAGTGACCTGTGATCCTATTTGACTGACTGTTCTAAACCCTTTTAGTTATTTTTATGATAAAACTTCTCAAGTCAAATTGTAATGAAGCTTCTTTGACATTTAGCTACATTTGGGATGCTTCAGAGGATCCCTGAAACATCACAAAGGGAAGTATTAAATTCAATAGATTGGCAGGTTAAATTACATGTTGTTATTGTTCTTCAGTCACTAAGTCATGCCTGACTCTGAGACCACATCAACTGCAGCACACCAGGCTTCCCTACCTTCATTATCACTAGTCATGGCAAACACCCTCTTCCAACAACGCAAGAGAAAACTCGACACATGGACATCACCAGATGGTCAACACTGAAATCAGATTGATTATATTCTTTGCAGCCAAAGATGGAGATTCTTTATACAGTCAGCAAAAACAAGACCTGGAGCTGACTATAGCTCAGATCATCAGCTCCTTATTGTAAAATTCAGATTTAAATTGAATATGGTAGGGAAAACCAATAGGCCATTCAAGAATAACCTAAATCAAAACCTTTATGTTTACACGTGGAGGTGACAAATAGATTCAAGGGATTAGATCTGGTAGACAAAGTGTCTGAAAAGCATCCCCAAGAAAAAGAAATGCAAGAAGGCAAAGTTGTTGTCTGAGGAGGACTTACAAATAGATAAGAAAAGAAGAGAAGCAAAAGGCAAAAGAGAAAGGGAAAGATATAACCAACTGAATGCAGAGTTCCAGAGAACAGCAAGGAAAACAAAGCAAAGAAACAGAGAAAATAATAGAATGGGAAAGACTAGAGATCTATTCAAGGAAATTGGAGGTGCCAAGGGAGTATTTCATGCAAAGATGGGCACAATAAAGGACAGAAATGGCAAAGGACTAACAGAAACAGAAGAGATGGAAAGAATACAGAGAAGAACTATAAAATGGTCTTAATGACCCAAATAACCACAATGGTATGACCAAACACCTAGAGTTAGACATCCTGCAATATGAAGTCAAGTGAGCCTCAGGAAGCATTAACAACACAAACAAAGTTAGGGAAGGTGAAGGAATTTTAGTTGAGCTATTTCAAACTCTAAACAATGATGCGGTCAAAGTGCTATACTCAATATGCCAGGAAATTTGGAAAACTCATCAATGACAACAGGACTGGAAAAGGTCAGTTTTCAATCTAATCACAAAGAAATTAAATGCCAAAGAATATTAGACACTACCATACAATTGCACTCAACTCACATGCTAGCAAGATTATGCTCAAAATCCTTTAAGTTAGGCTTCAGCAGTACATGAACCAAGAACTTCCAGATGTACAAGCTGGATTTAGAAATGACAAAGGAACCAAAGATCAAATTGCCAACATTTGTTGGTTCATAGAAAAAGCAAGGGAAGTGAAAAAAACAAAAAACATCTACTTCTGCTTCATACATTAAAGCCTTTGTATGAATCATAATAAACTGTGTAAATTACATGGGAAGTATCAAATGAGTAATAAATCTTCTAAGGTTATGTCATATGGTAAATATTATTACTAAAATAGATTCTCTAAAAATTATATGGAACTCCTAACATTCTTGTATGTCCTGCTAAAATGTCAATCATAATTCTAGTTATTATCTGCAAGTGTTTTATATCACAGCAATAAACAAGTTACTTTGTCAATTGCATTGTAATCAGATTTTAAACATGCCTTAAACTTTTTGTCATTATAGAACACTCATGGTTTCACTTAATGCCTTTGAAACAACTTCAAGAAGATTTAAAGAAGGACTTTTAGATAAATACAAGTATCTGACCTTCAGATTGCAATGCTGAACTGGGTAAGATATCAGAGAATTCTAGTAGAAAACCTGATGATTTCGTAAGATATAAACAAAAGGATTAAATGAACTGATGAATAAGGTTATCATTTTATGGTTTCTGCCAAGATACAGAAGAACTGTACAAAAAAGATCTCAGTGACCCAGATAACCATGATGGTGTGGTCAATCACCCAGAACCAGACATTCTGGGGTATGAAGTCAAGTGGGCCTTACGAAGCGCTGCTGCCAATAAAGCTAGTGGAGTGATGGAATTCCAGCATAACTATTTAAAAATCCTAAAAAAATGATGCTATTGAAGTGCTGCACTCAATATATCAGTAAATTTGGAAAACCAAGCAGTAGCCACAGGACTGGAAAAGGTCAGTCTTCATTCCAATTCCCAAGAAGGGCTGTACTAAAGAATGTTCAAACCACCAGACAATTGCACTTATCTCCCATGCTAGTAAGGTTATACGCAAAATCCTTCATGCTAGGCTTCAGCATTACTTAAATCAAGAACTTCCAGATGCTCAAGCTGGGCTTAGAAAAGGCCAGAGGAACCAGAATTGTCAACATTCACTGAATCATAGAGAAAGCAAGGGAACTCCAGAAAAACATCTACTTCTGTTTTCATTGATTACGCTAAAGCTTTTGACTGTGTGGATCATAACAAACTGGAAAACTCTTAAAGAAATGGGAATAACAAACCATCTTACCTGTCTCCTGAGAAACCTGTATGCAGGTCAAGAAGCAACAGTTAGAACACAGTATGGAACAACTGACTGGTTCAGGATTGAGAAAGGAGTACAAGGCTCTTTATTGTCACCCTGTTTATTTTAAATGCAGAGCACATAATGCAAAATGCTGGGCTGGAAGAGCAAGATTGCTGGGAGAAATATCAACAACCTCAGATATGCAGATGATACCACTCTAATAGCAAAGAGAAACTGAAGAACTTCTTAATGAGGGTGAAGGAGGAGAGTGAAAAAGCTGACTTAAAAACTCAATATTAAGAAAACGAAGATCTTAGCATCCAGTCCCATCACTTCATGGAAAATAGAGGGGAAAAGGTGGAAGAAGGGACATTTTTCCTCTTCTTGGGCTCTAAGATCACAGCAGATAGTGACTGCAGTCATCAAATTAGAAGATGATCATTTTTGGCAGAAAAGCTATGACAAAACCAGACAGTGTGTTAAAAAAGCAAAGACATCACTTTGCTGAAAAAGTCCATTTAGTTAAGGCTATATGGTCTTTGCAGTAGTCATGTATGGATGTGAGAGTTGGGCTATAAAGAAAGCTGTTCAGTTCAGCTCAGTCGCTCACTCATGTCCGACTCTTTGCGACCCCATGAATCGCAGCACGCCAGGCCTCCCTGTCCATCACCAACTCCCAGAGTTCACTCAGACCCGCGTCCATCGAGTCAGTGAGGCCATCCAGCCATCTCATCCTCTGTCGTCCCCTTCTCCTCCTGCCCCCAATCCCTCCCAGCATCAGAGTCTTTTCCAATGAGTCAACTCTTCTCATGAGGTGGCCAAAGTACTGGAGTTTCAGCTTTAGCATCATTCCTTCCAAAGAAATCCCAGGGTTGATCTCCTTCAGAATGCACTGGTTGGATCTCCTTGCAGTCCAAGGGACACTCAAGAGTCTTCTCCAACACCACAGTTCAAAAGCATCAATTCTTCAGCACTCAGCCTTCTTCACAGTCCAACTCTCACATCCATACATGACCACTGGAAAAACCATAGCCTTGACTAGATGGGCCTTAGTCGGCAAAGTAATGTCTCTGCTTTTGAATATACTATCTAGGTTGGTCATAACTTTTCTTCCAAGGAGTAAGTGTCTTTTAATTTCATGGCTGCAGTCACCATCTGCAGTGATTTTGGAGCCCAAAAAATTAAAGTCTGACACTGTTTCCACTGTTTCCCCATCTATTTCCCATGAAGTGATGGGACCAGATGCCATGATCTTAGTTTTCTGAATGTTGAGCTTGAAGCCAACTTTTTCGCTCTCCTCTTTGACTTTCATCAAGAGGCTTTTTAGTTCCTCTTCACTTTCTGCCATAAGGGTGATGTCATCTGCATATCTGAGCTTATTGATATTTCTCCCAGCAATCTTGATTCCAGCTTGTGCTTCTTCCAGTCCAGCGTTTCTCGTGATGTACTCTGCATAGAAGTTAAATAAGCAGGGTGACAATATACAGCCTTGACATACTCCTTTTCCTATTTGGAACCAGTCTGTTGTTCCATGTCCAGTTGTAACTGTTGCTTCCTGACCTGCATACAGGTTTCTCAAGAGGAAGGTCAGGTGGTCTGGTATTCCCATCTCTTTCAGAATTTTCCACAGTTTATTGTGATCCACACAGTCAAAGGCTTTGGCATAGTCAATAAAGCAGAAATAGATGTTTTTCTGGAACTCTCTTGCTTTTTCCATGATCCAGCAGATGTTGGCAATTTGATCTCTGGTTCCTCTGCCTTTTCTAAAACCGGTTTGAACATCAGGAAGTTCACGGTTCACATATTGTTGAAGCCTGTCTTGGAGAATTTTAAGCATTACTTTAGTAGCATGTGAGATGAGTGCAATTGTGCGGTAGTTTGAGCCTTCTTTGGCATTGCCTTTCTTTGAGATTAGAATGAAAACTGACCTTTTCCAGTCCTGTGGCCACTGCTGAGTTTTCCAAATTTGCTGGCATATTGAGTGCAGCACTTTCACAGCATCATCTTTCAGGATTTGAAAGAGCTCCACTGGAATTCCATCACCTCCACTAGCTTTGTTCGTAGTGATGCTTTCTAAGGCCCACTTGACTTCACATTCCAGGATGTCTGGCTCTAGATGAGTGATCACACCATTGTGATTACCTGGGTCATGAAGATCTTTTTTGTACAGTTCTTCTGTGTATTCTTGCCACCTCTTCTTCATATCTTCTGTTTCTGTTAGGTCCATACCATTTCTGTCCTTTATCAAGCCCATCTTTGCATGAAATGTTCCCTTGGTATCTCTAATTTTCTTGAAGAGATCTCTAGTCTTTCCCATTCTGTTCTTTTCCTCTATTTCTTTGCATTGATCACTGAGGAAGGCTTTCTTATCTCTCCTTGTTATTCTTTGGAACTCTGCATTCAGATGCTTATATCTTTCCTTTTCTCCTTTGCTTTTCACTTCTCTTCTTTTCACAGCTATTTGTAAGGCCTCCCCAGATAGCCATTTTGCTTTTTTGTAGTTCTTTTCTATGGGGATGGTCTTGATCCCTGTCTCCTGTACAATGTCACGAAACTCATTCCATAGTTCATCAGGCACTCTATGTATCAGATCTAGGCCCTTAAATCTATTTCTCACTTCCACTGCATAATCATAAGGGATTTGATTTAGGTCATACCTGAATGGTCTAGCGGTTTTCCCTACTTTCTTCAATTTAAGTCTGAATTTGGCAATAAGAAGTTCATGATCTGAGCCATAGTCAGCTTCCGGTCTTGTTTTTGTTGACTGTATAGAGCTTCTCCATCTTTGGCTGCAAAGAATATAATCAATCTGATTTCGGTGTTGAGTATCTGGTGATGTCCGTGTGTAGAGTCTTCTCTTGTGTAGTTGGAAGAGGGTGTTTGCTATGACCAGTGCATTTTCATGGCAAAACTCTATTAGTCTTTGCCCTGCTTCATTCTGCATTCCAAGGCCAAATATCCCTGTTACTCCAGGTGTTTCTTGACTTCCTACTTTTGCATTCCAGTCCCCTATAATAAAAAGGACATCTTTTTTGGGTGTTAGTTCCACAAGGTCTTGTAGGTCTTCATAGAACCATTCAACTTCAGCTTCTTCAGCATTACTGGTTGGGGCATAGACTTGGATTATGGTGATATTGAATGGTTTACCTTGGAAACGAACAGAGATCATTCTGTCGTTTTTGAGATTGCATCCAAGTACTGCATTTCAGACTCTTTTATTGACCATGATGGCTACTCCATTTCTTCTAAGGAATTCCTGCCCACAGTAGTAGATATAATGGTCACTTGAGTTAAATTCACCCATTCCAGTCCATTTTAGTTCACTGATTCCTAGAATGTCGACATTCACTCTTGCCATCTCTTGTTTGACGACTTCCAATTTGCATTGATTCATGGACCTAACATTCCAGGTTCCTATGCAATATTGCTCTTTACAGCATCAGACTTTGTTTCTATCACCAGTTACATCCACAGCTGGGTATTGTTTTTGCTTTGGCTCCATCCCTTCATTTTTCTGGAGTTATTTCTCCACTCATCTCCAGTAGCATATTGGGCACCTACTGACCTGGGGAGTTCCTTGTTCAGTATCCTATTATTTTGCCTTTTCATACTGTTCATGGGGTTCTCAAGGCAAGAATACTGAAGTGGTTTGCCATTCCCTTCTCCAGTGGACCACATTCTGTCAGACCTCTCCACCATGACCTGCCTGTCTTGGGTTGCCCTGCAGGTATGGCTTGGTTTCATTGAGTTAGACAAGGCTGTGGTCCTAGTGTGATTAGATTGACTAGTTTTTTGTGAGTATGGTTTCAGTGTGTCTGCCCTCTGATGAGCACCAAAGAATTGACACTTTTGAACTGTGGTGTTGGAGAAGACTCTTGAAAGTCCCTTGGAGATTCAACCAGTCCATTCTAAAGGAAATCAAGTCTGAATATTCATTGGAAAGGACTGATGTTGAAGCTGAAACTCCAATACTTTGGCCACCTGATGCGAAGAACTGACTCATTTGAAAAGACCCTGATGCTGGGAAAGATTGAAGGCAGGAGGAGAAAGGGATGACAGAGGATGAGATTGTTGGAGGGCATCATGAATTCAATGGACTTGAACGTGGACAAACTCTGGGAAAATGGTGAGGGACAGGGCAGCCTGGTGTGCTGCAGCCCATGGGATCACAAAGAGTGACTAGTAACTGAAAAACACCAACATCTGAAAAATTACTGATTTAAATTTGTGTTTTCCAACTGTAACAGAAAACTTCCCCTCAAAGTAACTATACAGTAATTTGGCAAATTATATATTTGTAAGCAAAAGTGAAACATTTCTCTTTTCCTCTCTGTCTGCTCTTTCTAGAGACAGGGAATGCTTAGGTTCCCAACAGCTTATCAGGTAAATTAGGAAGGCTATCTCACTTACAAGTGCATAAAATTTCAAGGTACTTTGGGGACCTTAAAAAGGGAGGAATTCACCTAGATCTGGAAAGCAAAATCTATTACCAGCCCTTGATGTGGCTTTCCCAGACCTTTTAAAAGTTCAATTTGAGACTCCTTATAATAGTTTCAGCAAGCAAAGAGCCTGTATAATCAACTATGTGTGTTTATGCTTGGTTGTGTCCAACTCTTTGCGACCCCATGGACCTGAGACTGCCAGGCTTCTCTGTCCATTGAATTTCCCAGGCAAGTACTGGAGTGGGCTGACATTTCCTCCTCCAGGGGATCTTCCTAACACACGAATCTAACCCGAGTCTGCTGCCTCTCTTGCGTTGCCATGCAGATTACTTACCACTGTGCCACCTGGGAAGCCACAAGATCAATTACAGGTGTATAAACCTGCAGGCCAAGTTTATTGAAACCAGATGGAAATTTGGTTCTCTCTTTGTTAAGAGAACACAGTTTTCTTGGAAGGCTGCTTTTAATAACAGACTATGCAAATTTCTTTGCCTTTAAGCGATTTATATTTGTTGTTAAAATTCTCTGCTATTTTGGTAAGGTAAATAGGTATTATTTCAAAATGATCAATGAAGTTTATCACACATGTAGATAAAGCTCATTCTACTTCCACAAAGATTAACCCCCTATGGCTTCCCTAGTGACTCAGTGGTAAAGAATCCCTCTGCCATGCCAGAGATGCTGGAGACACAGGTTTGATCCCTGGGTCAGGAAGATCTCATACAGAAGTGTACAGCAAAATAAGCCAAATAAGCCCATTCAGCACAACTGTTGAATGTGTGCTCTAGGGCTTAGAGCTTCAACTACTGAACCTAAAAACCAAAAATACTGAGGCCTGAACACCCTACAGCCTGTGCTCTGAAATAAGAGAAGCTGCCACAATGAAGAGCCTGTGTCCTAGAGCTAGAAAGTGGCCCCCACTCATTGCAACTAGAGAAAAATCCATGCAGGAATGAAGAACAGCAAAGACAAAAAAAATTTTTTTTAAGTCAAAATAGAGTAGCTGTGGTTCAGACATCCAAGGAAATAATTAGGTGACAATAGACATGTGATCTCTGACAAGTCCTTGTATTGTTAAGCACTTCAGTTTTCTGAGCTCTGTCAGATTTGGGACACCAAAAGCCAATCTCAAAGCAATGGGTCCTAGCACCTGGTGACAACAACCTTATTTTTAAAGGTCTCCTCTTATAACTCGGCTCAGTTGGTAAAGAATCCACCTGCAATGCAGGAGACACTAGTTTGATTCCTGGGTCAGGAAGATCCGCTGGAGCAGGGATAGACTACCCACTCCAGTATTCTCGGACTTTCCTTGTGGCTCAACTGGTAAAGAATCTGCCTGCAGTGGGGGAGACCTGGGTTCAATCCATGGGTTGGGAAGATTCCCTGGAGAAGGCAAGGGCAGCCCACTCCAGTACTATGGCCTGGAGAATTCCATGGACTATATATCCATGGAGTCACAAAGAGTCGGACACGTCTGAGTGACTTTCACTTTCACTTTTCTTATAACTCATATGTTTAGACAATGAAATTGCTAAAACTGTATGTTTATAAAGAGAGAAAACCCTGTGTAACAACCAATAGCCACATTAATAAGTAAAACCTACATGGATAAGCTGAGACAATGGAGTACTGGGGTACAGGTCACCCGAGAGTATCAAGTCTACATTAGGACACATGCTTATTTTTCTAACAAGGGTGATCTCCCTTATCTATTTGTATTCAGGTTGTCACTACAGCAACTACTTCTATTAATAACTGAGTCAAGATGGACTCATTACACTGAACAGGATAACCCAGCAACTGACCCTGTCACGTCAAAATTGTTATCCAACAAACTTGGTTCTTATTCCTTCTTCAACATCTAATTACAAAAATTCTCATACTGAAAAAAAAAATTCTCATACTGATCTTTGCATGATATGTAGTTCTGTATGAGATCAGTGATGATAATGGTGCAACTCTAGATATGGGAAGAAGCAAAAGATGGAATACTTCCCTGAACTACAAGAATTTAATAAAGACAGGTAGTCCAGAGAATTTTGGATACTGTTTTATGACCAGGTCCAGTAACAGCACATTGAGTGGCCCATCAACAAAAATCTTCACCACACCTGGGAATGAACATTCCCAGCACCAAGGAACATAGGGTCATGAAAAGCCCTGAAACCATGGCCAAAGTTCTGACCCTGAAGCGCTCCCACCAACTGAAAATTAGAACTTGCCATGTACCTCTACAAGGATTAAATCATGGCCACTACAACTGCACGCTATCCACACACTCTGATAGGAGCTCAGGTTAGACATCAAGAATGAGGCACACTGTGCTCTGGAAATCTGACAGAGCAGGCCTTCAGGTACGTAGACACTTTCAGGAGAAGACTTTATGAGCCCAGATTCTCACATTTTCTCATACCTAGAGAAACCCTAACATCATTGACAGTAACATTTGTTTTGGCTATGAAGGGGAAAATTACAGTCGAGAGTGAAAATAGAGTAGCTGTGGTTCAGACACCCAAGGAAATAACTAGGTGACAGTAGGGTGTGATTTCAGAAAAGTCCTTGTGTGTAAAGAAATTGAAATCTCTAATAGGTGTCAGTTTGGGATGCCAACAGCCATTCTCAAAACAGTGGCTCCAAGCACCTGGTGACTACAATCTTATGTTTAAAGGTCTCCTCTTGTAACTGTTATAAGTTTAGACAATGAAATTGCTTTAAATCATATGATAATGAGAGAAAACACTTGTGTAATGACCAATAGCCAAATTAAAGGTTATAAACTACTGGGATAAGCCTAGAGAACTGAGTTTCTGGGTACAAATCTTCAGAAAGTGTTAAGTCTATATTAGGATACATGCATAGTTTTGTAAGAAGGACTAAGACCTACCCTGTCTATTAATATTCAGGTGGTCTCTTTGCCAACTACTTCTGACTGAGGCCAAAAATCTCCCTTCCTTTACCCAGAATAACACAAGTACTGACCCTATTTGGACCACAGTAAAACTAGATATCAAACATAAGTTGGTTCTTACTCCTGCTTTGACCTCAGTTATAATAAATCTTTTACTGCTCTTTGGATGTTATGTAGTTCCATATAAAATCAATGAGAGTCACAGTGTAACTCTAGATACGGGAAGAAGAAAAAGATGTAATACTTCCCTGGACCACAAGATATTAATAAAGACATGTAGTCCAGAGAATTTGGGATATTGTTTTATGGCCAGATCTAGAAACAGCACACTGTGTAGCCTGTCAACAAAAATCTTTATCACATCTGTGGCAATGAACGTTCCCCACACTGATAGAAAAATGGACATGAGAAGCTCCCAAACTATGGCAAATTGATGACCCTGAAGGGCCTCTGCCAGCTGAAAACTGGTACTAGCTATTTACCTCTACAAACAATAAATCATGACCAATGCAGCTGCTCACTTTCAACATCTCCCAAGAGGAGTTCAGGTTGAACGTCAGGAATGAGGCTGTTTGTGCCCTGAAAATCAGACAGAGCATGCCTTCAGATAGGTAGACAAGAAGACATTATGACCCCTAATTCTTGCATCTTTTCACACCTTGAAAAACACGAATTTCATTGACACTAACACTTGATTTTACTATGGGAAAATTACAATCAAGAGTCAAAATAGGCCTTCCCTTGGGGCTCAGTAGTAAAATAATCCACTTGCCAGTGCAGGAGACACTCATTCTTTGTCTGATCCTGGAAGATCCCACATTCCCTGGAGCAAAATAAGCCCATTCACCATAACTGTTGAGCCTGTGCTCAATGGCTCAGATCTTCAACTTCTGAGGCCAAATGCCACAAATACGGAAGCCTGAATGCCCTAACAGTCTGTGCTCCACAATGAAAGAAGCCACCTTAATGACAAGCCTGGGCACTGGAACTAGAAAGTGGCCCCCACTCGCTACAACTAGAGAAAAACTCATGGAGAAATGAACAGTTCAGCCAAAAAATTTTTAATAAAACTTAAGAAAAGAGTCATAATAGAGTAGCTGTGGATCTGACATCCAAGGAAATAACTAGGTGACAATCGGAATGTGAGCTCTGACTACTCCTTGTGTTGTTAACAATTTCAGCTTTCTGAGCTCTGTCAGATATGATATGCTGAAGTGACTCACAAAACAATGGATGCTAGCAACCTGGTGAAAACAAAATTTTTAAGGGTCTCCTCTTCCAAGGATTATATATTTAGATGATGAAATTGCTAAAAACCATATGTAAATAAAGAAAAACACTTGTATAATGACAAATAGGCACATTACTGGTTAAGACCTACTTGGATAAGCTGAGACAATTTAGTACAGGGTATGAGATGCCTAAGAGTGTCAAGTCTACATTAGGATACATGCTTATTTTTCTAACAAGGCTGAGCTCCCTTGCCTATTAACAATCAACTAGTCACTCGTCAACTGCTTCTATCAATAATTGAATTCAGATGGCCTCATTCCACTGGACAGGAATACTCATGCACTGACCCTCTATAATCGAAATTATTATCCAATGTAACTTGGTTCTTATTCTGCTTTGAGTTCTAGTTACAGTAACTCTCTTACTGATCTTGTAGCATGATATGTAGTTCTGTATGAGATCAATGATGGTAACAGTGTGACTGTAGAGAAGCAGCAGCAAGATGGAATGCTTCCCTGGACCTCTAGAGTTTAATAAAGATGGATGGTCCAGAGAATTTTGAGTACAGTTTCATGGTCAGCTCCAAGAGCATCCCATGAGTGACTTGTCAGTGGAATTCTTCCCCAAGCCTGGGAATGAGCATTCCCAGAACTGAAGGACAAAATGGTCATGAAAAGCCTTCAAACCATAGCTAAATAAGTGACCCTGTAGGGGCTCTGCCAACTGAAAAATGGCAATTGGCATCTACCTCTACAAAGATGAAATCATGGCCACTGCAGCTGCTCCCCTTCAACACCCCTTTAGAGGAGTTCAGGGTGGATACCAAGGAGTGAAGAACTCTGTGATCTGGAATTCTGACAGAGCAGGCCAAGAGATAGACAATCTCAGGAGAAGACCTTCTGAGTCCTGATTCTTGCCTCTTCTCATACATAGAGAAACAATAATTTTGTTGAAGCAACACTTCTTTTGGCTATGAAGAGGAAATTACACTCAAGAGTCAAACTAGGCCTTCCCAGATGGCCCAATGGTTAAAGACTCTGTCTGCCAATGTAGGAGACACGGGATCCGTGACTGATCTGGGAAGATCCCACATTCCGGGGAGCAAACTGGGCAGGGTCACCACAACTGTTTACCCTGGGCACTAGGGCTTGAAGCTTCCACTGCTGAACCCAAATCCCTTAAATACTGAAGCCTGAATGCCCTACAGCTTCTGTGCCACAACAAGAGGAGCCACCACAATGAGAAGCATGTGTACTGAAGCTAGAAAGCAGCTCCCACTCGCTGCAAATAGAGAAAAACATGTGCAGGAATGAAGAGTGGCTCAACCAAAATAAATTAATATATATTTTTCAAAGAAGAGTCAAAATACAGTAGCTGTAGTTTGGACATCTACAGAAATAACTAGGTGATAATAGGGGTGTGGTTTCTGACAAGTCCTTATATTGTTAAGAACTTCAGTTTTTTAACAAGTGGTGTTGGGAAAACTGGTTAACCACCTCTAAAGAATGAACTAGAACACTTTATAACACCATACACAAAAATAAACTCAAAATGGATTAAAGATCAAAATGTAAGACCAGAAGCTATAAAACTCTTAGAGGAAACTATAGGCAGAACACTCTCTGACATAAATCACAGCAAGATCCTCTATGACTCACCTCCCAGAGAAATAGAAATAAAAACAAAAATAAACAAATGGGACCTAATTAAAATGAAAAGTTTTTGGACAATGAAGGAAACTATAAGCAAAGTGAAAAGGCAACCTTCAGAATGGGAGAAAATAATAGCAAATGAAACAGCTGACAAAGAATTAATCTTCAAAATATACAAGCAACTCATGCAGCTCAATACTAGAAAACCGAACAACCCAATCAAAAAGTGGGCAAAAGAACTAAACAGACCTTTGTCCAAAGAAGACATACCGATGGCTAATAAACACATGAAAAGATGCTCAATATCACTCATTATTAGAAAAATGCAAATCAAAACAACAATGAGGTATCATCTCACACCATCAGAATGGCCATCATCAAAAAGTCTACAAACAATAATGCTGGAGAGAGTGTGGAGAAAAGGGAACCCTCTTACACTGTTGGTGGGAATGCAAACTGGTACAAACCACAATGGAGAACAGTGTGAAGATTCCTTAAAAAACTGGGACTAGACCTGCCATACAACCCAGCAATCCCACTACTGGGCACACAGCCCGAGAAGGTCTTTCAATACACCAGAACTGAAAGACACATGTACCCCAATGTTCATTGCAGCACTGTTTACAATAGCTAAGATATGGAAGCAATCTAGATATCCATTGGCAGATGAATGGATAAGGAAGTTGTGGTACATATACACAATGGAATATTACTCAGCTATAAAAAGGAATACATCTGAGTCAGTCCTAATGAGGTGGATGAAACTGGAGCCTGTTATACAAAGTGAAGTAAGTCAGAAAGAAAAACACAAATACTGTATATTAACACATATATATGGAATTTAGAAAGACGGTAACGATGACCTTATATGTAAGGCAGCAAAAGAGACACAGATGAAAAGAAGACTTTTGGACTCTGTGGGACAAGGCAAGGGTGGGATTATTTGCGAGAATAGCATTGAAACATGTGTATTACCATATGTAAAATAGATGACCAATGCAAGTTCGATGCATGAAGCAGGGCACTCAAAGCCGGTGCTCTGGGAGAACCGAGAGAGATGGAGTGGGGAGGGCAGTGGAAGGGGAGCTCACAATGGGGGTACACATTGCACCAGTGGCTGACTCATGTCTATGTACAGCAAAAACCATCACAATATTGTAAAGGAATTATCCTCCAATTAAAATAAATTTTTTTTAAAAAAGAACTTCAGTTTTCTGAGTTCTGTAGATTTGGGATGGCAAAAGCCATTCTGAAAACAATGGCTATGGAAGAGAACAAGATGGCAGAGGAATAGGTGGATGTGGAGTAACATCTCTCTCCACTGATACATCAGCAATACACCGTCAGACACAGAAGTGCATGCAGAACACCAGCTGAGATTGGACAGGAGGACCTGACCAGTGGAAAAGAATATATAGAACCACACAAAACTCAGTAGGATGAAAGAACTAGGGGGGAAAACAGGAGTATTAGGACTGGACCTACCCTCGGCGGGTGGTGGAACTGAAGCAGGGGTCCGATCTCCACAGCCGGGCAATTGTCTGAGTCAGAGGAGAGACATTTAAGGCTGATAGTGAAACAGCTGATCTGTGGCAGCCTAAATGGAATGAGAATCAGACGGTCCTTGCCACAGCCATACGTATGCCGGGCAAGAGCACAGGTCTCCTGAAAGGGGCAGTGGCTGGGAGCTGGAGTTTAGGGATTGTGGAGCAATCCTAGTGCGAGGGCTGCTGTTGACTGCAGAGAGACGGATCGAGGGGCTATGAGGCAGGAGGTCATGGTGGGAAATGCCTGTGGAAGAAAGGCCGGGCAGCCATGGAAGCAAGGCAATACTACTGAGTCATGCATAGTGGGTGGAGCCATCACCATAGCCTCTCTCTCCCCACACACCAGCATTGGCAGGTGGACAACTGGACAGGCTGGCCCATCAAACACCTGACGCACTGAACTACAGAGCAGGACCCCACCCAGGGTGCTCCTTTAAGTGACTGATGCACCAAACTACAGAGTAGGACCCCAGCCAGCAGGGCCCCTCTATGTGCCTGATGCTCCAAACAACAGAGAAGGACCCCAGGCAAGGGAGCCCTCTAAGTGTCTGAACAGGCGGAGCTATGGAGAAAGACTGGTCAAAGAGGCCTTCTGATTTCCAGCTACAAGAGGCTCGAGAAAAGACTCTGATAAGGCCATAAGTCCCGCCGTGGAGGCAGTCTGTGTCCCTGCATACCTGGCACCACCAGGGTCCCCACAGCCAAGCAGCTGCATCACCTTCACACTCAACTCTCACTGGGGCAGAGCTGCCTCACGCAAGGTCGCTTTGGTCCTGTCCGAGTCTTTGCCACTGGCCTGCCAGGCTTCTCTGTCAGAGAGGGGGTTCTCCAGGCAAGAATACTGGACTGTATTGACCAATACTGGTTACCATACCTTTCTAGAACACTACATTTCCTGCTACCCTAGCCACCAACCACCATGAGTACCTGGTGCTGCCAGAACCCCTGCAATCCAAGCAGCTGCACCACCTCCACACCTGGCCCTCACAGGGGCAAACCCAAACCCAGGCTCTCTAGGGCAGCCTCAGGAGCTAAACCCCAGTGGACAACCCACATGTAGAGATGGAAATAAAACCACAATTGAAACCTAGGGACAGTGTGGCTAAGGAAGAAGATCCAAAAACTTCCCGCAAGCTGTACAAGCAGAAGATTAAATCCACTTGATCAACTAGGCAGACTCTATGTCTATGGAATATATCAAAGGACTTTGAGAGCTCCCACAAAAGAAAACCCACTAGCTCTGATAGCTGTGGACACTGAAGGCAAGAACACACAGGAGGGGGACCAGATTAGAATCTGAGCAGCTCCCACAGCAGGTCTAGAGGTCAGTACAGTTTTGGAGAGCATCCTAGCGAGGTAAGGTGGACTGTGATTCCCAGTGCAGGAAAGGACTCTGACAGCAGAGACTCAAGAAAAACATTTATTATTCTTATTTTTTGACTTGTTCTGTAGATTCTTTTGGATTTTTTTCTCTTTTTTTTTTCCCTCCTCTGTAGTAGTTGTTGATTTTATTGGCACTAAGAAATCCAATTAACCTTTTTAGTGTTTTTTTGTTGTTGTTCTTTTCCTTCAATCAGATTTTTTATTGTTGTCATAAACCTCTGGCTCTATGTTGGGCTTTTGCAGTTCTGTGGATTTTTCCTCTTTTGTTTCTTTTTTTTCTCTTTCTTTTTTTAATTTTAAATTTTTTAAACATACTATTATTTTTCTATATTTATTCCTCTGTTTGTCTTTCCTATTGTTCTTTTCCCCTTGCAGTTAATCATTAACATATATAAATCTTCATCTACTGCTATTTAACTTTGCATATCTATTCTTTCTTTCCTTTCCTCTTAACATATTTGTTAGTTTTCTTTTCATTGTTTATTCCCCAATTGGAAACTTGCTTTAGTTTTGTTTTCCAGTTTGTGCTTTAATTAGTTTTGTTCCGGTAGATATAATTGTTGGTTTCCTTTCTTTGCTGGGTCAATCTATTGTACTTAATTTTAGTTGGACTGTTTTGATTTTGCTTATGGGTGTAACATGTGTATATTCAGTCACACTTTCTATTGTTGTTATAAACCACAGCCTCTACATTGGGCTTTTGCAGTTCTGTGGAGTTTTCCTTCTTTGTCCCTTTTTCCTTCCTTCTTCTCTTTTCTTTCTCTTTTTTTATAATTTTAATTTTTAAAAACTTATTATATTTTTTCTAATTTATTCCTTCATTTGCCTTTCCTACTGCTCTTTTCCACTTGAAGTTAATCTTTAATGTATATAAATCTTCTTCATCTACCTCTACTTAACTTTGCATATCTATTCTTTCTTTTCTTTCTTTCCTTTCCTCTCAACATATTTGTTAGTTTAGTTTTCTTTGCTTTATTCTGCACTTGGCACCTTGCTTTAGCTTTATTTTGCAGTTTGTGCTTAACTTAGTTTTGTTCTTAACTGGTAAATATAATTTTTTATTTCCTTTGTTCACTGGATCAATCTACTGTACTTTATTTTTGTTGGACTGTTTTCATTTTGCTCATGGGTATATATGAATATGTTTATATTCCATTATTTTAATTATTACTTGCCCGATTTTGTAACTGCCATTTGTTTGGGGTTCATCTTTGGTTTCTCATTTTTGGATATTTTCTTTACTCTCCCTTAATGCCATAACAAACCACTTGTGGAATCTCCATTTCTGACCAGAGATCAAAAACTGAGCCTTTGGAGTGGGAGCACTGACTCCAAGACCCTAGACTACCAGAGAACTAACCCTAGGGAGTATCAAATATTGAGAATTCATACAAAGGAAACCATTGGAATACAAGACCAAGTATCACCCAACCACCAGTAGCACCCTGTGCAGGACACCTCATCTAAACAAACAAAACAAAACTACAAACCCAATCGTCAGCAGACAGGAGTACCACCTCGCTTAGTCTTGCTCACCAGAGGAAAAACAAACAAACATAACCCAGCACAAATTTTACCCTATATGAAGTCCACACCAACCACTGGACCAACTTGAGGAGGGCAGAAACCAAAAGGAAGAAAGAATTCAAACTTCTTCAAGAAAAGAATTGAATTTTCCTTGCAGCCTGGGAAAATGAGATCTCAAACACAATGACTTTAAAAAGAAAATCAAAAGGCAGAGAAATACTACACAAATGAAGGAACAAACTAGAAACACAGAAGTCCAAATAAATGAAGAGGAAATAGGAAAATTACCTGGAAAAGAATTCAGAATAATGATAGTAAAGATGATCAAAAACCTTGAAAGCAAAATGGATGAAATACAAGAATCAATTAACAAAGACACAGAAGAATTAAAGAATAAACATGCAGAGACAGACAACACAATTGCTGAAATTAAAAATACTCTAGAAGGAATCAATAGCAGAATATCTGAAGCAGAAGAATGAATCAGTGAGCTGGAAGATAAAATGGTGGAAATAATTTCTGAAGAGCAGAATAAAGTAAAAAGAATGAAAAGAGCTGAGGACAGTCTCAGAGACTTCTGGGACCATATTAAATGAACCAACATTTGAATTATAGGGGTCCCAGAAGAACAGAGAAGGCAATGGCAACCCACTCCAGTGCTCTTGCCTGGAGAATCCCAGGTATGGTGGAGCCTGGTGGGCTGCCGTCTATGGGGTTGCACAGAGTTGGACACGATTTAAGTGACTTAGCAGCAGCAGAAGAAGAAGAAGAAGAAGAGAAAAAGGAAGGTTATGAGAAATCTTTTGAAGAGATTATAGTTGAAAATTTCCTCAACATGGAAAGGGAAATAGCCAATCAAGTCCAAGAGGCACAGACAGTCCCATACAGGATAAACCCAAGGAGGAACATGCCAAGACACATACTGATCAAACTAACAAAGACTAAACACAAAGAAAGAATATTAAAAGCAAGGGAGAGGCAACAAGTAACATACAAGGGAAACCCCGTATGCTTAACAGTTGATCTTTCAGCAGAAATTCTGCAGGCCAGAAGGGAATGGCAGGATATATTTAAAGTACTGAAAGGGAAAAATCTACAACCAAGATTACTGTACCTGGCAAGGATCTCATTCAAAATTGATGGAGAAATAAAAAGCTTTTCAGACAAGCAATAGTTGAGAGAATTCAGTACCACCAAACCAGCTTTACAACAAATATTAAATGGACTCATATAGTCAAGAAATACAACAAAAGAAAAAGGATCTACAAAATCAACCCCAACAATTAGAAAATGGCAATAGGAACTTTTATATCAATAATTCCTTTAAATGTAACCAAACCAAAAGACACAGACTGGCTGAATGGATTAAAAAAAAATAAAAATGAAAAATGAGACCCATATATATGCTGTCTACAAGAAACCCACTTCAGATGTCAAGACACATATAGACTCAAAGTGAGAGAATGGAAAAGCATATTCCATGCAAATGGAAACCAAAAGAAAGCTGGAGTAGCAATCCTCATATCAGACAAAATAGACCTTAAAATAAAGATTACAAGAGATAAGGAAGGACATTACATAATGATCAAAGGGATAAATCCAAGAGGAAGACATAACAATTGTAAATATCTATGAACCCAACATAGGAGCACCTCAATACATAAGATAAACACTAACACAAATAAAAGGAGAAATTAACAATAACACAATAATAGTAGGAGACTTTAACACCCCACTCACACCAATGGACATATCATCAAAACAGAAATTTAATAAGGAAACACAAGTCTTAAATGATACATTAGATGAGATGGATCTCATTGATATCTTCAGGACATTCCATCCAAATGCAGAAGAATACACCTTCTTCTCAAGTGCACACGGAACATTCTCCAGGATAGACCACATCTTGGGTCACAAATCAAGTCTCAGTACATTTAAGAAAACTGAAATCATATCAAGCATCTTCTCTGACCACAACACTATGAGACTAGACATCAATTACAAGAAAAAAACTGTAGGAAACACAAACACATGGAGATTAAACAACACATTTCTAAATAACCAACAGGTTACTGAAGAAATCAAAAGGGAAATCAAAAAACTTCTAGAAACAAATGACAATGAAAACATGACAACTCAAAACCTATTGTGAAGCCGCTCAGTCGTATCCGACTCTTTGTGACCCCATGGACTGTAGCCCACCAGGCTCCTCCATCTATGGAATTTTCTAGGCAAGAGTACTGGAGTGGGTTGCCATTTCCTTCTCCAAGGGATCTTCCCAACCCAGGGATCGAACCCAGGTCTCCCACATTGCGGGCAGATGCTTTACCATCTGAGCCACCAGGGAATGAAAACCTATGGGATGCAGCAAAAGCAGTGCTAGGAGGGAAGTTTATAGCAATACAATCCCATAATTGTAACAAAAGCAATACAACAATACAGGGTTGTATATATATCAAGAAACAAGAAAACATCGAATAGACAACCTTACTTTACACCTAAAACAACTGGAAAAAGAACAACAACAACAAAAATTAGTAGAAGGAAAGAAATCATAAAGATCCAAGCAGAAATAAATGAAAAAGAAATGAAAGAACCAATAGTAAAGATTAATAATTAATATCTTTTAGAAGATAAACAAAATTGACAAACCCTTAGCCAGACTCATCAAGAAAAAAAGAGAAGAATCAAATCAACAAAATTAGAAATGAAAAAGGACAGGTTACAACAGACAATACAGAAATATAAAGGATTATAAGAGACTATTATGAACAACAAAATGGTTATAAAATGGATAACCTGGAAGAAATGGACAGATTCTTAGAAAAGTTGAATCTTTCAAGACTAAATAGGAAGAAATAGAAATTATGAACAACCCAATTACAAGCACTGAAATTGAAGCTGTGATCAAAAATCTCCCAAAAAGCAATAGCCCAGGATCAGATGGCTTCACTGGAGAATTCTATCAAACATGTAGTGAACAGCTAATGCCTATCCTTCTAAAAGTCTTTCAAAAAATTGAAAAGGAAGGAATACTTCCAAACTCATTCTATGAGGCCATCCTCACCCTGATACCAAAACCAGACAAAGACAACACACAAAAAGAAAACTATAGGCCAATATCACTGATGAAATAGATGCAAAAATCCTCAACAAAATGTTAGCAAACAGAATTCAGCAACATATCAAAAAGCTCATACACCTTGATCAAGTTGGGCTTCTTCCAGGGATGCAAGGATTCTTCAATATATGGAAAAAAAAAACAATGTGATATACTATACAAATTGAAAGATAAAAACCATATGATCATCTCAATAGATGCAGAAAAAGACTTTACAAAATTCAGCACCTGTTTATGATTAAAACTCTTCAAAAAATGGGCATATAAGGAACCTACCTCAACATAGTAAAGGCCATATATGATAAACCTACAGCGAACAATATTCTCAATGGTGAAAAACTGAAAGCATTCCCCCTAAGATCAGGAACAAGACAAGGGTGTCCACTTTCACCACCATTATTCAACATAGTTCTTTAAGTCCTAGCTACAGCAATCAGAAAAAAAAAAAAGGAAAAGAAATAAAAGGAATCCAGATGGGAAAAGAAGAATTAAAGCTCTCACTCTTTGCAGATGACATGATACTGTACATAGAAAACCCTAAAGAGAATATCAGAAAGTTACTAGAACTAATCAATGAATTTAGCAAAGTTGCAGGATACAAAGTCAATACACAGAAATCACTTGCATTTCTATATACTAACAATGAAAAATCAGAAAGAGCAATTAAGGAATCAATCCCATTCACCATTGCAACAAAAAGAAATAAATATCTAGGAATAAACTTACCTAAGGAGACAAAAGAACTGTACACAGAAAAGTATAAGACACCAATGAAAGAAATCAAAGATGACATAAACAGATGGAGAGATAGTCCATGTTCCTGGGTAGGAAGAATCAATATTGTGAAAATGACTATGCTACCAAATGCAATCTACAGATTCAGTGCAATCCGTATCAAATTACCAGTGGCATTTTTCACAGAACTAGAACAAAAAGTTTTACAATTCATATGGAAACACAAAAGACCCTGAATAGCCAAAGCAGTATTGAGATAGAAGAATGGAGCTGAAGGAGTCAACCTTCCTGACTTCAGATTATACTACAAAGCTACAGTCATCAAGACAGTATGGTACTGGCACAACAACAGAAATATAGACAAATGGAACAAGATAGAAAGTCCAGAAGTAAACCCATGCACCTATGGGTACCTTATTTTTGACAAAGGAGGCAAGAATATACAATGGAGCAAAGACAGCCTCTTCAATAAATGGTGCTGGGAAAACTGGACAGCCACATATAAAAGTATGAAATTAGAACACTTCCTAACACCATACACAAAAATAAACTTAAAATGGACCAAAGACCTAAATGTAAGACCAGAAACTAGAAACTCTTAGAGAAAAACATAGGCAGAACACTCTATGACATAAATCAAAGCAAAGATCCTCCATGACCCACCTCCTAGAGTAATGGAAATAAAAACAAAAGTAAACAAGTGGGACCTGATTAATCTTAAAAGCTTTTGCACAACAAAGGAAACTATAAGCAAGGTGAAAAGACAGCCCTCACAATGGGAGAAAATAATAGCAAATGAAACAACTGACAAAGGATTAATTTCCAAAATATACAAGCAGCTCATACAAGTCAATACCAGAAAAACAAACAACCCAATCAAAGAGTGGGAAAAAGATGTATGTAGACATTTCTCCAAAGAAGACCTACAGATGGCTAGCAAACACATGAAAAGATGCTCAACATCACTCATTAATATAGAAATGCAAATCATAACTACAGTGAGAAATCACCTCACACTGGTCAGAATAGCCATCATCAAAAAGTCTACAAACAATAAATGATGGAGAGGCTGTGGAGAAAAGGGAACCCTTTTGCACTGTTGGTGGGAATGTAAATTGATACAGCCACTATGGAAGATGGTGTGGAGATTCTTTAAAAATCTAGGAATAAAATCACCATATGAAAAAAAAAATCACCATATGACCCAGCAATCCCACTCTTAGGCATATACCCTGAGGAAACCAAAATTGAAAGAGATACATGTATGTCATTGTTCACTGCAGCACTATTTACAGTAGCTAGAACATGGAAGCAACCTAGATGTCCATAGACAGATGAATGGATAAAGAAGTTGTGATATATATTCACAATGGAATATTACTCAGCCATAAAAATGAATGTATTTGAGTCAGTTCTAATGAGGTGAATGAACCTAGAACCTATTATACAGAGTGAAGTGAGTCAGAAAGAGAAAGATAAATACCATATTCTAACATATATATACAGAATCTAGAAAAATGGTACTGAAGAATTTACATACAGGGCAACAATGGAGAAACAGACATAGAGAAAAGACTTATGGACATGGGGAGAGGAGAGGAGAGGGTGAGATGTATGGAAGAGTAAGATGGAAACTTACATTAGCATATGTAAAATAGATAGCCAACTGGAATTTGCTGTATGTCTCAGGAAACTCAAACAGGGGCTCTATATCAACCTAGAGGGGTGGGATTGGGGAGGCAGATGGGAGGGAGCTTCAAGAGGGGATATATGTATACTTATGGCTGATTTATGTTGATGTTTGGCAGAAAACAGAAAAATTCTGTAATGAAATTATCCTTCAATAAAAAAAATTTAAAAAAAAAAAAAAAATAATGGCTGCTAGCATCTGGTGACTACAACCTTATTTTTAAAGTTCTCCTCTCTAACTCTTATAGATTAGACAATTAAATTAAAATTTATGTTAATAAACAGAGAAAACATTTGTGTAATGACATATATAGCTGCAATATGGGGAACAAAAAATTGGATAAGCCTAGACAGCTGTGTTCCAGGGTACAAATTTCCTGGCAGTGCCATGTAGGCATTAAGATACAAGCTTATTTTTCCAATAAGGATGATTACCCTTGGCTTTTAGTATTCAGGTTGATACTGTGGCAACTAATTCTACTAATAACTGAATCCAGATGGCCTTATTTCATTGGACAGGTACACCCATGCACTGACCCTCTATTAGCCACAACCAAAATGTTATCCAATGTCACTTGCTTCTTATTCCTGCTTTGACCTCTTAATAACACTAATTCTCTTATTAATCTTTGCATTTTGTATAGTTCTGTATGAGATCAATGAAGAAAACAGTGTAACTGTATATATGGGAAAAAGAAACAACATGGAATACTTCACTGGACAGCAAGAGCTTACTTAAGACAAGCAGTCCAGATAATGTTGGATACTGTTTTATGGAAAAGTCCAGGAACAGCCCATTGAGTGATCTGTCTATGAAAACATTCCCCAGACCCTGGAATGAACATTCCCAGAACCGAATGACTAAATGGTTGTGAAAATCCTCCAAACCATAGTGAAATATATGACCCTGAAGTGGCTGTGCTGACTGAAAATTGGCACTTATCTTGAACCTCTACAAATATTAAATCATGGTCACTTTAGCTGCTTACCTTCAACAAATCCTGAAAAGTGTTCTGGGTGGAAATCAGGAGTGACTCATGCTGTGATCTGGAATTCTAACAGAGCAGACCAAGAGACAGATAATTTCTGCAGACAACTCTCTGAGCCCTGATTCTTGCATTTTCCCATACTTAGAGAATCACTGATTTCCTTGACAGTGGCACTTCTTTGGGATATAAAGGGAAAAATTATAATCAAAAGTCAAAATAGGCCTTCCCTGGTGGCTCAGTAGTAAAAGTTTCCACCTGCCAGTGTAGGAGATATGAGTTCTTTGCCTGATCTCCAAAGATCCCATATCCCCTGGAGCAAAATAAACCTGTTTGCCACATACACAGAGCATGTGCTGTAGTGCTTAAAGCTCGAGAGTCTAACCCCAAATGCCACAAATACCGAGGCCTCAACACCTTACAGCCTCTGCTCAGCAACAAGAGAAGCCACCACAATGAAGTCTGCACACTGGAAACAGAAAGCAGCCCCCTCCTCACTGCAACTGGATAAAAACCTGTGCAGGAATGAAGAACAGCTCAGCTCAAAAACATTAATAAAATCTTCTTAAAAAGAATAGCTGTGGATGAGATATCCAAGGAAATATCTAGGTCACAATAGAGACGTGATCTCTGACAAGCTGTTGTATTGTGAAGAACTACAGTTTTCTGAGCTCTGTCAGATTTGAGATGATAATATTAATTCTCAACACAATGGCTGCTAGCACCTGGTGACAACAATCTTATTTTAAAAGGTCTCCTCTTGAAACTCATATGTTTAGGCCATAAACTTGTTATAACCATATGTTACTAAAGACAGAAATCACTTCTATAATTATCAATAGCACCAAATTGTTAAAACCTACTTGGATAAGCCTAAACTTTTTATCTGAGTACCAGGGTACCAGTTGCCTGACATTCATGCTTATTTTTAGGACAAGTATGATCTCCCTGGTCTATTAATACTCAAGATGTCACTTCTCAACTATTTCTATTAATAACAGAGTCCAGATGGCCTATTCCACTGGACAGGAACACCTATGCACTGACCCTTTATTGCCCACAATCAAAAATCTTATGCAATGTAACTTGCTTCTTATTCCTGCTTTGACCCTGAGTCACAATAATTCTCTGACTGATCATAGTAAGTTATGTAGTTCTGTATGTGATCGATGATGATAATGGTGCAAATCTAGATAGGACAAGAATCAACAAGAACGAATACCTCCCTGAACTGCAAGAGTTCAATAAAGACAGGTAGTACGGAAAATTTTGGAAATTGTTTATGGAAAGGTCCAGGAACATCCCAATGAGTGACCTGTCAATGAAACTATTCCCCACAGATTAAATCATGGCCAGGGCAGCTCCCACCTTCAGCAACCCCTGAAAGAAGCTCTGGATGGATGTCAGGATGGAGGTACTCTGTGATTTGGAATTTTGACAGAGCAAGCCAAGACAGACAATTTCTAGAGAAGTCTTTATGAGCCCTGAATCTTCCATCTTCTCATACCTAAAGAAATATTAATTTCATTCACAGTAACACTTTTTTTGGCAATGAAGGGAAAATTCATATTGAGTCAAAATATGCCTTCACAGGTGGCCCAATATTTTAAATATCTGTCTGCCAATCCAGGAGACACCAGTTCCATGCCTGGTCAGGAATGATCCCACGTTCTGTGGAGCAAACTAAGTGTGTTAACCACAACTGTGGAGCCTATGATCTAGGGCTCAAAGCTTAAACTTCTGAGCCCAAATGCCACAAATACTGAAGCCTGAACTTCCTACAGCCTGTGCTCTTCAATAAGAGAAATGACCACAATGAGAAGTCTGTGAACTGGAACTGGAAATTAGCCCCCACTTGCTGCAAGTAGTGAAAAACCTGTGTAGGAATGAAGAACAGTTCAGCACAAAATATCAATACAATTTTCTAAGAAACGACTCATAGTAGAGTAGCTCAGGTACAGACATCAAAGGAAATATCTAGGTAACAATAGGGATGTGATCTCTGACAAGTCCTTGTATTGTGAAGAATTTCAGCTTTCTGAGCTATCTCAGGTTTGAGATCTTAAAAGGCACTCTCAACACAATGACTTCAGGCACCTAGTGACATCAACCTTATTTTAAAGGTCTCCTCTTGGAACTGTTATATGTTTGGACAATGAAATGGCTATAACCATATGTTAATAAAGTGAGAAAACTCTTCTGTAGTTACCAATAGCACAAAATTGTTGAAACCTACTTGGATTAAGCTAGACTTCTGAATACCAGGATACAAGTCACTTGACATTGTCAAGTCTACATTAGGATACAAGCTTATTTTATTTTACTAAAGATATGATCTCCCTGGTCTATTAATGCTCAACTTGTCAATCCTCAACTACTTTTAATAACTGAGTCCAGATGACTTCATTCCACTGGATAGGAACACCCATGCACTGACCTTCTATGGTCCACAATCAAAATCATTTTGCAACATAACTTGCTTCTCATTCCTGATTTGACCCAGGCTACAATCATTCTCTTACTGATCATTGCAAGTTATGTCATTCTGTATGTGATTGGTGACAATAATGGTGTCACTCTAGATAAGGGAAGAAGAGATAAGAAAGAATACTTTCCTAAACCATGAGAGTTCAATAAAGATAGGTAGTACAGAGAAATCTGGATATTGTTTATGGAAAGGTCCAGGAACAGCCCATTGAGTAATCTGTCATTGAAAATATTCCCCAAACCCTGGAATGAGCATTCCCAGCACCAAATGACTAAATGGTCATGAAAATCTTCCAAATCATAGTCAAATATATGACCCTGAAGGGTCTGTGCCACCTGAAAATTGGCACTTCCCATGTGCCTCTATAAAGATTAGGTCATAGCCACTGCAACTGTTTCAACACCCCCTGAAAGGAGTTCTGAGTGGACATCAGGAGTGAGTCACTTTGTGATCTGAATTCTGATACAGCAGGCAAGATACATAATTTTTGGAGAAGACTTTATGAGCCCTGATTCTTTCATCTTCTCATAGCTAGAGAAACACTGATTTCCTCGACAGTGACACTTCTTTTGGCTATGAAGGGGAAAACTATAATCAAAAGTCAAATAGGTCTTCCCTGCTGGGGAATCCACCTGCCAGTGTGGGAGATAGCAGTTCTTGCTTGATCTGGGAAGATCTCACATTCCCTGGAGCAAAATAAGCTCATTCACCACAATTGTGGAATTGATACTCTAGAGCTTGGAGCTTCAATGTCTGACACCAAATGCTACAAATACTGAGGCCTCAACACTCTACAGCCTGTGCTCAGCAACAAGAGAAACCACCATAATTAAGCTGGTGCACAGGAACGAGGAAGTAGCCCTCACTGCCTGTAACTAAGAGAAAAAAAGGTGCAGGAATGAAGAGCACTCATCCCAGAAAAATTAATAAAGTTTTCTTAGAAAAGAGTCATAATAGAGTCACTGTGGATCAGACATCCAAGGATATAACTAGGTGACAATAGTGGTGTGAACACTGACAAGTCCTTGTACTGTAAAGAATTTCAGCTTTCTGAGTTTTGTCAAATCTGAGATGATAACAGATTTGAGAATGGTCTCAACACAATGGCTGGTGACAATAACCTTATTTTTAAAGGTCTTCTCTTGGAACTCATATGTTTAGACAGTGAAATTGCTACATGTGCATGCTCAGTCAATTCAGTTGTGTCTGACTCTTTGTCACCCCATGGACTGAAGCCCACTCCTCTGTGCATGGAATTCTCCAGGCAAGAATGCTGGAGTGGTATTCCATTCCCTCCTCCCAGGAATCTTGCCCACCTAGGGATCAAAACTGCATCTCCTATATCTCCTGCATTGCAGGTGGCTTCTTTCCAACTGAGCCACCAGGGGAACCCAAAAAAGCTATAACAAAATATTAATAAAGGCAGAAAATACTTACATAATGACCAGTACCCCTTTCATGGTGAAAATCTACTTTGGTAAGCCTAGACACCTGAGTACCAAGGTACAAGTCACCTGACAGCATCAAGTCTACATTAGGATGCATGCTTAGTTTTCTAACAAGGAAGATTTCCCTGGTCTATTAATATTCAAGTTGTCAGTTCAGTTCAGTCACTCAGTCGTGTCCAACTCCTTGCGACCCCATGAATCGCAGCATGCCAGGCCTCCCTGTCCATCACCATCTTCCAGAGTTCACTCAGACTCAAGTCCATCGAGTCTGTGATGCCATCCAGCCATCTCATCCTCGGTTGTCCCCTTCTCCTCCTGCCCCCAATCCCTCCCAGCATCAGAGTCTTTTCCAATGAGTCAACTCTTTGCATGAGAAGGCCAAAGTACTGGAGCTTCAGCTTTAGCATCATTCCTTCCAAAGAAATCCCAGGGTTGATCTCCTTCAGAATGGACTGGCTGGATCTCCTTGCAGTCCAAGGGACTCTCAAGAGTCTTCTCCAATACCACAGTTCAAAAGCATCAATTCTTCGGCACTCAGCCTTCTTCACAGTCCAACTCTCACATTCATACATGACCACAGGAAAAACCATAGCCTTGACTAGACGGACCTTAGTTGGCAAAGTAATGTCTCTGCTTTTGAATATACTATCTAGGTTGCTCATAACTTTTCTTCCAAGGAGTAAGTGTCTTTTAATTTCATGGCTGCAGTCACCATCTGCAGTGATTTTGGAGCCCCCCAAAATAAAGTCTGACACTGTTTCCACTGTTTCCCCATCTATTTCCCATGAAGTGATGGGACTAGATGCCATGATCTTCGTTTTCTGAATGTTGAGCTTGAAGCCAACTTTTTCACTCTCCTCTTTCACTTTCATCAAGAGGATTTTTAGTTCCTCTTCACTTTCTGCCATAAGGGTGGTGTCATCTGCATATCTGAGGTTATTGATATTTCTCCCGGCAATCTTGATTCCAGCTTGTGTTTCTTCCAGTCCAGAGTTTCTCATGATGTACTCTGCATAGAAGTTAAATAAGCAGGGTGACAATATACAGCCTTGACGTACTCCTTTTCCTATTTGGAACCAGTCTGTTGTTCCATGTCCAGTTCTAACTGTTGCTTCCTGACCTGCATACAGATTTCTCAAGAGGCAGGTTACAAACTCTATTCACAATGGACTCCAGATGGCCCAATTCCATTGGACAGGAACAACGAGCACTGACCCTCTACTGTCCACAATCAAAACTGCTATGCAATGTAACTTGCTTCTTATTCCTTCTTTGACTCCAGGTCACAATAATTCTGTTACTGATCATTGCAAGTTAAGTAGTTCTGTATGTGATAGATGACAATAACAGTGTAACTCTAGATATGGGAAGGAGCAACAAGGTGGCATATTCCCCTGGACCAGAAGAGTTTAATAAAGACAGGTCACGCAGAGTATTTTGGATACTCTTTTATGGAAAGGTCCAGGAACAGCCCATTGAGTGATCTGTCAATGAAAATCTTCCCCTAACCCAAGAATGAGCATTCCCAGCACTGAACAACTGAATGGTCATGAAAAGCCTCCAAATCATAGTCAAACATATAACCCTGAAGGGGTTGTGATGACTGAAAATTGGCACTTGTCATGTGCCTCTACAAAGGTTAAATTCTGATTCACCTTCAACACACCCTGAAAGGAGTTCTGATTGGGCATTAGATTGAGGCACTCTGATCTGGAATCCCGACAGAGCAGGCCAAGACAAAGACAATTTCTAGAGAAGTATTTATGAGCTCTGATTCTTCCATCTTCTCATTCCTGGAGAAACACTATGAATGTTTTCATCTACAGTAACACTTTTTTTGGCAATGAAGGGTAAATTCATATTAAGAGCCAAAATATGCCTTCACTGGTGGCTCAGTATTTAAATTATCTGTCTGCCAATCCAAGAGACACCAGTTCCATGCCTGGTCAGGAATGATCCCACATTCCGCGGAGCAAACTAAATGTGTTCACCACAACTGTGGAGCCTATGATCTAGGGCTCAAAGCTTCAACTTCTGAGGCCAAATGCCACAAATACTGAAGCCTGAATGCCCTACAGCCTGTGTTCAACAACAAAAGAAGCCACCACAATGAAAAGTCCATGCACTGGAACTAGAAATTAGCCCCCACTTGCTGCAATTAGTGGAAAAACCCATGCAGGAATAAAGAACAGCGTAGCACAAAAAAATTAATAAAATTTTCTAACAGTCATAGTAGATTAGCTCAGGTTCAGACATCCAAGGAATTTGACAACAGGGGTGTGAGCTCTACAAGTCCTTGTGTTAAGAATTTCAGATTTCTGAGCTCTGTCAGATTTGATATGCTAACAGGCACTCTCAACACAATGGCTGCAGGCAACTAGTGACATCAACTTTATTTTTAAAGGTCTCCGCTTGGATCTATTATATGTTGGGACGATGAAATTTCTATAAACATATGTTAATAAAAAGGGAAAACTCTTGTCTACCAATAATACAAAAAATGTTAAAACCTACTTGAATAAAGTTAGACTTCTGAGTACCAGGGTACAAGTCGCTGGACAGTTTCAAGTCTATATTAAGATACATGCTTTTTTACTAACAAATATTATCTCCCTAGTCTCATAGTATTCAACTTGTCAATCCTCAACTACTTCTATTAATAACTGAATCCAGATGGCCTTATTCCATCAGACAGAAAACCCACACACTGACCACAATCATGATTGTTACGCAACATAACTTACGTCTCATTCCTGCTTTGACCCCTAGTTACAATAATTCTCTTAATTGATGGTTGCAAGAAACAAGAAAAAAAAATACTTCCCTGAACCACAAGAGTTCAATATAGACAGGCAGTCTGGAGGATTTTGGATACGGTTTATGGAAAGGTCCTGGAACAGACCACGGAGTGACCTATCAATGACTCCCCCAAACCCTGGAGTGAGCATTCCCAGCACCAAATGACTAAAATGGTCATGAAACTCCTCCAAACTATAGTCAAATATATGACCCTGAAAGGGCTGTGCCACCTGAAAGTTCTCACTTGCCATGTACCTCTACAAAGATTAAATTATGGCCACTGGAACTGCTCACCTTCAACACCCCCTGAAAGGAGTTCTGGATGGACATCAGGAGTGAGCCACTCTGTGATGTGGAATTCTGACAGAGCAGGCTAAGAGATAGATAATTTCTGGAGAAGACTTTGAGTCCTGATTCTTGCATCTTCTCATGGCTAGAGAAACACTTTGACAGTGACATTTATTTGGCTATGAAGGGGAAAATTACAATCAAAAGACAAAAGAGAACTTCCCTGGTGATTCAGTTGTAAAAGAATCTCTCTGTCAGTTTAGAAGATGGGAGTCCCTGCCTGATCTGGGAAGATCTCACATTCCCTGGAGCAAAATAAGCCCATTCACCACAAATGTTGAGCCTGTGTTCTAAAACTCGGAGCTTCAACATCTGACCCCAAATACCACAAATACTAAGGCCTCAACACACTACAGCCTGTGTTCCACAACAACAGAAGGCACCACAATGAAACCCACACACTGGAACTAGAAAATAGCTCCCATTGACTATAACTAGGGAAAAACCAGTGCAGGAATTAAGAACAGGTCAGCCTACCCCCCAAAATTTAATATTTTCTTAGAAAAGAGTCATAATAGAGTCACTGTGGATCAGACAGCCAAGGAAATAACTACGTGAGAATAGGGATGAGATTCTGACAAACTCTTGTATTGTGAAGAATTTCAGCTTTCGGAGCTCTGGAAGATTTGAGGTGATAACAGCCATTCTCAACACAATGGTTGCTAGCATCTGGTGACAACCTTATTTTTAAAGGTCTCCTCTTGGAATTTTTGTATGTTTAGACTGTGAAATTTCTATAACCATATATTAAGGAACAGAAAAATCCCTTGTGCAATAGCCCCGTTAATGGTTAAATCTACTTGAATAACACTAGACTTCTGAGTACTGGGGTACAAATGCCTGACACTGTCCACTCTACATTAGTATACATGCTTATTTTACTAACAAGTATGATCTCCCTGGTCTATTAATATTCAAAACGTCACTCAACAACTTCTATTAATAACTGAGTCCAGATGGCCTCATTCCATACGATAGGAACACCCATGCACTGCCCCTTTATTGTCTACAGTCAAAATTGTATTGCAATGTTACTTATCTCTTATTCCAGCTTTGACCCCTAGTTACAATAACTCTCTTACTGATCAGTACAAATTATGTAGTTGTGCATGTGATCAACGATGAGAACACTGTAACTCTATATATGGGAAGATAACAACAAGATGCAATACTTCCCTGGAACACAGTTCAGCTCAGTTCAGTTGCTCAGTCGTGTCCAACTCTTTGTGGCCCCATGAACTGCAGCACGCCACACCTCCCTGTCCATCACCAATTTCCAGAGTTCACTCAGACTCACATCTATTGAGTCAGTGATGACATCTACCCATCTCAACCTCTGTCGTCACCTTCTCCTCCTGCCCCCAATCCCTCCCAGCATCAGAGTCTTTTCAAATGAGTCAACTCTTCTCATGAGGTGGTCAAAGTACTGGAGTTTCAGCTTCAGCATCATTCATTCCAAAGAAATCCCAGGGCTGATCTCCTTCAGAATGGACTGGTTGGATCTCCTGGCAGTCCAAAGGACTCTCAAGAGTCTTCTCCAACACCACAGTTCAAAAGCATCAATTCTTCGGCACTCAGCCTTCTTCACAGTCCAACTTTCACATCCATACATGACCACAGGAAAAACCACAGCCTTCACTAGATGGACCTTGGTCGGCAAAGTCATGTCTCTGCTTTTCAATATGCTATCTAGGTTGGTCATAACTTTTCTTCCAAGGAGTAAGTGTCTTTTAATTTCATGGCTGCAATTACCATCTGCAGTGATTTTGGAGCTGAACAAAGTAAAGTCTGACACTGTTTCCACTGTTTCCCCGTCTATTTCCCATGAAGTGATGGGACCGGATGCCATGATCTTCGTTTTCTGAATGTTGAGCTTTAAGCCAACTTTTTCACTCTCCATCTTCACTTTCATCAAGAGGCTTTTTAGTTCCTCTTCACTTTCTACCATAAGGGTGGTGTCATCTGCATATCTGAGGTGATTGATATTTCTCCCGGCAATCTTGATTCCAGCTTGTGTTTCTTCCAGTCGAGTTTAATAAAGACAGGGAGTCCAGAGAATTTTCAATACTGTTTTATGGAAATGTCCAGAAACAGCCCATTGAGTTATCTATCACTGAAAATCTTCCCCAAGTCCTGGAATGAGCATTCCCAGCACCAAAGTAAAAAATGATCATGAAAATCCTCCAAACCATAGTCCATATATGATCCTGAAGTGGCTGTGCCGGCTGAAAATTGGCACTTGCCATGTACCTCTACAAAGATTAAGTCATGGCCACTGCAGGTTTTACCTTCAACAACCTCTGAAAGGAGTAGTGGCTGGACATCACAAGTGAGGCATTCTGTGATCTTGAATTCTGACTGAATAGGCCAAGAGATAAACAATTTCTGGAAAAGACTTTAGGAGCCCTGATTCTTGCACCTTCTCACACTAATTTCCTTGACAGTGACACTTCTTTTGGTTATGAAGGTGAAATTAAAAAAAAAAAATCAAAAGAGGCCTTTCCTGGTGGCTCAGTTGTAAAAGAATCTGCCTGTCAATGCAGGAGATATAATTTCTTTGCCTGTCTCTATAGATCCCACATTCCCTGAAGTAAGCCATTCACCACAACTGTTGTGTAGAACCTGTGCTCTAGGGCTTGGAACTTCAATGTCTGAGCCCAAATGCCACAAATACTGAGGTCTGAATGTCCTACAACCTGTGCTGTACAACAAAAGAAGTCACCACAATGAGAATCTCACATACTGGAACTGGAAAGTAGCCCCCACTCACTGCAACTAGAGAAAACCCAGCAGAGGAATGAAGAGCAGCTCAGCCAAAAACATTAATAAAATTTTCTTAAGAAAGAGTGACAAAAGAGTAGCTGTGTTTCAGATATCCAAGGAAATAACTTAGGAGACAATAGGGGTGTGATCTGACATGTCCTTGTTGTCAGAAAAGAAATTTAGTTTTCTGAGTTCTGTCAGATTTGACATGCTAACAGCCATTCTCAAACAATGGCTCTTAGCACCTGGTGACAACAACCTTATTTCTAAAGATCTCCTCTTATAACTCCTATGTTTAGACAATGAAATTGCTATAACCATATGTTAATAGAGAAAACACTTCTGTAATGACCAGTTCAGTTCAGTTCAGTCACTCAATCGTGTCCGACTCTTTGCGACCCCATGAATTGCAGCACGCCAGGCCTCCCTGTCCATCACCAACTCCCGGAGTTCACTCAGACTCATGTCCATCGAGTCAGTGATATCATCCAGCCATCTCATCCTCCGTTGTCCCCTTCTCCTCCTGCCCCCAATCCCTCCCAGCATCAGAGTCTTTTCCAATGAGTCATCTCTTCACATGAGGTTGCCAAAATACTGGAGTTTCAGCTTTAGCATCATTCCTTCCAAAGGAATCCCAGGGTTGATCTCCTTCAGAATGGATTGGTTGGATCTCCTTGCAGTCCAAGGGAGTCATAAGAGTCTTCTCCAACACCACAGTTCAAAAGCATCAATTCTTCAGCACTCAGCTTTCTTCAGTCCAACTCTTACATCCATACATGACTACTGGAAAAACCATAGCCTTGACTAGATGGACCTTTGTTGGCAAAGTAATATCTGCTTTTGAATATGCTATCTAGGTTGGTCATAACTTTTCTTCCAAGGAGTAAACATATTTTAATTTCATGACTGCAGTCAGAATCTGCAGTGATTTTGGAGTCCCCAAAATTAAAGGCTGACACTGTTTCCACAGTTTCCCCATCTACTTCCCATGAAGTGATGGGACCAGATGCAATGATCTTTGTTTTCTGAATGTTGAGCTTTAAGCCAACTTGTTCACTCTCCTCTTTCACTTTCATCAAGAGGCTTTTTAGTTCCTCTTCACTTTCTGCCATAAGGGTGGTGTCATCTGCATATCTGAGCTTATTGATAGTTCTCCCAGCAATATTGATTCCAGCTTGTGCTTCTTCCAGTCCAGCGTTTCTCGTGATGTACTCTGCATAGAAGTTAAATAAGCAGGGTGACAATATACAGCCTTGACATACTCCTTTTCCTATTTGGAACCAGTCTGTTGTTCCATGTCCAGTTCGAACTGTTGCTTCCTGACCTGCATATAGGTTTCTCTTTTTTTTTTAATTTATTTTTTATTTTACTTTACAATTCTGCATATAGTTTTCTCAAGAGGCAGGTCAGGTGGTCTGGTATTCCCATCTCTTTCAGAATTTTCCACAGTTTATTGTGATCTACACAATAGCATAGTCAATAAAGCAGAAATAGATGTTTTTTCTGGAACTCTCTTGCTTTTTCCATGATCCAGTGGATGTTGGCAATTTGATCTCTGGTTCCTCTGCCTTTTTTAAAACCAGCTTGAACATCTGGAAGTTCACGGTTCACATATTGCTGAAGCCTGGCTTGGAAAATTTTGAGCATTACTTTACTAGCATGTGAGATGAGTGCAATTGTGTGGTAGTTTGAGCCTTCTTTGGCATTGCCTTTCTTTGGGACTGGAATGAAAACTGACCTTTTTTCCAGTCCTGTGGCCACTACGGAGTTTTCCAAATTTGCTGTCATATTGAGTGTAGCACTTTCACAGCATCATCTTTTAGGATTTGAAATAGCTCCACTGGAATTCCATCACCTCCACTAGCTTTGTTCATAGTGATGCTTTGTGGCTCAGCTGGTGTAATGACCAATACCCCATTAATGGTTAAAACCTACTTCTATAAGCATAGATACCTGAGTTCCAGGGTACAAGTCACCTGACAATGTCAAGTCTACATTAGGATGCACGCTTATTTTTCTAACAAGGAGGATTTCCCTGGTCTAATAACATTAACGTTGTCACTCCTCAACAACTTCTATTAAGAACTGAGTGCAGATGGCCTCATTCCATCAGACAAGAACACCCACTCACTGACCCTCTATTGTCCACAAACAAAATGGTTATGCAAAAGAACTTCTTATTCCTGCTTTGACCCCTAATTTCAATAATTCTCTTACTGGTCTTTACATGATATGTAATTCCGTATGAGATCAATGATGATACTGGTATAACTGTAGATATGGGAAGAAGCAACAAGATAGAACACTTCCTGGACCACAAGAGTTTAATAAAGACAGAGAGTCCAGAGAATTTTGGATATTCCTTTACAGAAAGGTTCAGGAACAGCCCATTTAATTAGCCTGTCAATGAACATCTTCCCCAAACCCAAGAATGAGCATTCCTAGCACCAAACAACTAATGCTCATGAAAAGCCTCCAAACCATAGTCAAATATATGACACTGAAGGTTCTGTGCTGCCTGAAAATAGGCACCTGCTGTGTACCTCTACAAAGATTAAATTATGGCCACTGCAGCTGCTCACCTTCAACAACCCCTGAAAGGAGTCTGGGTGGACATCAGGATTGAGGCATTCTGTGATACAGAATTCTGACAGAGCAGGCCAAGAGATAGATAATTTCTGGGGAAGAATTTATGAGCCCTGATTCTTACATCTTGTCGTACCTAGAAAAACACAAATTTCATTGACAGTTACACTTTTTTTGGCAATGGGGCAAATTAAAATCAAGAGTTAAAACAGGCCTTCCCTGGTGTCTCAGTATTTTAAAAATCTGTCTGCCAATGCAAAAGACACCAGTTCCATGCCTGATCTGGGAAGATCCCACATTCTGCAGAGCAAAGTAAGCACGTTGGCCACAGATGTGGAACCTTTCTCTAGGGCTTGGAACTTCAACTTCTGAGCCCAAATGCTACAAATACTGAACCCTGAATGCCCTACAACCTGTGATCCACAAGAGATGCCACCATAATGAGAAGCCCATGAACTGGAACTAAAAAGTAGACCATACTCGCTGCAACTTAGAAAAACCCGTGCAGGAATGAAGAACAGCTTGGCCCAAAAAATTAATAAAAAAAATTTTAAGGGTCACAAATAAATATCACAATAACATCACCATAGTAATTGATATGTACAAGGTTTAGTGTTATAAAAAATATGAATGCTAATTGTCCTCAGATTTTCAAATATGAAAGTTTTTCAGTAGTTTGGAAATTTGTTTTTAATTTAAATTTATTTATTTTAATTGGAGGTTAATTACTTTATAATATTGTATTGGTTTTGCAATACATCAACATGAATCTGCCACGGGTATACACATGTTCCCCATCCTGAACCCCTCTCCTGCCTCCCTCCCCATACCATCCCTCTGGGTCATCCAAGTTCACCAGTCCCAAGCATCCTGTATCCTGCATCAAACCTGGACTGGTGATTCATTTCTTATAAGAAACGTTTCTTATATTATATACATGTTTCAATGCCATTCTCCCAAATCATCCCACCCTCTCCCACAGAGTCCAAAAGACTGTTCTATACATCTGTGTCTCTTTTGCTGTCTTGCATACAGGGTTATCGTTACCATCTTTCTAAATTCCATATATATGTGTTAGTATACTGTATTGGTGTTTTTCTTTATGGCTTACTTCACTCTGTATAATAGGCTCCAGTTTCATCCATCTCATTAGAACTGATTCAAATGTATTCTTTTTAATGGCTGAGTAATACTCCATTGTGTATATGTACCATTTCTTATCCATTCATCTGCTGATGGACATCTAGGTTGCTTCCATGTCCTGGCTATTATAAACAGTGCTTCAATGAACATTGGGGTACATATGTCTCTTTCAATTCTGGTTTCCTTGGTGTGTATGCCCAGCAGTGGGATTGCTGGGTCATAAGGCAGTTCTATTTCCAGTTTTTTAAGGAATCTCCACACTGTTCTCCATACTGGCTGTACTAGTTTGCATTCCCACCAACAGTGTAAGAGGGTTCCCTTTTCTCCACACCCTCTCCAGCATTTATTGCTTATAGACTTTTGGATCGCAGCCATTCTGACTGGTGTGAAGTGGTACCTCATTGTGGTCTTGATTTGCATTTCTCTGATAATGAGTGATGTTGAGCATCTTTTCATGTGTTTGTTAGCCATCTGTATGTCTCCTTTGGAGAAATGTCTATTTAATTCTTTGGCCCATTTTTTGATTGGGTCGTTTATTTTTCTGGAATTGAGCTGCAGGAATTGCTTGTATATTTTTGAGATTAGTTGTTTGTCAGTTGCCTCATTTGCTATTATTTTCTCCCATTCTGAAGGCTGTCTTTTCACCTTGCTTATAGTTTCCTTTGTTGTGCAGAAGCTTATAATTTTAATTAGGTCTCATTTGTTTATTTTTGCTTTTATTTCCAATATTCTGGGAGGTGGGTCATAGAGGATCCTGCTGTGATTTATGTTGGAGAGTGTTTTGCCTATGTTCTCCTCTAGGAGTTTTATAGTTTCTGGTCTTACATTTAGATCTTTAATCCATTTTGAGTTTATTTTTGTGTGTGGTGTTAGAAAGTGTTCTAGTTTCATTCTTTTACAAGTGGTTGACCAGTTTTCCCAGCACCACTTGTTAGAGAGAATGTCTTTTCACCATTGTATATTCTTGCCTCCTTTGTCAAAGATAAGGTGTCCATAGGTGTGTGGATTTATGTCTGGGCTTTCTATTTTGTTCCATTGATCTATATTTCTGTCTTTGTGCCAGTACCATACTGTCTTGATGACTTTGGCTTTGTAGTAGAGCCTGAAGTCAGGCAGGTTGATTCCTTCATTTCCATTCTAAAGAAATTAAAAACCTATATATAGAAAACTATAAAACACTGATGAAAGAAATCAAAGAGGACACCAATAGATGGAGAAATATACCATGTTCATGGATTGGAAGAATCAATATAGTGAAAATGAGTATACTACCCAAAGCAATCTATAGATTCAATGCAATCCCTATCAAGCTACCAACAGTATTTTTCAGAGCTAGAACAAATAATTTCACAATCTGTATGGAAATACAAAAAACCGCGAATAGCCGAAGCAATTTTGAAAAAGAAGAATGGAGCTGGAGGAAATTTTTTTAAATGGCAAAAAATGTAGACTTTACAAAAGTTTACAAACCCTTAGAAGGAAAAGTAATTGAAATCCTTAATAAATATACTTTCTTTAAAATAACAGTCTATAACTGTAGAAATATTTGAAAATCCAGAAAAATACAGTAGTTAAAATCACACATAACCTAAACATAACCACTGTTAACATGCAGATTTTATTCTTACTCTTTTCTTCTGTATCTGTGAAACAAATAAGGTTGACAGTCCAAACACAACAATTTACACACAAAGAAAGATTTATGTTTCCAATAAATATTGCTGAAATTTGCCCTTTTTTGCAATCTCACCCACTTTCCCACCACTCCCTACCCCACATACCTATACATGCAAGCGGTGTCAATTGGAAGAGTGGTGGTACAAATGTTGCCTACTTTCTCTCCATCTTACATTCCCTGGGCCCTGGCCCACCAGTTCAGCATGAAGACAGAGAGGACACATATGGAGTTGGGAGGAGGGGAAACTGACCAGGTCATTAATGGAATTCTGGTATTACTTTGTTGGGCTATAATCCCTTTGAGTTACCTGCTAATGGTTGGAATATGTATTAGTTTCCTATTGCTGCCGTTATAAACAACTGCTATTTATAGTAATGATATACAATATTATTACCTGTGCTCCCACCTGGACATAATGGTTATTCGAGTGTGAGAAGAGGGCTTGTTTATAACAGATGTGTAATCTCTAACTAGACTTCCTTGTGATACATTACAAGTTTCTACAGCTGAGAGAGAAACTGCCTAAGGGTTATATGAGGAGTGCTGTTCTGCTGCTGTCAAAGTCTAGTTATTACAAGTTACAAGTTCTTCTTTGTACTTGAGAAAGCATCTCAGTATGTTCTGGTTTCCTGCTGAGGGGAAGCTTTTAACCCAAAATAGGCTATTACAGGTCTTAGCTTATGACAGGAATCTGGTTACCAGCAGTAACAATATCAGAGAGGTCAGTATTAGACAAAAAGTCACCCTTCAGTTTTGCCCTTTCTTAATCTTGAGTTAGCCAATTCTTAGCATCCTCTAAAATTTAACCAACCACATCTTCCTAGAGAAATCATCCCTTGACCTTTTCACCTTAGTTAAGTGCCTCTTCCATTTGTTCCCAAACCTTGTCATATTTATCCACATTTTAGCTCTTACTACCCCACAGTATAACCATCTGCTTACTTATACCTCTTCTCCATTGGAATGTAGGACTCTAGAGGTGATTTTTAAAATCTCTTTACATCCAAAATCTACCCAAGGTCAGGGTCACAGACAATGCTTAAAAAAACATTGGATGGATTAGTGGATGGTTAGATGAATAGCTCTACTAACATTAGACCATCACAGAGTATCACCCAGACTAGACTCTGATCCTAAGGCTTGATTTTGTAAGTACCATGTTCATCCCATTCTACCTCCACGATCAGATTCAGCTATCACTAGGGCTAAATCTATGCTGAAATATCCACTTCTCATTTTGCTTAATCGTTTTTCCTCTCAGCCCGGTGACATCGATAACAACATTTTTGTTTTACAATCTAAGATCTGGTTGTCTCATGGCTGGAAGTAATGCCCATGGCTGGCCTCTCTAGCCTTTGAGATACTGATTGCCAAGAAAAGGAAGCAGAGCAGTGCCTGTGCTCATCATGTTGCCTAAAGTGTGTTGTATAAACAGCATGACTCACATTGGTCTTGTCTAAACTGTACACTCTTCCTATGATTTATAATTAAAAGGATCTTACTAGACACCCTGTAGTAATTGACTGATTACACTGTACATCTGTTTCCTGATGTATATCAAACCATGTCGTAATGTGAATGCTGCCACAAAACCACATCCTTGTTAAAGAAGTAAACACAGAATAGATTCTTACCAAGAGGGATGACCATGATCAACTCTTCTATAATGGAATGAGCATCTGGCATGACTTCCAAGCAACTCTTGAGTTTGTTGTCAGTTTATAATTGTAGTGTTGCTCACTCCTTCCTTTTACCTACCTGGGGTGTTGTACCTTTTTCCATAAGAGTATTTATGTCTCTATATTAAACTGCAAGCCTCTGAGGGGCTTGGACAGTGTTTATATCTACAGTGTCTTGCATGATGTGAATGTTCAGTAAATGTGCATGGGAAGAGTGAGTGAATAAGTAAGTGAAAGAATATATTGATCTTCGAGTTAAATATTGCATATATCTGAATTATCTTTCCAACTAGGAATGAGCATGCCCACAAGCTTTTACACATTCTATCCTTTCTACTTTAATGGCCAAGAACATATTGAGGGGGTGATAGGCCTGGGTTATAAGGTAAGTGCCTTCTCTGGTTTTGGATCAGACAACATTAACGGCCTCCTTCTATAGTCAGATCCAACATCTTGATCTGCTTAGGACAATTTCTGTGCTTGATTCTTTTAAATCTGACTGATAAAGTATGTAAACATGAGTTTACAAATTTGGATTTAGATAAAAACATGAAAATATATTTTCAAGGCAGAAATTTCTAATATCCTTTAGATGGAAGATTGAATACAAAAAACGTTTAAAAAACAAAGCTAAATGGAATTCATATGATGAAAAAGGGGGAAATTCTGGCCTTCAATTTCTTAGCCATTAAAGCATCATTTGAAACTGCAACAGTAAATAAAAGGTGACAGAAACATGGCTAATTTCTGATTTCAAAATACACTATTAATACAAAGTAAAATAATTAAAACTGAATGATACATTCTTAAAATAAGTATTCACCCATTGGAACAGAATGGATAGCCCAGAATTAAATTCCTGCATATATGTTCAGCTATTGTTCTACAAAGGAGCCAAAAACACCCACTAGGAAAACAATAGTCTCTGTGAGAAATAGTGCTGGAAAAAGTGGATGATCTCATGCAAAAATATGAAATGGGCAACTTACCTTCCACAATACACAAAATTTTATCAAAATGGATCAAAGACTAAAACATGAAGAACTGATATTGTAACATTCTAGGAAGAAAACATAGATGAAAATTTCTCAGCATTGGTCTTAGCAATGATTTTCTTATTATGACAACAGAGCAGATGAACAAAAGTAAAAATCAAAAACTGGAACTATATCAAACTTAAAAACTTCTTGGTTCATTTCAATTCAGTCACTCAGTCACGTCTGACTGTACTGCAGCATGCCAGACCTCCCTGTCCGTCACCAACTCCTAGACTTTACCCAAACTCATGTTCATTGAGTCACTGATGCCATCCAACCATCTCATCCTCTGTTGTTCCCTTCTCCTTCTGCCTTCAATCTTCCCCAGCATCAGGGTCTTTTCCAATGAGTTAGTTGTTTGCATCAAGTGGCCAAAGTATTGGAGTTTCAGCTTCAGCATCAGTCCTTCCGATAACACCCAGGACTGACTTCCTTTAGGATAGACTGGTTGGATTTCCTTGCAGTCCAAGGGACTCTCAGAGGGATGGTATGGTGAAGGGAGAGGGGTTCAGGATGGGGAACACATGTATACCTGTGGCAGATTCATGTTGATGTATGGCAAAACCAATACAATATTGTAAAGTAATTAACCTCCAATTAAAATAAATAAATTTATATTTTAAAAAATAAATAAAAATAAAAATAAATTTTTTTAAAAAAAGAAACATGGCTAAAAGACACACATTTTAAGAAATAAGAAAAACCAGCTAGAAGATAACATTTTGCAGGAATATTTTCCTTCCGTTCAACCCTTCAAATATGATTTCATAAAGCCTGAATGTTTCAGCCCTTTGCTAAGTTCTTTGGTGAACTATCATTCAATTTTCACTGTTTTGAAACCCAGAGTTATTATTCCATACAGTTTCTCTGTTCAGGTGAACTCTCTGTTGCTATATGCAATACTGCTTCTACACCATCATTCTATCAATCAAAGTTCAATTATCTTGTCTTAGTTATTATCTTATTTGACATCTTAATAGACTTTAACATTATTAACCAAATTCAAAACCCTCTTGGTTTCTAGGCTACCATTCACTTCTGGTTCCCTGTTTGCCTTTTGTCTCATCTTCATGGATTCTTTCTTGATCTCTCTTTAAAACTGGGGTTCATTGGGATTCAGTCCTAAAGTCTCTTTTCAGATTACAAGATGTCTCTAAAGAAAGTGATGTCAAGCAAGAAGGCAGACCAGAAAGCTCCAAGCTCTCATTCCCCTGCAGAACCAAGTAGACAAATATAGATTGATAAGAAATAGTTTTGTTGGATCTCTAGAAATGACTCATATATCTATAGCAATCAAGGAAAGACTCAAAAGTTATACACTTAACATAGAAAATTTTGTGGTATTTTGCTAACTCTTTGTCCCATCCTCTCCCCTTCACTACTGCATGCATTCAGAAGGCTGTCACCTCAATCCCTCTCTCCTCTTTTGGGACAGAATTTTAAAAGTAGAACTTGTTTGCAATGTTCTGAGAGTTCCTGAAAGATATGTTTCTATCTTACCTAACATAAATCTCGGAGAGAAACAAAAGCATAGTTGGATATCAAGTTGAAGGCTACTGAAAGCTGTAGTAGGCACCTTAGTGCACAAGAGATGGAGAAGACTGCAAACTCACAGATGGCAGAGGATAAGAGATTATGAGCAAAGTAAAATAGCAGAAGGTCTAAGACTCCAAGAAGAAGCAAAGGTGTCTTAGGGAAATTCAAACATTTTAAAAACTCATGTAAAGGCAGTTTGACAGTTTCTTAAAAAATTAAACATACTTTTACCATATTACCCAGAAATTACACCCCTTGATATTTATCCAAAGGAACTGAAAACATATCCACCCTAAAAGCTGCATGTGGATGTTCTAATATTTGGAAGCAACCAAGATGTCCTTCAAGAGGAGAATAGGTAAATAAACTGTTGTACATCCAGACAATGGAATTTCATCCAGCACTAGAAAAAAACTATCAAACCATGTAAACATATGGAGAAACTTCAAGTGCATATTACTAAATGAAAGAAACCTAGCTGTAAAAAGCTATGTACTATATGATTTCAAGTAAATAACATGGTAAAAAAAAAGGTAAAACTACAGAGACCCTAAAAACATCAGTGGTTGTCAGGGAGGCTGTGGAATGGAGGTAAAAATAGGCAGAGCATAGAGGATTCTCAGAGCAGCAAAAATAAAATATATTACCATCATGGATATATGTCATTATACATTTATCCAGATCCAGAGACTGTCCAACACTAAGAATAAAACCTAAGGTAGACTCTGAGTAATTACATTCTGTCAATGTAGGGTCATCCTTCATTTTATTTTTTTCACCTTTCATTTTAAAATTTGTCATTCTGCAAATCTGTTTGCAGAGCAGCAATGGAGTTGCAGACATAGAGAATGGACATGGACAAGGGTGGGAGAGTATAGGGAGAGGGTGAGCTAAATGGAGAAGAGTAGCATGGATGCATATACACTAACATATGTAAATAGACAGCCAATGGGAATTTGCTGTATGACTCAGGGAACTCAAACTGGGAGTCTGTAATAACCTAGAAGGGTGGGAATGAGCAAGAGGTGGGAGAGGGATTCGAGGGGGAAGGGGATATACATACACAGAGGAGAGTGAAAAAGTTGGCCTAAAGTGCAACATTCAGAAAGCTAAGATCATGGCATCTGGTCCCATCACTTCATGGGAAATAGATGGGGAAACAGTGTCAGACTATTTTGGGGGGCTCCAAAATCACTGCAGATGGTGACTACAGCCATGAAATTAAAAGACGCTTACTCCTTGGAAGAAAAGTTATGACCAACCTAGATAGCATATTCAAAAGCAGAGACATTACTTTGCCAACAAAGGTCTGTCTAGTCAAGGCTATGGTTTTTCCAGTGGTCATGTATGGATGTGAGAGTTGAACTGTGAAGAAAGCTGAGAGCCAAAGAATTGATGCTTTTGAACTGTGGTGTTGGATAAGACTCTTGAGAGTCCCTTGGACTGCAAGGAGATCCAACCAGTCCATTCTAAAGGAGATCAGTCCTGGGTGTTCTTTGGAAGGACTGATGCTAAAGCTGAAACTCCAATGCTTTGGCCACCTCATGCAAAGATTTGACTCATTGGAAAAGACTCTGATGCTGGGAGGGATTGAGGGCAGGTGGAAAAGGGGACAACAGAGGATGAGATGGCTGGGTGGCATCACCGACTCAATGGACATGAGTTTGGGTGAACTCCGGGAGTTGGTGATGGACAGGGAGGCCTGGCGTGCTGCAATTCATGGGGTTGCAAAGAGTCGGACATGACTGAGTGAACTGAACTGAACTGAAATGAAGGTTAATTCAAGTTGATATATGACAGAAATCAAACCAATATTGTAAATCAATTAAAAATAAATAAACTTTTTAAACAAATAAAATCTGTAATTCTAACGAGTGATTTTGATAATGGGGAAAGATATGCATGGGTGGAGACAGGTGACATATGGGAAATCTCTGTGCCTCCCATTCAATTTTATTGTAAATCTAAAACAGTGCTAAAAAATAGTTTTTTTTTTAAACACCCCTATATACAAGAGAAAAAATCCATGCACAGATGGAAAGATGAATGCACAGTCTGAAAATACCTCAAGTCTTCATGCCAGGCTGATTGGCAAAGGTCTTGGCATTGAGTTAGTCCCCAAAGACAGGGAGTGGTGACTATTGTTTCAAATGCTTAATTCTCAACAAAATGAAAACACAACATGCCAAAACATATGTGATCAGGAAAAAGACTCCTAAAAGAAATATTTATAGCTGTAAGCAAATTAAAAAAGAAAAAAAATTTTCCAAATCAACCATCTAAAATTATATCTTAAGGAACTACAAGGAAAACAAACTAAACCCAAGGTTAGCAGAAGGAAGGAAATAATAAGGACTAGAGCAGAGAGAAGCAAAATAAAGAATAAAAAAGCAACAGAGAAAAATGAAACCAAGAGTTGGTTCTTTTTAAAAATTAACAAAACTGATAAATTGTTATCTTGATTGACTAAGAAAAAAGAAAGACTTAAATAACTAAAATTAGAAATGAAGGATCAGACATTTCTACCAATTTTATAAAAAATATAAAGGATTATGAGAGTGTACTATGAACAATTGTATATAAATAAATTGAATAACCTAGGCAAAATAGACAAAAATCTAGAAACACACAGCTTAATGAGGAAACAGAAAAATATAAGCAAACTGATAACTAGTAAAGAGATTGAATCAATAGTCAAAACCCTCTCCAAAAGAAAACCTAAGGACCAAATTACCTCACTGGTGAATTCTATCAAACATTTAAATGATGAACACCATCCCCCTCAAATTTTTCCAGAAAACTAAAGAAGAGGAAATATTTCCAACTCATTTAAAGAGGGAATCATTGCTTTGCTATCAAAGCGAGGCAAATTCACTCCAAGACTACAGACTCATATTCCTGATGAGTAGCAACATAAAAGTCCTCAACAAAACACTAGCAAACAGAATTCACCAGTTATTAAAATAATTATATGTCAAGATCAAGTGGTATTTCTTCCTGGAATGTAAGGATTATTCCAATATAAAAAGCAATCAATGTAAGACAGGATGAAGGGGGAAAAGCACATGATCATTACAACTGATACAGAAAAGGCATTTGACAAAATTCAACCCTTTCATGATAAAAACACTCAAAGTAGGAGCAGAAGAAAACTGCCTCAACATCATAAAATTCATATACGAAAGGTCCTAGCTAATATCAAACTCGACAGTGAAAGAACGCAAGTGTTTTATCTTATATCAAGAACAAAGCAAGGTTGGCCATTTTCACTACTTTTATTCAACAAAATACTGGAAGTTCAAGCCAGAGCAATTAAGAAAGAAAAATATAAAAGGCATTCAAATTGGAAAGAAAGTAGTAAAATTATCTGTTCTCAGACAACATGATCTTATTTTACAGAAATCTTTAAAGATTATGCACACACATCCTAACTTGTAGAATAAATAAATTTTAACAAATAGTTCTGATAGAAGAAAACAAAATTGCAGGACACAGAATCAATACACAAAAATCATTTGCATTTCCATAAACAGAGAACAATTCTAAAAGGAAATAAGGAAAACAATTCCATGTAATAACATCTAAAAGAATAAAATACTTGGAATAAACATAACCAAGGAGATAAAAGACTTGTACACTGAAAACTACAAAATGTTACTTAGAGATATTAAAGAAGATGCTAACAAATGGAAAGATATTCAATATTCATGAACTGGAAATTTAATATTGTTCAGATGTGAAAACTACTGAAAGAGATCTACAGATTCAGTACAATTTGTATCAAAATCCAAATGCTGGGTTGTTGTTGTTTTTTTTTTTTTGTTTGTTTTGTTTTTTGCAGAAATAGAACAATGTATCTTAAATTCATTTAGAACTTCAAGGCACCCAGAATGGATAAAACACTCTTGAAAAGGAACAAAGTTGGAGGTCAGACACTTCCTATTTCAAAATTTATTACACAGCTATGGACATCAAAACAGTGTTGTATTGGCATTGTATATACACAAAGTAATGGAATAAACTAGAGAGCCCAGAAATAAACCCTAGCATATGGAAATGGCAACCCACTCCAGTATTCTTGCCTGGAGAATCCCATGGACAAAGGATCCTGGTGGGCTACAGTCCACGGGGTTGCAAAGAGTCGGACACAACTGAGTGACTTCACTTTCACTGTATGTAATCAAATGATTTTTAATAAGGTGCTAAGTCTGCACAATTGGGAAATGAGTTTCTTCAACAAATGGTGTTGGGAAAACTGGACATTCACATTCTAAATAAGGGAGTTGGATCCTTATCCTATACTGCTGGCCTACGAGTCTCCATGGGCCTACTGGTCACTGAGTATCCCTATTTCCCCCAAAAGGTATGCACACTCAGTCCTTCACATTCTTATCTCTGCTGGAAACCTTCTCCCTTCTCTAAGAAACATCCATTCCTCCTTTAAGCCCAAATTAAATAAAAATTTCTCACTCTTGAAGTCTTCCCTGATGTTCCTAGGAATATACTGACACTTCCTACTCCAGACTTCTACAACTCTCTTCTCTTGTCTCTATCCCAACACATCAGTGAGGCCTGGTAGTTCTCTGGATGCATGTGCCTCTCTCCCATGGCCCTGTGAGTACCTGGTAACCCAGAATGTGAGTACCATTCTGTGTTAACGAGCTATATGTTCCCAGAGCTCATTATATCACCTAACACACAATAAGTGCTCAGAGATCTTAATTCATTGATTGGAAGACCTGAGAGAAGAAAAGTGATTTGTAGAAATAAAGAGCTGTGTTACTATAACAGGCCTAGTTGACTTAATATCTGCAGTTACTGTTTAGCACCAGCAAAGTTTCTTGCTTTATAAAACACAAGTACTAGATAGTGACCCCCTGAAAGAGGCGAAGTGGATTATGGTGTCACCATGACCTGGGATAATGTTTGGCACATGGTAGGCACTCAGTCAGTGTGGAAGAAAGGAAGAGATGTGAATGAGGGCATGAGGAAAGAAGAAAATGAGGAAGAAGTCTAGGAAAGGAAGAAATTTCAGAAATATGTCTCTAGAGTCTATAACCTACTAAATCAAAGGATCCAGATACCTTCTTTAATCATCATGGAATTGGGCTTTCACTTAAGTGGGGAGCCCAAGAGCCTATTAAGTTTATTCTTCAGATGGAAAAAGCTGACTGGTCCAAGCCTCCACAATGAGAAAGTGGTAGAGTCAAAATTCAACTTGTCTCCAAAGACTGTGCTGTGCTCCTTTTTCATAACAACCTGACTACATATCTACCCATGCTTTCTTCATCATTCACTGGCTTATATTTAGTTAACACGTGCCTGGTGGCTCAGCCAGTAAAGAATCCACCTGCAATGCAGGAGACCCAGGTTCCATCGCTGGGTCAGGAATATCCCCTGGAGAAGAGAACGGCTACCCACTTCAGTATTCTTGCCTGGAGAATTCCATGGACAGAGGAACCTGGTAGGCTCCAGTCCATGGGGTTGCAAAGAGTCAGACACGACTGAGCAACTAATACTTAAAAGGAACTTACTGTATGCTAGGCACTTTTCTAAGTGCTCTGCAAGCATTAAATCATTGAATCTTATGATGGTGAGGTATCATTACTGGTCACATTTTACAGATGAAGAAACTGAGACAGAATTCAAGATCTCACTTTATAGGTGAGAAAACTGAAACAAAGAAATTAGTTTCCCCAGAGTCAAACTGTTAGTGGCAAAGCAGGACCCAATGCTGAGTATGAATTTAAAAGTCTATGTATTGAGTCTTTAAACCATCTCTATTTTTGTTACAAAAATAATCCTTTGGTAAACTGAATTGTACTTCCTACTTGTTAGTCAAGAGATTTATAATAACACTGAGATTATAACCTAGGATTAATTGTCCTGCTTGCCTTGGGTCTTTTATATCTGCGTTTTAAAAATCTGTTTTATGGTCACAGACAATCTTGATTTTTCCATTTTGAAAATTATTTCTACACTACTTCTAAATTATAGGGTAAATTAGATGAGAAAGTATGGAAGAAGCCACATGGATTACTTTCTTATTTCAGAAAAAAAAATCATAAAGACATGCCCATGTTTTTAAGTGGCAAACACAGAGATGCCAAGCGAATTTAGTTCTCATTCTAACTCCAACCAATTGGTACTGGTTTCTTGGAGCTGTATGCTGAACAGGTTCTAAAACCATGTTCTGCTACAAATAAGTATGGTGGTAGTGGCTTAGTTGCTAAATCATGTCCGACTTTTGCAACCCCATGGATTATAGCCTGCCCAGCTCATCTGTCCATGGGATTTCCCAGGCAAGAATACTGGAGTGGGCTGCCATTTTCTTCACCAAAAGAAAGTTTAATTTTTAAATTATTCAGAAAACCATAAACAACTTTCTGACTCCCCAGGGGCTTTCTTCCTCCTCTGTATGAAGGGCCTTTAAGCTCTAGCTACAAAGATGCACTTTTTCCAGTCAGCAGCTCACCATAAACAGATTTAAACTCAGCAAAGTATTTAAGGATTAAAAACTCAAAGTGGTCCATCTTAAAGAAATAAACTAATCTTGAAGGATAAAAAACAGATTTTCATTTAATTTTCACAATTTGATGAAAGAAGGATTATGTTTATCTATTTTGTACATAAGCAACGTGAGGCACAAAGAAGTCAAGTGGATTGACAAGTGGTCATGTAGCTTCCTGTAAGTAGCTAGAGGAAGAGCTGAAATTGGAACCCTAGTATGACTGTGGACAAAGGCCATCCTATTTTCAGTTCAAGAGTCATTAGGACACCAAACAGAAAAGATGGGCATTATCAGATAGAGGATGATATTTGAGCAATGTGTTTGGCTCTAAATTCTGACAGTCATTGCAAAAGGGAAGCAAATGTGTTAAGTGATGAAGTTTTCACTTTCTTGTATTTAAGACACCAAATCATCTGAAAGAAAGAAGAAAGAAAGGAAATCATTTCCTGGACCCATCTCTATGAGTGACATGTAGATAACATCTGACAATAACTTCTACTGTTTTACATATCACTTTAAAATGCTGTCCAAGGCAACCACTCACTGCAGCAAAGGGTGGATGGAGTGACTGAGGCTGTCAATCCACCCCTCACCCCCAGCTTCCAACCTGCCCTGCTGCCCCGGCCCCAGATGAGGGTGTACACTTGGAGCAGGAGCTGGCACTGGATGCCAATGAGTGGCCATGCCAAAGGAGCCAGAGCCAGGAGGAGCCACCTCAGGCTGAGGGAGGTTTACAGGTGTAGAAACTATACCCCAGTTATCAAAAAACCTGACTCCCAGAACATGATGAATGTGAATGGCCTCAAACTCAGGATGTCCAAAGCTGGACAAGAACACCTGCTACACTTCTGGAATGAGCTGGAAAAAAGCCCAACAGGTAGAACTTTATGCAGAGCTCCAGGCCATGAAATCTGAGGAGGTGAACTTTTTACCAAAAGGTGACTGATCAATTTAATCATTCTTCCCAGAGAAAGTGGACGCTTAAACGGAACCTGTCCCTTGAGAGGTGCTGGGCAGGGATACCAGGGATCCAAATCAGCTGCAGGCCTGGGAAACTGAAGGACAAGGACTTTTCCAGATTTCTTGGAACAAAGTGGCAGTTCTTCTAGCTGGTGGGCAGGGGACAAGACCTAGTGTTGCATGTCCCTACGGGATGTATGATGTTGGTTTGCATTCCTGTAAGACACTTTTTCAGATTAAATCAGACTGTATCCTAAGGCTTCAATACTTAGCTGAATAATATCATGGCAACAAATTCATCTTTTTGAGGTATATAATAACCAGTGAAAGAACAATGGAATCTACAAAGTTTATGGTGTATGAAGTATTAGGGGAAGATGAGTTTTCCCCACTGCAGGACAAAGACAGTCAGAATGGACAACTCTACTACCGCAAGGCATATTTTGATGTCCCTCCATCTTTGTTGGGTCTTCAATGCAAGAGGCCATGTCATAGATGAAAGTGGCTCTCGCCTCCCAGCAATTCCCCACTTGAAGGGGGCCAATGATGCCCCAGTCCAATGTGAAATCTCTCCTCTTATTTCCTATCCTGGAGAAGGACTAAAAAGTTATATGACAGAGAGAGAATTCCATGCACCTTTAATCACTGATGAGAATGGAGTCCGTGAAGAATGGTATATGAACCAGATACCAATCATAAGATTCTCCCATCATAAGAATACCTTTTATTTTTGGTTGACTGATCATAAACCTATAGGACCTCGTCTGAAATACTCAAGTTTGAATATCCATAGGCTTTCATTTTGCTTGTTAAACTCTCACAACTACTCTGTATTCCATAAGATCCAGATGACTGAACTTCAGAAAACATTTTTATGATTCTCAACTGACTGAAGGTCTTATTTATATTTGTCAATTGTATAACTTTTTTTCTAAGCTAAGGAAAATATTGGCCATCTAAGAAATTTCCTACAGTTTAAGTATTGTCAGAATGTTTTAACATCAATTTACTTGGAGCTGAAAGCACTTGTTTTGGAAGTTGTACATAGTAAAAATATGTGATTGTACATGTTGAAAGGTTTCTATGGTACTATGTTTATTTTACCAAAAATAAAATTAAGACAAAATAATAAAATGCTGTCCAAATGTACAAAATGGCTCTTATAAAGGCAGAAGTATAATGTATAAAATGTCAGATGAAAGCCATTCTGTTGAAGTTGATAGTGGGATCCAGGTGAATTAGTTCCCAGGAAAAACATGAAAGAATCTGCACTTTGATAAAAGCCAGAAAATTTGAAGGCCTGCCTACTCTTGTGCTGATAAATTGTATTAGGTCATTTTGTATATAGATATGAATCAGTGGTGAGTGAGAAATATAAAAAGGGGAGAACTGTATTTTGTTCCTCTTCTCGCATCTGAAAGACAATGAGGTAAGCAAACAAATATACTGTAGGCTAGTGATCATTTCTAAGCTAGACTTTTAACTAATAGGGATCTATTTCCTTTTGTGGGAAAGTGCAAGTATGGCTTCCAAAGCCACAGACTTTCTAGTTGGCTTTTAAATGTTTTTCTGAATCATAACTAGCTTAAATGGAAGAAAAAAAAAAAAGAAGTAGACAATTTCCAAGCACTCACAAGCCTGAGTAAATAAATTTCACACTAATTGAAGGAAGTGAAAGCTTTTTTTATTCCTGTTTTTAACTATAAGAAATATTTTTCCTTTCTGAGTGGTTGATGGGATACCCAATTTCCAGAACTGTGAAAAGACCTGATAAAGTCATCTGACTCACAGTGCTATTGAGTGCAAGTGGAAACTGCTCTATGGACCACAGAAATCAAACATTCATGAAGTCTTGGTACCAGCTCTAGACAATCAGGTGACACCAGACACTCTTTGCAGTACACAATATAAAGGATCTTCCCCTTACATCACATATCAGTGCCCCATTTCCTATATTTATTAACAAGGAATAAATTATTTACATGTTTAATTGCCCTAGAGAATAAGAGGTTCCGGCAGTAACCTATAAGGCAGTAAATGAGAAAGCGAGAGAAGGCCCTCTTGTAAATAAAGCACATAGTATTACCCATGTGATGAGATGGCACGCCAAGAAATTACTGCGTATTTATCTGTAGAAAGGACTCAACTCCAGATTTTCTAAAGTTTTCACTGAGAGTTACTGCTTTTGTTTATTTTTTCCCACAAAGGTAAACAGTGTGCTATCAGAAAAACATGAACTGTTTGGTTCAAATTAGTGTTTTTATTGTCTTCAGATAAATACTCAAGAGTGAAATTACTGGATCATATGGTAGCTCTGGTTTTCATTTTTTGAGGCACTCCTACACTGTTTTCCATAGTGGCTGCACCAATTTACATTCCTACCAGAAGCGCATGATTGTTGGTGATCTGTATGTCTTCTTTGGAAAATGTATATTCAGGTCCTCGGCCCATTTTTTTAATCAGATTATTTGAGCTTTTTTTTTATGTTGAGTTATATGAGTTCTTTATATATTGTGAATATTATCTCTTATCAAACAAGGCATTTACAAATATTTTCTCCCATTCAGTAGGTTGTCTTTTTTGTTTTGTTGATAGTTTCCTTCACTGTGCAAAAGCTTTTAGGCTTGAAGGCTATGGTTTTTCCAGTGGTCTGTATGGATGTGAGAGTTGGACTGTGAAGAAAGCTGAGTGCTGAAGAATTGATGCTTTTGAACTGTGGTGTTGGAGAAGACTCTTGAGAGTCCCCTGGACTGAAAGGAGATCCAACCAGTGGATTCTGAAGGAGATCAGCCCTGGGATTTCTTTGGAAGGAATGATGCTAAAGCTGAAGCTCCAGTTCTTTGGCCACCTCATGCAGAGAGTTGACTCATTGGAAAGGACTCTGATGCTAGGAGGGATTGGGGGCAGGAGGAGAAGGGGATGACAGAGGATGAGATGGCTGGATGGCATCACAGACTCTATGGACATGAGTGTGAGTGAACTCCGGGAGTTGGTGATGAACAGGGAGGCCTGGCGTGCTGCAGTTCATGGGGTCACAAAGAGTCGGACATGACAGAGTGACTGAACTAACTAAGATCCCATTTGTTCACATTAGCTTTTGTTTTCTTTGCCTTAGGAGAACAGATCCAAAAAAATACCACCATGATTTACGTTCAAGAGTGTTCTACCCATGTTTTCTTCAACAATGACACAAGAAGTTTGTAATTAAACTGGGGAAATGTAACTTATAAGAGCACCATTTCCAGACATGTCTTTGAGCTTTCACATGACTGATTATTTTCTCCTTCTTTAAAAACTCTTCTCTTAGCTTCTGTCCTACTTCACATCTTTTTTTCATCTGCTTTACTATTTAAGGTGGGTTCCTCTTTCCTAGCCATGCCTACAATATTGGCATTCACTGATATTTGGTCTACGGTCCTTTTCTCTTCCCTTATGGCCACTCTTTGCAGCCAAAGCTGGAGAAGCTCTATACAGTCAGCAAAAACAAGACCAGGAGCTGACTGTGGCTCAGATCATGAACTCCTTATTGCCAAATTAAGACTTAAAGTAAAGAAAGTAGGGGAAACCACTAAACTATTTAGATATGACCTAAACCAAATCCCTTACGATTATGCAGTGGAAGTGACAAATAGATTCAAAGGATTAGATCTGATAGACAGAGTGCCTGAAGAACTATGGACAGAGGTTCGTGACATTGTACAGGAGGAAATGGTAAAGACCATTTCCAAGAAAAAGAAATGCAAAAAGGCAAAGTGGTTGTCTGAGGAGGCCTTACAAGTAGCTGAGAAAAGAAGAGAAGCTAAAGGCAAAGGAGAAAAGGAAAGAGATACCCATTTAAATGCAGAGTTTCAAAGAATAGCAAGGAGAGATAAGAAAGCCTTCCTCAGTGATCAATGCAAAGAAATGGAGGAAAACAATAGAATGGGAAAGACTAGATATCTCTTCAAAAAAATCAGATACCAAGGAAATTTTTCATGCAAAGATAGGCACAATGGACCTAATAAAAACAGAAGATATTAAAGAAGAAGTGGCAAGAATACACAGAAGAACTATACAAAAAGGATCTACATGACCCAGAAAGCTACGATGGTGTGATCACTCACCTAGAGCCAGACATCCTGGAATATGAAGTCAAGTGGGCCTTAGCAAGCATCACTACAAACAAAGCTAGTGGAGGTGACAGAATGCCAGTTAAGCTATTCCAGATCCTAAAAGATGATGCTGTGAAAGTGCTGCACTCAGTTCAGTGCAATCTCTCAGTTGTGTCCAACTCTTTGGGACCCCATGGACTACAGCATGCCAGGCCTCTCTCTCCAACAACAACTCAAGGAGCTTAGTCACACTCATGTCCATTCAGTCAGTGATGCTATCCAACTATCTCATCCTCTGCCATCCCCTTCTCTTCCCACTCTCAATCTTTCCCAGCATCAGGGTCTTTTCCAATGAGTCAGCTCTTTGCAACAGGTGGCCAAAGTATTAGAGTTTCAGCTTCACATCAGTCCTTCCAATGAATATTCAGGACCGATTTCCTTTAGGATGGACCACTTGGATCTCCTTTCAGTCCAGGGACTCTTAAGAGTCTTCTCCAACACCATAGTTCAAAAGCATCAGTTCTTCAGCACTCACCTTTCTTTATAATCCAACTCTCGCAACCATACGTGTCTACTGGAAAAATCATAGCTTTGACTAGATGGACCTTTGTTGGCAAAGTAATGTCTCTGCTTTTTAAAAATAATTTAAAAAATAAATAAATAAACTGAACAAATGTAGGTGAATGGCCTTGGTCCTAAAGGCTATAATGGACTTTGACAAAACCAAATAGAGTGGCAGCACTGCCATTGGTCTTGGAGCTCATGGTGTTTGAATTTTAGTACTGATACAGATAAGACTTAACAGAATACTCTGTACATTGATCTAAAGTATTTAAAGTCAATTCATGGTGGAAATCTCATTAAAGTTCAATATAGAAAAGTGTTCTTATACTGATATTATTATTTTTCTTTATTTTTTATTTATACTGATATTTAAAAAAAATGCTGTCTAGGTTGGTCATAACTTTCCTGCCAAGGAAAATTTCATGGTTGCAGTCAGTCCTGTTGCTTTCTGGCCTGCCTCCTAAGAAATCTAATTGCAGGTCAAGAAGCAACAGTTAGAACTGGACATGGAACAATAGACTGGTTCCAAATAGGAAAAGGAGTACATCAAGGCTGTATATTGTCACCTGGCTTATTTAATGTATATGCAGAGTACATCATGAAAAATGCTGGGCTGGAAGAGGCACAAGCTGAAATCAAGATTGCTGGGAGAAATATCAATAACCCCAGATATGCAGATGACACCATACTTATGGCAGAAAGAGAAAAAGAACTAAAGAGCCTCTTGATGAAAATGAAAGAGAAGAATGAAGAAGTTGGCTTAAAGCTCAACACTCAGAAAACGAAGATCATGACATCTGGTCCCATCACTTCATGGCAAATAGATGGGGAAACAATGGAAACAGTGAGAGAATTTATTTTCGGGGGCTCCAAAATCACTGCAGATGGTGACTGCAGCCATGAAATTCAAAGATGCTTGCTCCTTGGGAGAAAAGCTATGACCAACCCAGACAGCATATTAAAAAGTAGAGACATTAGTTTACCAAAAAAGATCTGTCTAGACAAAGCTATAGTTTTTCCAGTAGACATGTATGGATGTGAGAGTTGGACTATAAAGAAAGCTGCACACTGAAGAATTGATGCTTTCGAACTGTGGTGTTGGAGAAGACTCTTGAGAGTCCCTGGACTGCAAGGAGATCCAACCAGTCCATCCTAAAGGAAATCAGTCCTGAATATTCATTGGAACGACCGATGGTAAAGCTGAAACTCCCAATACTTTGGCCACCTGATGCAAAGAACCGACTTGTTGGAAAAGACCCTGATGCTGGGAAAGATTGAAGGCAAGTGGAGAAGGGGACAACAGAAGATGAAATGATTGGATGGCATCACCAACGCGATGGACATGAGTTTGAGTAAATTCCAGGGGTTGGTGATGGACAGGGAAGCCTGGCGTGCTGCAGTCCGTGGGGTCACAAAGAGCTGGACACGACTGAGCAACTGAACTGAACTGAACTGATAGCCACTCTAACTAGGTTAGTAGGCTATGTAATCCACTCTAAGGGCATCAATTAACACCTGTTTGATGAGGAATCTCAACTCTGTGTCTCCAGACAGATATCACTGGAGCTCCAAACACACATATCCAACTTCCTTCTGATTAATCTGGAAATCCGATTAATCAGTGTGTCCAAAATTGAATTCATTTGATGTCCATTCAGCTATTTCCTTCCTTTCAGATTCTTTATCCCAGTGAATTCGTCGCTCCACACCCAATCCACTCAGAAGCCAATTCTCTATGCCTCTTTCTTCCTCACTACCTCACCCCTCTCCATTCATATGTTGAATAACCCCTGAGTCCATCCCATTTTCTTTGGTCCCATCATCCTTACCCAAATTACCATGGCAGTAACCTCTGGTCTTTCTTTCCTCCAACTTACTCTCCACAATGCAGCAACCAAGATCTTACATAAAGAGGAAAGAGAGAGTGCCAGAGTGTGTGCAAGCCAGTGCTTTGGGTAGGTATATATTTTAAATTTGAGTGACGGAGCCTTGCTCAGTCATGTCCGACTCTTTGCAACCCCATGGACTATACAGTCCATGGAATTCTCCAGGTCAGAATACTGGAGTGGATAGCTGTTCCCTTCTCCAGGGGATCTTCCCAGCCCAGGGATTGAACCCAGGTCTCTCATACTGCAGGCAGATTCTTTACCAGCTGAGCCACCAGGGAAGTCCTTTTTAAATTTACTTTTACTTATTTTTAAATTTTATTTATTTAAATTGTTATTTATTTTACTTATTTTAAATTTAAATAAAATTTACTTATTTTAATTTACTTACATAAGTCTGAGTGAATTTTCCTGTACACTCAGGGGAAAGCAAGCAAAATACCTCTGAAGAAGGACAAATTTGTAAGACTATGGCAGAATGTCAAACTCCCAATTGGGAAAGCAATAAGAGGTTTTCTGCAAAGGTGTTCAAAGGACATGAATGGAGAGAAATGGAGGCTGGAGAGAAAGAGGAAGACATGGAGGGACATCTATCCAAGGGGGCTAAAGTTCTAAAAAATATGTATGGATAAATGCTTAAACACAAAGTGCTCTACTGGAAGCATTAAACACTGCTCTCAAGTTCTCCGATGTTCAGTGCTTGCAAAAGGGAATTAAATATTATAATGACAAGTGCAAGTATTGCTGAGAAAACAGATGTCAGGCCTCTTGGCCCTGCACTGAAATTCATCAAGCCTGCCCTAATCTACTGTGAGTAGTGTGTCCCCTCATTTTTATTGCTTAGTCTTTTGTGGGCTCAGAATCCATAATTACTTAAATTACACAGAATCCACCTGGAGCAGAGCCAGACCAGACAAGTGGCTTCCTCCTCTGGAACAAAGACTTGAAGGCCCCACTCCAGAACTTTTGGTTTATTTCTCAGGAAGAGCTTTGCACAGCTAAAGGACCGTTTATTCTCGAAGTCGAGCCTTGTTAACCACAATACGGCTTTAGAACATTCACATTAGCTCATAAAGATGTGACTGTGGGTTTTCTTTCATGGACTGACATTCACTTATAACCCAAGAGCCGGACCACAAAGACTAATAAGAACATAGCCCTGTTTCCTCCCTTCCTTTCCTACAAGGACTCCAAACTTTCTGCCAAAGCTCTTCCTCCACAATCAATTTTGAAGTTTCAAGCCAATGGTATAGCAAAGAGTGGCAGACTCTAAGCCCTCTAGGCCACTCCAGAAGCCCATTGTTCTGGGCTACATTATCATCACCTCCAACCTTACTAATTTCTCTTAAGAGAACTATCAGCCGCTAATTTCGGATTCATAAAGTATTTCCCTCATTACTTAGCATTTGAGGATACAAACCAATTAGGGATGTTACAAGGCTCTGGCCTTTTGGGAAAACAACCAACTCCCAAGAAACGTATAGAAGGAAATCCCACCAATGGGATAGAGGTTTACCCATTCAAATGGAAATATAGGGTCTTAAATATTTTGAACATGCTAGTGCAACTAAGAATCCTTGGAAAGAAATATGACTAACCGACCAGACAAGAATATGACTCCAGGGCAGCTCTGTGCCTAAATGAGAGGGCATTTCAGAATTAGGTTTCCTGCACTGTGAGAAGGGCTTCCCTGTTAGCTTAGTCAGTAAAGAATCCGCCTGCAGTACAGAAGACCTGGTTCCATCCCTAGATTGGGAAGATCCCCTGGAGAAGGAAATGGCAAACCACTCCAGTATTCTTGCCTGGAAAATTCCCATGTAAAGAGGAGCCTGATGGGCTGCAGAGAGTCGGGCACGACCGAGTGACTAACAGACACTCTGTGAGGAAGCATGGCGAAAGGAATGTGCTGTTATTCGAGAGTGGAGGGGCTGAGGGGAGAGGCTGCTAATGGGCCCAGAGGAGAGTCAGGGAATGAAAGAAAACAAGATTCCTCAGCACACGGCCAAACTTGCTGTCTTCCATGACTGCGCTTGCGACCAAGCATCTTTGAGTATAATTTAACCATGATATCCTTTCATGCAAAATTTTGTGGAGACTATGTTTCTTGGAATATAAAGGAAAAGGCCTGAGGGATAAAAGGTCAAGACTTAAGCAATTTCAGTCCCTCTATCAAGAGAGTATGTGGGGAGAGCTCTTGGTATACCGTGGTCTGGGAGAAAAAACAAAAATGTTGTAGAACAAGAAGACAGCACAAGGAAAGGCAACCCTACTTGCTCCCATTTTTCCTTTCTGGGGCATAAGAAAGAGGCAGGAGCTGAAGTTTTTATAGTAATTCACATCCAGAATTTCACTTCCAGTTTGATGCTTTTTTGGTGAAGAAGCATCCTCTGGACCATTCAGTTGACAACACCATATATTTTTTATCACCCTATTTTGTGCTAGGTGCTAGAGATACAACAGAATATCAGGGGAGCCATCTTTAAGTCAACAGTCTATCAGGGACTCTCTGCTTGAAGAAAATTGGTGAATAAAATTCAGTTTCCATGTTACTCTCTCCGTACATCTCACCTTCTTCCTTCCCCACCACCCTGTGTCCATAAATCTGTTCTCCATGTCTGTGTCCCTATTACTACCCTGCAAATAATTCTGGAAACTTACATTACCATATGTAAAATAGATAGCCAATGGGAATTTGCTGTATGATTCAGCAGACTCAAACAGGAGCCCTGTGACAATCTAGAGGAGTGGGATGGGAAGTGAGATGGGAGGGAGGGGACATTGGTGTACCTATGGCTGATTCATGTTGACATTTGGCAGAAAACAACAAAATCCTGTAAAGCAATTATTCTTCAATTTAAAAATAAATAAAAAACAAAAACTTAGTGTCATCTTTCTTGGAGTGCTCCACCACATCATAGGTCTCTAATAATAGGGAAGCTTTTTCCCCAAGATACCCTGATCTAGCTGCAGGGATCACTGCATTCCAACCTCCAGGGAATTTAGTTAATGACTCAGATGGTCTGTCAGTTGAGAATGATTTTTTGGAATGGGGAGCACTCCAGGTCAGTGCAATGTTGTTAGCTGGTAGTTTTAAGGTGTGGGGCCCAGGAGCAAGTCCAAAACCAGCTCAGAGAGGGTTATGGCCTAAACTTGTGAAAATGTCTTTTTCTCTACCCTGTGACCTTCTCACTGATTTTTATCATCACTGTTACTATTTCTCATGACTGGAAAGAAGTTGCTTCACTCTACAGGTGTAGCTTTATATTATTAAATGACAAACTGTTTGAGCGAAATTAAATTCACATAGAGACTAAAAAGGGAAATTGAGGGATTACCACCAAAGATGCTTTTGGGGTTGAAAGTCTTCAAATTTTGCTTTCCCTGCTGCTTTCTCAGTGCTTCCTTTCTTGGAATGCCAGGGGTTCTAATCTCAGGCAAAGGAGCAATGACTGCTTCATTTTTAAGATAGCCCTGTCCTCTATAGCACTCTAGGATCCCTTCTGTTGTCCATGGTGAGCACACCAATGTTTTCTGACTCAGCTCAAATGCATAACCTGTTAAGTTTTTCCAAACCTCTCCTGAAAGAACCAGGTATTCTAGTGTACCAGTTGTTTACACCATTACTGAACCATTTGTCATGCTGAATTGGAATTGTTTATGCAATTACCTAGCTTATTAAAGTATAAGGACCCCAGAGAAAGAGACTCCTCTTATTTCCTTTTGAGAAATTTCCCTCTTCTCCCTCATAGAACATAACAGAAGTTTGGTAAGTTTTGTAAAGTAAATCAATGAACAAATAATAATGTTTTTACTTAGATATAGTACTTTACAATTTTACTTACAATCATAATATACATTTGGATGGCACTTTAGTGCTTATGCAGTGTATTTAAATACATACTCTATTTGATCCTCAAAATACTATTAGGTAAGGTAGATATTCTTCAAACCCCATTTTCACAGCTGCCAACAGTCTGAAGAGAAGCCTTCTCCACTTCACCCAAACCTAGTAAGAGAAGGAAAGGGGACATAAACCCAGATTTTTTTATTTCAAATATAGGACTCATGCCATCACACTTGGCACTCTGTGATAAAAGGGAATATCTGAACAAGAGAACTTTACTCAGACACATTCCAGAATAGAAATAACTGATTTCAATCAGGACCCACAGAAGGTGGTCTTAACACTTCCCAGGAAGATAAGGAAGCTCCTTTTTGTTCAGCTAAAGCATTTTATAATTTTGAATTTAAAGATTTTTGAGCAGCTATATCTAAGGCAACAAAGAAAAGGCCTGTGGAGATGAAAAAGGACATACAGAAATAGAATCTGGAATGTCCTTAGAAGGCTTTGGATGAAGGAATTATTTGGTACGATGAAAGGCAATGAGATGGCACTAGTGGTAAAGAACCCATCTGCTAATGCAGGATACATAATGAGATGTGGGTTTGATCCCTGGGTTGGGAAGATCCCCTGGAGAAGGAAATGGCAACCCGCCCCAGTACTCCTGTCTGGAGAATCCCATGGACAGAGGAGCCTGGCGGGCTATAGCCCACAGGGTCACAAAGAGTTGGACATAACTGAAGCAACTTAGCATGCACACAAAGGCAATGAGACAATTAGGCAAGGAAAAAGAAATAAAAGGCATCCAAATTGGAAAGAAAGAAGTTAAATGTTATCTGTTCAAAGATGAGGCTATCTTATATATAGAAAAATTTAAAGACACACACACACCCCTACCTGTTAAGAGCTAATAAACAAATTCAGAAAAGTTCCAGAATACAAATTTGACACAAAAAACTCAATTATAATTTTATACTCTAAGAATGAATAATCCAAAAAGGAAATTAACAGTTCTATTTACAATAGCATCAAAATTTGTTTTAAATCTACAAATGAATTTAACTAAGGAGGCAAAAGATTTGCACATTAAATACTGTAAAACATTACTCAAAGAAGTTAAAGAATACACAAATAAATGCAAGACATCCCATTTTTATGAATTAGAAGATTTAATTTTGTTAAGATGACAATACTACCCAAAACGACCTACAGATTCAATGCAACCCCTATCAGAATCCCAGTGGTGGGATTTTTGCATAAATAGAAAAACCCATCTTGAAATTTCTATGGACTCTCAAGGGACTCAGAATAACCAAAAAACAAGCTTGAAAATGAAGAACGAAGTTGAGGAACTCATATTTCCTGGTTTCAAAACTTACTGCAAAGGTATAGTCATCAAAATTTTATGGTACTAGTGTAAGGACAGAAATGTAGACAAAAGAACAGAAGAGAGTCCAAAATTAAACCTTTTCACAGTCTCTTGATTTTTAACAAGAATACTAAGACCATTCAATGGGAAAAGGACAGCCTTTCCAATGAACAGTGCTAGGAAAGTTGGATATCCATGTGGATAACAAGGAAGTTGGATGCTTACTTTACCATGTACAAAAATTAACTCAAATGGATCAAGCACCTAAACATAAGAAATAAAACCCTTAGAAGAAAATACAGGGGAAAATCTTCTTGACACTCAGTTTAGCAATGATCTCTTGGGTATGACACCGAAAGTCTGGACAAGAAATAAAATAGATAAACTGATCTTCATCAAAATTATAAACTGTTCTGTATCAAAGGATGCTGTCAGTAGAATAAAAAGGTAACTCATGGAATAGGAGAAAATATTGACAAAGCATATATCTAATAAAGGATCAATATCCAGAATATATAAAGAATTCCCATGATCTAACAGACAAAAAAGAAAAAAACAATCCAAAAATGGGCAAAGGGCTTAAATAGACATTTCTTCAAAGAGGGTATATGAATGGCCAATAAGCACATGAAAAGATATTCAGTATCACTAGCCATTAGGAAATGTAAATCAAAACAACAGTGAGGTACCACCACATGTCCATTAGTATACTAATTATCCAACAAATGGAGAGGAGGATAAAAAGGATTGGCAAGTGCTGGGCTACACCCCACAGCCCTATAAGCCCTATACTCACCCATCCTCAAGACCAAAGAAAGAGCTTGGAGTCAGCAACAGAGCCATCAATGGTTTAACATATAGGAGGAGCTTATGTGTGTAAAGCAAGGTCCTGGAGCAAAACCCCACCATGTATGGCAGGCAGCAGGGACAATACAAGGCAGCAGGGTTAGCTTCCAGGGGCAGGGGGTAGTTACCAATAGGAAATGACATCAAGTTAGCTCACTGGTTACTAGGAAAACCAGCAGACGGGTACTCTTACTACCCTTTTGATTAGCTATCCCGGTGACTAAAGTTACACCAATCATCAGCTGGGACCTGGTGCAAGTTCATAGGAAGGTCAGTCATGTGAGTAGGGTGTAGGTGAAGAAGGCACTGGTCTAACCAGGGTTGTATAGAGAACGTGAGAACAGCCATCTTGGATGACCTGATCATATATTCTATCCCTACATACATTGCCCAACTCTTATAATCTTGGTCTGCCCCTTTTCTTTGATATCCCTGGGGTCAGGTATGTAGGGGGGCACTGCAACCAGGTGTCACATATACAATACAAACAACAGCAGCCAAAGAGTATCAAAATAAGGTACCTAGTGCACTAAAAAGCAGTCATTTGTCAATATCTGGGCTAATTTTGGAGCCAAGAACTTTCCAGGTGAATGGAGAGGAAGTCAAGGGCAGCAGCACTCTGACTAGTTATAAGGAAGGTCAGGCCACCCCCGGTTTTCACACACTCAGAGCCACCCCTAAGAGGAGGGGAAGGCCTCAGCTCTAAGAGGAACATTCTAGTGACCTAGCAAGGAGTCAACAGTCACAGTACAAGTCTGTCACCCCTGTTATTTGGGAGCTATTAGGGGTATGATGCATTATGCATTTCTGAACAAAATCCCACTTGTGTGTCCAGCAGCCAGCCTATTCCATTCCACACAACATTGCTCAGGGGGTGCTGATGGGAATCCACCCTGACAAAGTGTATGATAATATTTGTGGATGGGGTGCTTCTGACATATTGGCATGCAGGACAGGGAAACGGTAAGAGTCTTCCCTCTCAATGTCAATCCTCCCGACTTGGTCCCATCAGCCAGAAGGAAGACAGAAGCCCAGAGGAAGACAACAGCAGCATCTTGCTGTAGACCCAGCAATTAGATTCGTTTCATAGCAAGGCCATTGTTGCTGCTCGGTCCTAAAATAGACTTCCTCCACTCAGGCTAGGGATGAAATGTAAGACAACTGACAGGCACGATACAGGGCAGATGAGATAGTTAAGCAAAATACAAGCAGCATCCACATTCAGAGATAGAATCACATCTGCCTGTGTTTTCACACCCTTATGTGCAATACGGTTCAGAAATCAAGTTTTCAGTAATACAGGAGCATGTCTAAAAATTACACCTACAATGGCCACTTGAATGTCTGAACCACAGCTATTCCATTTGAGATTCAAACGCACTCCCCTCTTCAATGGCCAAAGCAGACATACAATGCATGTCTGCTGCTGCTGCTGCTGCTGCTGCTAAGTCACTTCAGTCATGTCTGACTCTGTGCGACCCCATAGACGGCAGCCCACTAGGCTCCCTGGCCCCTGGGATTCTCCAGGCAAGAGTACTGGAGTGGGTTGCCATTTCCTTCTCCACAATGCATGTCTGATGGGCCACAAAACAGGCCACTCTGGTCAAAAAAGTTTAAGTTAACCATGCACATACCAGAATGACTTCTCCATACTTTAATATGTGCACGTTTTTCCATTATTTTCCCTTTGATTACAAATCTTTCGATAGATCAAAATATACATCTCTCGAAACCAGCGTGAATGTTGCCTTCCCTGTGTCTAGATCGTGTCCTCCAGTACTAGTCCTCCTTTATACTTGCTAGTTATCCATACTGAGGCAGAGTGGAGAACTGATCAGATATTGTGAACACATTTAGAGGTATGTTAATGAAGAAACATTTTAGAGACTATACATTATACCAAATTGTTAGGGGAAAAAAAAAACTGTTTCTGTGCTTTTTGTAGCAGACTTCAAGCAAGTAGTGTTACATAGCGTGAGTAGGTATACTCTGTGACAACTTCACTAGAGAATTCTCTTCCCATCCTGAACATCAGGGCAAAAGTATAACTAACATAGTAACTTTTATAAATACAGACCTCAATTAGCATAACTAGAATTTAATAACCATTAAAACATTTTTCTCTCTAAAATTATCCTCATCTCTACCAAACACAGGCAAATCAAGACTAATTTTTATTTGCAAAATAAATCTGGTCAATTGACCACACAGGCTCCTCCAAACTGGCTGTGGAGCAACTCAGGAGGAGTCAGACTGAATTCCTCAAAGGTCTCTTAAGACCAGGAAAGCCAGGCTTCCTGCTGGTCCAGTGGTTAAGAATTTGTCTGCCAATTCAGGATACACTGGGTCAATCCCTGATTTAAAATATTCATCTTTGTTTCATTTAAAATAAATAAATAAAATGATGTTAGTTTCAAGTGTACAGTGTGATTTGATTACACACAGTAAGCTTTTTCATACTCTTTTCCATTATAGGTTATTACAAAATATACAGTTCCCTGTGCTATACAGCAGGTCATTGTTATATATTTTATATATAGTAGTATGTGTATGTTAATCCCAAACTTCTAATTTGTTTCCACCTGCCAACAATTCCCTTTGGTAATCATATATTTGTTGTCCATGTTTGTGAGTCTATTTCTCTTTTTTATTAATTTTTTTTATTTTTACTTTATTTTACTTTACAATACTGTATTGGTTTTGCCATACATCGACACGAATCCACCACGGGTGTACATGAGTTCCCAAACATGAACCCCCCTCCCACCTCCCACCCCACACCATCCCTCTGGATCATCCCCATGCACCAGCCCCAAGCATCCTGTATCCTGCATCAAACATAGACTGGCAATTCGTTTCTTACATGAGTGTATACAAGTTTCAATGCCATTCTCCCAAATCATCTCACCCTCTCCCTTTCCCCCAGAGTCCAAAAGACCACTCTACACATCTGTGTCTCCTTTGCTGTCTCACAAACAGGGTCATCATTACCATCTTTCTAAATTCCATATATATGTGTTAGTATACTGTATTGCTGTTTTTCTTTCTGGCTTACTTCACTCTGTATAATAGGCTCCAGTTTCATCCATCTCATTAGAACTGATTCAAATGTATTCTTTTTAATGGCTGAGTAATACTTCATTGTGTATATGTACCATTTCGTATCCATTCACCTGCTGATGGACATCTAGGTTGTTTCCATGTCCTGGCTATTATAAACAGTGCTGCGATGAACATTGGGGTACATGTGTCTCTTTCTATTCTGGTTTCCTTGGTGTGTATGCCCAGCAGTGGGACTGCTGGGTCATAAGGCAGTTCTATTTCCAGTTTTTTAAGGAATCTCCACACTGTTCTCCATACTGGCTGTACTAGTTTGCATTCCCACCAACAGTGCAAGAGGGTTCCCTTTTCTCCACACCCTCTCCAGCATTTATTGCTTATAGACTTTTGGATCGCAGCCATTCTGACTGGTGTGAAATGGTACCTCATTGTGGTTTTGATTTGCATTTCTCTGATAATGAGCGATGTTGAGCATCTTGTCATGTGTTTGTTAGCCATCCATATGTCTTCTTTGGAGAAATGTCTATTTAGTTCTTTGGCCCATTTTTTGATTGGGTCGTTTATTTTTCTGGAATTGAGCTGCATAAGTTGCTTGTATATTTTTGAGATTAGTTGTTTGTCAGTTGCTTCATTTGCTATTATTTTCTCCCATTCAGAAGGCTGTCTTTTCACCTTGCTTATAGTTTCCTTTGTTGTGCAGAAGCTTTTAATTTTAATTAGATCCCATTTGTTTATTTTTGCTTTTATTTCCAGTATTCTTGGAGGTGGATCATAGAGGATCCTGCTGCGATTTATGTCGGAGAGTGTTTTGCCTATGTTCTCCTCTAGGAGTTTTATAGTTTCTGGTCTTATGTTTAGATCTTTAATCCATTTTGAGTTTATTTTTGTGTGTGGTGTTAGAAAGTGATCTAGTTTCATTCTTTTACAAGTGGTTGACCAGTTTTCCCAGCACCACTTGTGAAAGAGATTGTCTTTACTCCATTGTATATTCTTGCCTCCTTTGTCAAAGATAAGGTGTCCATAGGTGTGTGGATTTATGTCTGGGCTTTCTATTTTGTTCCATTGATCTATATTTCTGTCTTTGTGCCAGTACCATACTGTCTTGATGACTGTGGCTTTGTAGTAGAGCCTGAAGTCAGGCAAGTTGATTCCTCCAGTTCCATTCTTCTTTCTCAAGATTGCTTTGGCTATTCAAGGTTTTTTGTATTTCCATACAAATCTTGAAATTATTTGTTCTAGCTCTGTGAAAAATACCACTGGTAGCTTGATAGGGATTGCATTGAATCTGTTAGATTTCACATATAAGCAATATCATATTTGTCTTTCTGGGCCTGACTTCACTTCATATGACAATCTTTAGGTCCATCGATGTTGCTACAAGTGGCATTATTTCACTCTCCTTTTGGCTGAGTGATATGTAATTACACACACATACACGACATCTTCTTTATGCATTCCATTATCAATGAACATTTAGGTTGCTTCCATGTCTTTGTTATTGTAAATAGTACTGCCATGAACACTGGGGTGCAAGTATATTTTTGAGTAAGAGTATTCTGTGGATATATGCCTAGGAAATGGATTACAAGATCATAAGGTAACTATTTTTAGTGTTTTAAGGACCCTCCAAACTGTTCTCCATAGTAGGTGTACCAATTTACTTTCCCACCAATAGGGTAGGAAGGTTCTTTGCTCTTCACACCCTCTCCAGAATTTATTATTTGGAGACATTTTGCTCATGGCTATTCTGACAGATGAGGTGATACCTCACTGTAGTTTTGGTTTGCATTTCTCAAATAATTAATGATATTGAACATCTTCTCATGTGCCTCTTGGACACCTGTATTGCTTTCTTTGGAGAAATGTCTATTGAAGTCTTCTGTCAATTTTTCCATTGTTGTTCAGTCACTAAGTCATGTCCTACTCTGCGACCCCATGGACTGCAGCATGCCAGGCTTCCCTGTCTTTCACTATCTCCCAGAGTTTGCTCAAATTTATATCCATTGAGTCAGTGATGCTGTCTAACCATCTCTTTCTCTGCTGCCCTCTTGGCCTTTTGATTTCAAATTTTCCCAACATTAGGATCTTTTCCAGTGAGTTGACTATTCATATCAGGTGGCCAAAGTATTGGACCTTCATCTTCAATCTTTGTTTTTTGATATTAAGCTATAAGAGATGCTTGTATGTTTTACAAATTAATCCCTTGTCAGTAGCATCACTTGCAAATATTCTATTTCATAGGTTATCTTTTCATTTTGTTTATGGTTTCTTTTGCTATGCAAAAACTTGTAAATTTAAATAGGTCCCATTTGTTTGTTTCTGCTTTTATTTCTATTACTCTAGCAGATGGACAAAAAAAAAAATATGACTGCAATTTACTTCAGAGTGTTCTGCCTATGTTAACCTTTTATGAAGATGAAATAGTGGGGGGAAAGAGGCAGGACACAGAAGTAGATAATGAAGAAGGGACAACACTGCTGTTGGAATGCAATAAAGATTGGTTAGCACCAGCTAAAACCAAAGTGGCTTTGAGAATAGTCTGATCATTGACTTTAGAGTGTATCTTCATTATGATACTTAAAATCACACCTTCTTACACAATGCCAGTTTGAAGGTAGATCATAAAATGCCCATATGTGGGCAATGGCCCAATTCCTGGGAAATTCCCACACTGTCCTAAAACAGCAGAAATATTCCTCTCACACATTAGCCTTCCCCTTCATGGATCACAGCCTTGTTGTGACAGACAGGGCTTGCACAACTCAGTGAAGCTATGAGCCATGCTGTGCAGGGCCACCCAAGATGGACCAGTCATAATGAAGAGTTCTGACAAAATGGGGACCACAGGAGAAGGGAATGGCAAATCACTCGTATTCTTGCGTGAGAACCCCATGAACTGTATAAAAAGGCAAAAAGATATGACACCAAAAGATGAGCTCCCCAGGTTGGAAGGTGTCCAATATGCTACTGGGGGAGAGCAGAGGACAATTACTAATAGTTCCAGAAAGAATGAAGCAGCTGGGCCCAAGCGGAAATTATGTTCAGCTGTGGATGTGTTTGGTGATGAAAGTAAAATCTGATGCTGGAAAGAACAGCTTGCCTATGAATCTGGAATGTTAGGTCCATGAATCAAGGTAAATTGGACATGGTCAAGCAGGAGATGGCAAGAGTGAACGTTGACATTCTAGGAATCAGCAAACTAAAATGGACTGGAATGGGTGAATTTAACTCAGATGACCATTATATCTACTTCTGTGGGCAAGAATCCCTTAGAAGAAACGGAGTTGCCCTCATAATCAACAAAAGAGTCCAAATGAAGTACTCGGGTGCAATATCAAAAATGACAGAATGATCTTAGATTGTTTCCAAGACAAACCATTCAACATCATAGTAATACAAGTCTATGCCCCACCACTGATGCTGAAGAAGCTGAAGTTGAATGATTCTGGACATCTTAAAACTAACACCAAAAAGAAAGATGTCCTTTTCATCATAGAAGATTGGAATGCAAAAGTAGGAAGTCAAGAAATATCTAGAGTAACAAAATGAAGTACAAGTACCTTGGAGTACAAAATGAAGCAGGGCAAAGGCTAACAGAATTCTGCCAAGAGAAGGTACTGGTCATAACAAATACCCTTTTTCAACAACACAAGAGATAAATTTACACATAGACATCATCAATTGTTCAATATCAAAATCAGATTGATTACACTCTTTGCAACAGAAAATGGAGAAGCTCTATACAGTCAACAAAAACAAGATGTGGAGTTGACTGTGGCTGAGATCATCAGCTTCTTATTACAAAATTCAGGCTTAAACTAAAGAAAGTGGGGAAAACCACTAGGACAGTGCAACCTAAATCAAATCCCCTATACACTGGAGGTGATGAATAGATTCAAGGGATTAGATCTAGTAAACAGAGTGCCTGAAGAACTATGGACAGAGGTTTGTAACATTGTATAGGAGGCAGTGACCAAAATCATCCCAAAGAAAGAGATTCAAGAAGGCAAAGTGGTTGTCTGAAGAGGCTTTACAAATAGCTGAGGAAAGAAGAAAGATATGGAGAAAGGGAAAGATATACCCAACTGAATGCAGAGTTCCAGAGAATAGCAAAGAAAGACAAGAAGGCCTTCTTCAATGAATAATGCAAAGAAATAGAGGAAAACAACAGAAGGGGAAAGACTAGAGATCTCTTCAAGAAAACTGGAGATATCAAAGGAACATTTCATGCAAAGATGGGCAAAATAAAGGACAGCAACAGTAAAGACCTAATAGAGGCAGAAGACATCAAGAAGAAATCTCAAGAATACACAGAAGAACTGTACAAAACAGATCTTAATGACCAGGATAACCATAAGGTTGTGGTCACTCACCTAGAGCCAGATATCCTGGAGTGTGAAGTTAAGTGGGCCTTAGGAAGTACTGCTGCCAGGAAAGCTAGTAGAGTTCTAGCAGAATGGAATTCCAACAGAGCTATTGAAAATCCTAAAAGATGATACTGTGAAAGTGCTGCACTCAATATGTCAGCAAATTTGGAAAACCGAGCAGTGGCCGCAGGACTGGAAAAGGTCAATCTTCATCCTAATTCCCAAGAAGGGCAGTACTAATGAATGTTCAAACTACCAGACAATTGCACTTACTTCCCATGTTAGTAATGTTATGCTCAAAATTCTTCAAGTTAGGCTTCAGCAGCACATGAACCGAGAAATTCCAGATGTACAGGTTGGAAAGTTTAGAAAAGGCAGAGGAACCAGAGATCAAATTGCCAACATCCGCTGGATCATAGAAAAAGCAAGAAAATTCCAGAAAAACATATATTTCTGCTTCATTAACTATACTAAAGCCTTTGACTGTGTGGATCATAACAAACTGTGGAAAACTCTTAAAGAGACAGGAATGCCAGACCATATTACCCATCTCCTGAGAAACCTGTATGTGGGTCAAGAAGCAAGTTAGAACCTTATATAGAACTGAGTGATTCAAAATTGAGAAAGAAGACAAGGCTGTTATATGCAGAGCGCATTATGTGAAATGCTAGGTTGGATGAGTTACAAGCTGGAATCAAGATTGCTGGGAGAAATATCAACAACCTCAGTTATGCAGATGATACCACTCTAATGGCAGAAAGTGAAGGTAAACTAAAGAGCCTTTTGATGACAGTGAAAGAGGAGAGTGAGAAAGCTGGCTTAAAACTCAATATTAAAAGAAACTAAGATCATGTCATCCAGTTTCATCACTTTATGGCAAATAGAAGGGGGAAAGGTGGAAGAAATGACAGATTTCCTCTTCTTGGGTTCTAAAATCATTGCAGATAGTGACTGCAGTCCTTAAGTTAGAAGACGATTGCTTCTTGAAAGGAAACCTATGACAAATCTAGCCAGTGTATTAAAAAGCAAAGACATCATTTTGCCGACAAAGGTCTGTATAGTCAAGGCTATGGTCTTTCCAGTACTCATGTACAGATGTGAGAGTTGAACCATAAAGAAGGCAGATGGTTTCAAACTGTGGTGCTGGAGAAGACCTTTGGGAGTCGCTTGTACAGCAAAGAAGATCAAACCAGTCAATCCTAAAAGAAATTAACCTTGAATACTCATTGGAAGGACTGAAGCTGAAGCTCCAATATTTGGCCACCTGATGTGAACAGCCAACTCATTGGAAAAGACCCTGATTCTGGGAAAGACTGAAGGCAGAAGGAGAAGAGGGTGACAGAGGATGAGATGGTTGGATGGCATCACCAATTCAATGGACATGAACTTGGGCAAACTCTGGGAGATGGTGAGGGACAGAGAGGCCTGGCATGTTACAGTCCATGGGGTTGCAGAGAGTCAGACATGACTGGGTGACTGAACAATGAACAACAACATTAAAATATGAAATTACCTAACACGTAAAAACCCATGACTCCATGACCTGGGCCAGCTCTCACTTTGAGACTCTTCACATTGTGCCTTTTGAGTCTGTATCTTTCTAAATAATCTCACATTTGCTTTTTCTTTGGCTTGCTCTTGAATTATTTTGTACCTGAAGCCAAGAACCCTCATTTGGCAAAATATTCTAAGGATTTCTGTAGGTCCCAGGATGTGACATTTCCCACTTCAGCAACATCTTTTGTGGCAACCACAGCAGGGACTTCAAAGGGCATAATCTCTATCTACCTTTCCAGCTAGAGCTCCCCACCTCCATGGAGAGTTGCTGGGACAAAGGGTCCCAAGATGTTGCCGACTTTTTAAAAAAAATACACAATATGATAGTTATGAGTTAAATTTTATGTGGGGGAAAATGAGGACTGCAGCCTGGTGGTTAGATACCTCTGAGAAACTGCTCCAATGAGGTAGGAAGAAAGGATGGTATATATGTGATTTGGGTAAAGGGGGAGTGCATGCCATCAAGCACATATTTTTTGTAGAAAGTTTCTGCTAGTCTCATGGAGCTTCTATTTGTCACGAGAAACAGTCATCACCATGAAAGACTTTCATGCTTTTCTAGAATAGATATGAGGAGATACAAGAATTGGGCTCATAAAATTGGCTCCTGAAAATATCCAACTATCTGAAGTCCTGTCTTGCCAGTTTTTCCCAGAGCACCTCATTTCTGCTTTCCATCCTTAACTCCTTCAGGGAATGTTGAAAGTTATGCAGTATATGATTTAATCATTGTAGAAGTAGATGGCAAGCACCCATAGCAAGTGCCAACTTGTAGTTGACACTGTGAAAACCAAGTAGCCCCTTAGCCGAGAGCTGATACTGCCCATAGGATCTAGCAGAAACCAGCTGCCTGGCCTTGAAGGAACCCACTGAATCCCCAGCTCTTCACTGGCTCTCTCTCCTCCTTTCCCATCTTCAGATTATACCACTCTATTTCTTTTGAGCAGAGAAGATCCATGAGACAACCATCGACTTTCAAATTAAGACCACAGCAAATAATTGGCAACTTGATTGGGTGACTTTCCCCTCCATGGTTCCTTGAGCCCAATTATTCCCCCTCCATTCTTTTTCCCAGTCTCAGTCCAATTCCAGGGCTGAGAACTGTGTTAGAGTGCTCAGGTAGGAGGATTGTGGTAGTCCTCCACCAGATCTGTGGCCTGGTCCTTCCTGAGTGCTTCTTGGGGCTCACAGCCTCATTGCATTTCTAAGTGGAAGTCATGGGCAGGCACCTCCCTATAAGTGGTTGCTAACTTATATTTCCGACTTATATTTCCTAATCTAGTTGGGAGCCACAAAATCCATTCCCCCTCCTCCTCTTCCTTCTCTCAAACCCCTCCTAACTTCCTAGACTGTCTACTGAACCTGAGCACCCTGGCTAACTGTGCCAACAGGTTGGCTGTCGCATCTGCTTCATGGCCATAGAGGTATCCCTCTCTAGCATCCCCTCGGGTCAAGACCTACTATTACTCTGAGTCCCCAGCTGATGGTCCTACCACTGGTTGCTTGATCCACCATTGTTATGCGAAACATCTTAAATGTCACATCCTGAAGGGAATATTTTCCTTGTATTATGATCATCACATTGCCTTGTGGCTCTATATACTCCAGCCCCAGGCTCTATATACTTTTTTTTTCTTGAAATAAACTTTCTTTTATTAGTTAAAAAACAAATCATACAGAGCCTCATGTTATATCTAATATTTCTGTTTTTTTTTAATTGGGATATAGTGATAAAGAACCCACCTGCCAACGCAAGAGACTTAAAAGATGCAGGTTCCATCCCCAGGGTCAGGAAGATGTCTTGGAGGAGGGCATGGCAACCCACTATAGTATTCTTGCCTGGAGAATCTCATGGACAGAGGAGCCTGGTGGGCTACAGTCCCTGGGATTGAAAAGTCTGACACTACTGAAGCCAACTGCATGGACAGCTGATTTAAAACGTTGTGTTAGTTTCTACTCTTTCATGCGATGATAAAGATTATTCACTTGGCCAATTCAGGGCCTATGTCTCCTCCATCCCTCCCTCTCTGAAGGGTTAGGCCTTGCACTTAGGGTGCTTTTTCTTCTGCAGGCTCTCATTCCTTAACTAACACAGGGGGGCTCATGAGGCTAACTGAATAGGCAAACATTCAAGTGCTCACAGAGACTTCACTGCTGCCTTTCCAAATGAACCCTTTCTTAAGACTGGATGGCTACAAGCCCTGTGTTCCCTGCTTAATTAAATGCCTCTGTCTACCAGCAATAAATGCTGGAGAGAATGTGGAGAAAAGGGAACCCTCTTACACTGCTGGTGGGAATGCAAACTAGTACAGCCAGTATGGAGAACAGTGTGGAGATTCCTTAAAAAACTGGAAATAGAACTGCCTTATGACCCAGCAATCCCACTACTGGGCATACACACCAAGGAAACCAGAATAGAAAGAGACACGTATACCCCAATGTTCATCGCAGCACTGTTTATAATAGCCAGGACATGGAAGCAACCTAGATGTCCATCAGCAGACAAATGGATAAGAAAGCTGTGGTACATATACACAATGGAGTATTACTCGGCCATTAAAAAGAATACATTTGAATCAGTTCTAATGAGGTGGATGAAACTGGAGCCTATTATACAGAGTGAAGTAAGCCAGAAAGAAAAACAGCAATACAGTATACTAACACATATATCTGGAATTTAGAAAGGTGGTAATGATAACCCTGTAAGCGAGACAGCAAAAGAGACACAGATGTATAGAACAGTCTTTTGGACTCTGCGGGAGAGTGAAAGGGTGGGATGATTTAGGAGAATGGCATTGAAACATGTATAATATCATATATGAAACAAATTGCCAGTCCAGGTTTGATGCAAGATACAGGATGCTTGGGGCTGGTGCACTGGGATGACCCAGAGGGATGGTATGGGGAGGGAGGTGGCAGGGGGATTCAGGATGGGGAACACATGTACACCCATGGCAGATTCATGTTGATGTATGGCAAAACCAATACAATATTGTAAAGTAATTAGCCTCCAATTAAAATAAATAAATTTATATTTAAAAAATAAATAAATAAATGCCTCTTCTGCTGAATTCCCTGGCCTGGAGTCAGGGACCAACACAGATCAGGTATAATAAGCCAATTATACTGTTAGACCAGGTAGATAGCTAGATATAAGCAGAGAAAGGGGGACTCAGGCCAAATGACAGGAAACCATACATATTATGAACAATGGGGGTCCTTTGGGCAGTCAAAGAAAAGCAGGAACCTCTGAATGACTGGAAACCACACATCTTGGGATAACAAAGGTCCTAGACGCAAACAGAAATGTGGGGAAAGACAGGATCTTTGGCATCTGGATGTAACCTTTTGCTCATTATGTTCTCATTACAGTTAAATTAACCTTGCAGATAAAAAGTACCTAGCATGCAAGGATGCAATGAAGCTTCTTCACAGCAAAGCAAACTATAAGCAAAATGAAGACAATCCACAGAATGGGAGCAAATACTTGCAAATGAAGCAACCTAGAAGAGATTAATCTCCAAAACATACACTCATGCAGTTCTAGGTCAAAAAAACAAATAACCAAATCAAAAACTGGGCAGACAATTAAATAGACATTTCTCCAAAGAAGACATACAGTGGGCATGAGGCTCAACATCACTAATTATCAGGGAAATGCAGATCAAAACTATAATGAGAAATCACTTCACATGGTCAGAATGGCCATCATTAAAAAAAAAAAAATCTATGAACAATAAATGCTGGAGAGGATGTGGAGAAAAGGGAACCCTCCTACACTGTTGGTGGTAATGTAAGTTAGTACAACCACTAGGGATAACAGTATGGAGGTTACTTAAAAAGCAAAAAATATATATTATCCAATAATCCCACTCCTAGGAATATAATTAGAAAAGATAAATGCACCCCAATGTTCATTGCAGCATTATTTATAATAGCCAAGATATGCAAGCAACCTAAGTGTCCACCAACAAATGAATAGAGGATATGTTATACATACACAGATATTGCTCAGACACAGAAAAGAATGAAGTATGCCATTCGTAGCAACATGGGTGGAGATTAGCATACCAAGTGAAGTAAAAGAAAGACAAATATATGATTTGACTCATATGTGCAATCTAATTTTTTTTTAATGATACAAATGAAGTTATTAACAAAAACAGACTTACAGATATGGAAAACAAACATCTCTACCAAAGGGGAAACATGGAGGGGAGGTATAAATCAGGAACTTGGGGTTATCATACACACACACACATATATAAGATAGATAACCAACAAGGACCAGCTATACAGCTCAGGGAACTCTACTCAGTATTCTGTGATAAGCTACATTAGGAAAGAATCTGAAAAAGGATGAGTGTATGTATAACTGAATCACTGCTGTATACTGAAACTAACACAATATAGTAAATCAACTGCTGCTGCTGCTGCTAAGTCACTTCAGTCGTGTCCAACTCTGTGACCCCATAGACAGCACCCCACCAGGCTCCCCCATCCCTGGGATTCTCCAGGCAAGAACACTGGACTGGGCTGCCATTTCCTTCTCCAATGCATGAAAGTGAAAAGTGAAAGGGAAGTCGCTCAGTCATGTCCAACTCTTCCCAACCCCATGGATTGCAGCCTACCAGGCTCCTCCATGGGATTTTTCAGGCAACAGTACTGGAGTGGGGTGCCATTGCCTTCAACTACAGTTCAATAATTTTTTTTAAAGCCTAAATAAGGACAAAAATCTTTCCTCCTTTAGGAAAGGTGAAACCAGGATGATAATCTGGAAATATGACCCAAAAGCCCTCCCTCCCCAAAGAATATTCTACTCATTTTCACACCCAATATAACCAGCTTCCCAAAGAAAACTCAGGGCACCTACTCACCTGAGTCTCCTGTTGAGAGCATACTATAGCTTAATACATCCTCGCTTTGCTCTCTTGAACTCTGTGTCTTGTCTCTGAATTCTGTCTGTGATGGGACAAGAAAGACCCTACTCTCGAGTAACATATTATTATTTTCATTGCCATCAGAACTTGATTCTGTAACACTCCCTTTTGGGGATCCATCCACTGAAGTCCCTAGCTGCGCACTCCCCTGCCTACATTTTTGGAATACTAGGGACACTGGGAGAGTGCCAGGACAGATAACTACCATTTAACAAAACCCCTCTCTCATCACAGCATCCTAGCCAATAATAGGGACCACTACAAACACAGTGGTGCTTAGGATGCACATTAGCTAATTGGAGTAAACTTAGAAAAGATAGCTTAAAAAAGAAATTAATTTTTATTTTGCAACACTGCACAGCCCCAGTATAAATGAGGGAAGCAGAGAGATCTGGCCAGAAAATGAGTCATTAAATTAGAGAAGTCCCAATCACACAAATGTTCATAACCCTACTCCTAAGATCCAGATCTTGAAAAGCTCCTGCTGAGTTGTGCCTGGCTTACACACTTTCAAAGTGCCTTTTTCCCCATCCCCACTCCACCCCCAAAGGAGCCTGATGTTTTAGATGATCCTTACTAGCCCACCTCCTCAGAGTTCCCAACTGGGAATTCTACCCATCCCAATTCTAAGGCAGAGGTTGGGGTGGGGGGAGGATAGTCTTCCTGGCTGTCTAGCCCTAGGGCCCCACCTGGGTTACTGGGAATCCCACCACTTGATTCCTCCAGCCCTGTCCTATATTCTTTCACTGGAGGTGAGTCCTGCCAGTACAACATGAAGCAAGTCTACCTACCAGCCTCCCAATACCAAACTCCAGCCCTTAAAGGAAGTGCTGGCTTCCACATCCCCTCCACATCCACAGAGTCCACATCCCTTTTCTTATGGCTGAACTTGCTAGTTTGGACATTTTTCTGAGGACCCCAGTCAGTTCACAGAGTAATTCACCAAGCTGACAATGTCCTATGAACTTACTTGGGGGAGTCCACAGGTCCTCCTTTCTAACTGCTGCACTTCTAAAGGAAAAAGCCAGATCCTTAGTATAGCCTAGGAACTACACCTACATGCCTGCCCATGAACTGGTAGCCCCAAATCAAGGACATATAATCTACCTTAACTGGAGGGGATACAATCAACTGGGGACTACCAACAGGGAGATAGAGCGTTTGAATACAAGAACCACGTCATAACTTGCTTCATAGGAGTGGAAAAGTGTTTGTTAAGCCTATTAATTAGGACAGCCAGAGAAGTAACATGGGGAAAAGGCGAGAATTCGACCCCTCTTTTAGGACTGCCTGGTGGAACCCTTTAGAAAGTATACCAATAATAAACCCAACACCCTTGAAGCGCTGCTGCTAAATCGCTTCAGTCGTGTCTGACTCTGTGCAACCCCATAGACGGCAGCCCGCCAGGCTCCCCCATCCCTGGATTCTCCAGGCAAGAACACTGGAGTGGGTTGCCATTTTCCTTCTCCAATGCATGAAAGTGAAAAGTGAAAGTGAAGTCGCTGAGTCGTGCCCGACTCTTCGTGACCCTATGGACTGTAGCCTACCAGGGTCCTCCATCCATGGGATTTTCCAGGCAAGAGTACTGGAGTGGGTTGCCACTGCCTTCTCTGCCTTGAAGCACAAGTACTAGTAAATAATCACTTTATCACTCAGTCTACCCCAGATGTTAGGAAAAAAAATTACAGAAGACAGCTATGGGATCCCAAAGCCCCATGAATCAGCTCATAGACTTGTTCTTTGGAGTATTTAACAATAGAGACAGGGTTGAGGACACAGCAGGAAGCAACACTGTTGCCAGGTACAACAACAAAAGGCACACTCATTGGTGGCAACCCCAGCCCCCGCACCACCTCACAGTTACTCTCCCCCGTTGCAAAAGCCAACAGGAGGGGTAGGATCTAGAAAATCTAGATTAGAGCCACTGCTCTGCCAAGAAGGAACATGTTTTAAACGCAGCCAGGAGGGCCATTGAAAGGACGAGGGCCCCATGTATGGAAAAAGTCCACCAAGACCCTACAAACGAGAGGGCCCCTGACAGTGGGACTGCCCCCAGTCCCAGAGGGGGCTTGAGGCTCTCAACCTGAGAGTGGCCAAGAAGATTGAAGACTGACAGGGCCCTAGACCCTCCCTGGCTCCCAAAAGACACCTAGATATTTCACTGGAGGAGCGTCATTCAGGTAACCCTGGACATGGCAGGTAGGAAAGTTGTTTTGTTTCTTTTTAATTTTTTAAGTTATGAAAATATTATAACATATTTATAGGAGACTTGGAAAATACAGAACCAAGTTACATATAGTTCCACTGTATGTTACGATTATTCTTTTAGGTAGAAAATTAAGATTTTTTAGTTGGGGTTTCAATATCAAACTCTCAAAAATTAACAGAATGAATAGAAAAATAGAAGGATATAACAGACCTGAAAAGCACTACAAACCAATTCAACATAATTAACATTCATACAATGGAAATTTTTTGCTTTTTAAATTAGATTAGGCTGCTTATTCTGTGCTGATTTCCCTGGACTCTTATCCTCCCAATGATGTATAGTAACAGAGATAGGTGGATGGCACAAAGCCAAATGATTCACCACAACCTCTTAGCTGCATAATAAGGAATTTGACCTTTGCACACCATTCTTGTTTATGCCTAAGTGCCCTGTCCCTGGAAAGGGATTTGCTCACTAAATTCTAGACAATAGTTCAATCAGAGATACCCTCAGAGAAACAATTGCTCTTATCCATAGAGCCTGCCTCAGTCACAAATCAGAGGCCATCTCCTTTCCACCCTACAGTGTTTCTCAAGTAGACCCCACTGACTAGGACACTGAAGTTCCTGGCAGAACTCTTAATGTGCCATCAATTCACATTTCATTAAAACCTAGTGCTGATTACTGATGGGAAAAACAGTATCCCTTGAGACCCAAGGCCCAAGAAGTTATCAAGGCTTTAATAACCAACTTCTTAAAATATGGGCTATTATATCCCTGTCAATCTCTGGGCAATATCCCCATTCTCTCCATAAGAAAGCAAAGTAGAGAATACAGACTTGCTCAAGATCTGAGGGCAGTTAATGAAAACAGTAATTCCTGTTCACTCGATAGTCCCTAATCCATACACCACACTGAGCCAGGTTCCAGAAAATGCAAACTGGTTTACTGTGACAGACATAAGGGATGCCTTGTTTTGCATTTCCCTGCACCCAGACTCTCAATATATCTTTGAGTGGACAGATCTAGATAGTCATAACACTTCCCAGCTAACTTGATTGTGCTACCCTAAGGCTACAGGGGTACACCCTCCTGTATGGAAACAAATTAGCAAAGGAATTAAGAGAATTACAGTTGATTAATAGATCTCTCCTACAGTATGTCGGCCACATCCTACTTTTTAGTCCCACTAGGGATAACTCAGATAAAAACACCATCCGGAGGGATCAATCCAAGAAGATATAACAATTGTAAATACATTTGCACTCAACATAGGAGCACCTCAATATATAAGGCAAATGTAAACAGACATAAAAGGAGAAATTGACAGTAACAGAATAATAGTGGGGGACTTTTAACACTATTGAAGTGTTAAAGAGATCATCATCCAGATAGAAAATCAATAAGGAAACACAGGCCTTAAATAATGCTTTAGATCAAATGGAGTAAATATTTATAGAGCATTCCACATGAAAGCAGCAGAATATGCATTCTTTTCAAGTACACATGGAACATCCTCCAGGATAGATCACATCTTGGGCCATAAGGTAAGTCTCAGTAGACATAAAGAAAAACTGACATCCTCTCAAGCAACTTTTCTGAACACAATGCCATGAGATTAGAAATCAGCTACAAGAAAAAAAAAAACAAAAAACTTCAAAAAGAAACACAAACACATGGAGGCTAACCAATGTGCTATTAAACCAATGGGTCACTGAAGAAATTAAAGAAGTCAAAAAATATCTAGAAACAAATGAAAACAAAAACATGAGGATCCAAAATCTATCGGACACAGCAAAAGCAGTTCTAAGAAAGAATTTTATAGAAATACAGTCTTGCCTCAAGAAACAAGAAAAATCTCAAATGAACAACCTAAACTTTATACCTATAGCAATTATAGAAAGAACAAAACCCAAAGTTAGTAGAAGGAAAGAAATTATGAAAATTAGAGCAGAAATAATTGAAATACAGACTAAGAAGACAATAGAAAAGATCAATGAAACTAAGAGCTAAATCTTAGAAGAGGTAAACAATATTGATAAACCTTTCCCTAGACTCATCAAAGAAAAAAAAAAAAGGAGAGGGCCCAGATCAATAAATTTAGAAATGAAAAGGAGAAGTTACAACCAACACCATAGGAAGGATCATGAGAGACTGCTATAAGCAACTATGTGCTAATAAAATGGACCATCCTGATGAAATGGACAAATTCTTAGAAAGGTACAAACTCCCAAGACTGAACCAGGAAGAAAAAGAAAATGTGAATAGGCCAACTACAAGTACTAAAATGAAACAGAATCTGTGATTTTAAAACTCCAAACAAAAAGTCCAGGACTAGATGGCTTCACACACAAAGCCTATCAAACCTTTAAAGAAGAGTTAACATCTATCCTTTGAAATTCTTCCCAAAAAATTGCAGAGAAGGAAACACTTCCAAACTCATTCTATGAGACCACCACCACCCCAATATCACAACCAAAGATACTGCAAAAAAAGAAAATTACAGGCAATATTACTGATGAATATAGACACAAAAAATCTCAACAAAATACTAGCAAACCAAATCCAATAATTCATTGAAAGGATCAAGTGGGATTTACTGCAGGGGTGCAAGTATTTTTCAGTATCTGCAAATCAATTAGTGTGATATACCACATTAACAAATTGAATAAAAACCATATGATCATCTCAATAGAGGCAAAAAAAGCTTTTGAAAAATTCAGCATTATTTATGATAAAAACTCCAGAAAGTGAGGATCGACAGAATATATACCTCAACATAATAAAGGCAATATATATGACAAACCCACAGCTAATATCATACTCAACAGTGAAAAGTTTGAAGTTTTCCTAAGATCAAGAACAAGACAAGAATGTCCATTATCACCACATTTATTCAACAGTTTTGGAAGTCCTAGCCCCAGCAACCAAAGAAGAAATAAAAGGAATCCAAATTGAAAAAGAAGTATCATGTTGCAGATGACATGACACTATACATATAGAATCCTAAATATGTTACCAGGAAACTAATGGAGCTCATCAATGAATCTGGTAAAGTTTCAGGATACAAAATTAATGCACAGAAATCTCCTGCATTTCTATACACTCACCATGAAAAATCAGAAAGAGAAATAAAGGAAATAATCCCATTACCATTGCATCAAAAAGAACAAATACCTAGGAATTAAACCCACCTAAGGAGCCAAAATACCTGTACTCAGAAAATTATAAGACACTGATGAAATAAATCAAAGATGACACAAACAGATGGAAACATATACTCTCTGGATTAGAAGAATCAATATTGTCTAAATGATTATACTACCCAATACAACCTACACATTCAATGCAATCTCTATCAAATTACTAATGGCATTTTTCACAGAACTAGAAAAAAATGTTTTAATTTGTGTGGAAATATAAAAACTCCAAATAGCCAAATCAATCTTGAGAAAAACAAAGCTGCAGCAATCAGGATCCCTGACTTCAGACCATACTACAAAGCTACAGTAATCAGAAAGTATGGCACTCTCACAAAAACAGAAAAATAGATCTATGAAACAGGATAGAAAGCCCAGAAATAAATCCACATATCTACATTCAATTAATCTTTGACGAAGAAAGCAAGAATATACCGTAGGGAATAGACAGTCTACATTAAGTGGTACTGGGAAAACTGGATAATAAAGAATGAAATTAGAATATCCTCTAACACCATATACAAAAACAAACTCAAAATAGACTAAAGACCTAAATGTAAGACCAGATACTATAAAACTCCTAGAAGAAAAAATAGGCAGAACACACTTTGACAAAATCACAGCAATATCTGTTTGGATCCATCTCCTAGAGTAATAGAAATAAGATAAATTTTAAAATGGGACCTAATTAAACTTAAAAGCTTTTGCATAGCAAAGAAAACCATAAACAAAATGAAAAGACAACCTACAGAGTGGGAGAAAATATTTTCAAACAATGTGACCCACAAGGGATTAACATCCAAAATATACAAATAGGCACACAGCTCAATATATATTTAAAAATCCAATACAGTATTGTAAAGAAAAAAATAAAGAGCAAAAATAAAAATAAAATAAAAATAAATTTTAAAAAACATATTTGATTAAATTTAAGACCTAAAAACGGAGAAGACAATGGCACCCCACTCCAGTACTCTTGCCTGGCAAATCCCATGGACAGAGGAGCCTGGTAGGCTGCAGTCCATGGGGTCACTAAGAGTCAGACACGACTGAGAGACTTCACTTTCACTTTTCACTTTCATGCATTGGAGAAGGAAATGGCAACCCACTCCAGTGTTCTTGCCTGGAGAATCCCAGGGACAGGGGAGCCTGGTGGGCTGCCGTCTCTGGGGTCGCCCAGAGTCGGACACGACTGAAGTGACTTAGCAGTAGCAGTAGCAGCAACAAGATCTAAAAAAAAAAAAAAAAAAAAATCCAATTAAAAAAATAGATCTAAGTAGACATTTCTCCAAAGACGACATACAGATGGCCAAAAAGAAAAAAAGAAAAGATGCTCAGAATCCCTAATTAATAGAGAAATGCAAACCAAAACTACAATGAGGTACCACCTCACACCAGTCAGAATGGCAATCATCAAAAAGTCAATAAATAAGTGCTAGAGAGGGTGTGGAAAAAAAGAAACCCTCCTACACTGATGGTGGGATTGTAAATTGGTACATCCACCATGGAGAACAGTATGGAGGTTCCTTAAAAGAAACTGAAAGAGTTACTATGATCCTGAAATCCCATTCCTAAGCCTATATCCACAGAATACTTTAAGAAGATATATGCACCCAAGTATTTGTAGCAGCACTATTTATAAGATCCAAGACATGGAAGCAACCTAAATGTCCAATGATAGATGGATGGATAAAGATGTGGTATCAATACACAACTGAATATTAGCTTTAAAAAAGAATGAAATGGACTTCCCTGGTGGGGCAGTAGATAAGAATCCACCTGCCAGTGCAGAGGACATGGGTTCAATTCCTGGACTGGAAAGATTCCACATGCCTCGGAGCAACAAAGCCTGAGCACCACAACTACCGAAGCTCACACACCTAGACCCTGTGCTCTGCAACAAGAGAAGTCACAGCAATAAGAAGCCCATATACCACAATGAAGAATAGTCTAAGCTCTCTGCAACTAGAAAAAGCCCACACAAAGCAAGGAAGACCCAGCACAGCCAAAAATAATTAATTTTTTAAAAAATAATGAAATAATGCCATTTGTAGTAACATGGATGGACCTAGAGATTATCATGCTAAATGAAGTCAGACAAAGAAAGACAAATATCATATGATATTCCCTATATGTGGAATTTAAAAAAAATGATACAAGTGTACTTATTTACAAAACAGAAATATATCCACAGCCACATGAAACAAACTTATGGTTGCCAAAGGGTAAGGTGGAGGAGGGATAAACTAGAGGAGGATGGGATTAACATATACATACTACTATACATAAAATAGATAAACAGGGACCTACTGTATAGCACAGGTTACTATACTCGATATTTTGTAATAACCTGTAAGAGAAAAGAATCTGGGAAAGAATTATATCTTTGCTGTACACATGAAACTAATACAACATTGTAAATCAACTGTACTTCAGTAAAATAAACAAACACACCATTCAGGTCCTCGACTTCCTAGGGGAATGAGGATATTGAGTCTTTCCTCACAAGGCCCAGATTTCCACCCAATAGGTTATATATCTGGGATATGGGCTCACCCATGGAATGAGGTCTCTAGCCCAGAACCAAAAGGAAGTCATCATAATCCTTCAGCCCCACCCCCAAATAAAAGGCAACTGAGGACATTTCTGGGGATGGCAAGATCTTGTAGGATCTAGATACCTAGATTCTGGCTCACAGCAAAGGCCCTAAAACTATGCACCACAAACCCTCAACTGGGATGAACATTGCCAATGGGCATTCCTAGACTGTAAAACAAAAATTAGGGACTGCCCTTACATGAGAGCTCACAAATTCAGGAAAAAAACACTTTATCCTCTATATAGCTGAGAGACAAGAAAGAGGTAGCCCTGGGTGTCCTCACCCAAAATCTCAGGTAACTCCCTAGACTGATAGCTTATTTCTCAGAACAACTTGATCAATTAGTCAGTGGATGACCAGGGTGTCTTAGGGTAGTGGCTGCCATTGCTCTGCTAGTAGGAGAGGTGGGACAATCACTGGAAGTCCTAACTCCTCACCAGGAATAAGGAACCCTAGAAGCAAATGGACAGCAGTGGCTGATGCCTGCATGATTGCTTAAGTACCAGTCTCTCTTATATGACACACCAGGTGTAACTCTTAAGGTTTGCATAGTCTGAACCCAGCTACTCTAATGCTGCACCACCCACCCCAAGGATCCCTTGTTCACTCCTATGTGGAAACTATTGAACAAGATTATTCCAGGAGGCCTGACCTCAAGGATGAGCCCCTGACCAATCCTGATGCAGAATGGTTTACCCATGGAAGCAGATTTATACATGAAGGGGTAAGAAAGGCTGATTGTGCCAAATCAGCTGAGCCTGGAGTTCTGCCCTCTCACACTTCCACCCCAAAGGCCAAATCAGTTGCCTTGACCACAGCACTCCAGCTAAGACAGAAAGGGGACTATTAACAGCCAAAGGGACCCTTATGAAACATTAGACAGAAGTTCCAGAACTTCTAGAAACAGCCCAGCTTCCAAAGGAGGTTGAAGTCATTCCCTACAGAGGCCAAAGGGGCAATACATCCCTTATAAGGGGAAATGTCCTGGCTGCAGGGGTACTTAGACTTCAGCCCAAGAATAGCCAGCCCTACCCCAGCCAGAGCTCTCCTACCTGACACCCCACCCTGCCCAATGGTGCTATCTTCAGTCAGTCAGTTCAGTCACTCAGTCATGTCCGACTCTTTGCGACCCCATGGACCACAGCACGCCAGGCCTCCCTGTCCATTACCAACTCCCAGAGTTTACTCAAACTCATGTCCATTCAGTAGGTGATAACATCCAACTATCTCATCCTCTATTGTCCCCTTCTCCTCCTGCCTTCAATCTTTCCCAGCATCAGGGTCTTTTCAAATGAGTCAGTTCTTCGCATCAGGTGGCCAAAGTATTAGAGTTTCAGCTTCAGGATCAATCCTTTCCAATGAATATTCAGGACTGATTTCCTTTAGGATGGACCGGTTGGATCTCCTTGCTGTCCAAGGGACTCTCAAGATTCTTTCCAATACCACAGTTCAAAAGCATCAATTCTTCGTTGCTCAGCTTTCTTTATAGTCCAACTCTCACATCATAGCCTTGACTAGATGGACCTTTGTTGGCAAAGTAATGTCTCTGCTTTTTAATATGCTGTCTAGGTTAGTCATAGCTTTTCTTCCAAAGAGCAAGCTACTTTGAATTTCATGGCTGCAATCACCATCTGCAGTGATTTTGGAGCCCCCCAAAAATAAAGTCTCTCACTGTTTCCATTGTTTCCCCATCTATTTGCCATGAAGTGATGGGACCCATTGCCATGATCTTAGTTTTCTGAATGTTTAGTTTTAAGCCAACATTTTCACTCTCCTCTTTCACTTTTATCAAGAGGCTCTTTAGTTCTTCTTTGCTTTCTGCTATAAGTGTGTCATCATCTGCATACCTGAGGTTATTGATACTTCTGGCAATCTTGATTCCAGCTTGTGCTTCATCCAGCTTGGCATTTCGCATGATGTACTCTGCATATAAGTTAAATAAGCAGGGTGACAATATACAGCCTTGATGTACTCCTTTCCTGATTTGGAATCAGTCTGTTGTTCCATGTCTAGTTCTAAATGTTGCTTCCTGACCTGCATACAGATTTCTCAGGAGGCAGGTCAGGTGGTCTGGTATTCCCATCTCTTTCAGAATTTTCCACAGTTTATTGTGATCCACATAGTCAAAGGCTTTGGCATAGTCAATAAAGCAGAAATAGATGTTTTTCTAGAGAAAACTTTTTTGATGATCCAACGGATGCTGGCAATTTGATCTCTGGTTCCTCTGCCTTTTCTAAATCCAGCTTGAACATCAGAAGTTCACAGTTCACATACTCTTGAAGCCTAGCTTGGAGAATTTTGAGCATTACTTTAAGCATGTGAGATGAGTGCAATTGTGCGGTAGTTTGAGCATTCTTTGGCATTGCCTTTCTTTGTGATTGGAATGAAAACTGACCTTTTCCAGTCCTGTGGCCACTGCTGAGTTTTCCAAATTTGCTGGCATATTGAGTGCAGCACTTTCACAGCATCATCTTTCAGGATTTGAAAGAGCTCAACTGGGATTCCATCACCTCCACTAGCTTTGTTCAAAGTGATGCTTCCTAAGGCTCACTTGACTTCACATTCCAGGATGTCTGGCTCTAGGTGAGTGATCACACCATCATGATTACCTGGGTCTTGATCTTTTTTGTATAGTTCTTCTGTGTATTCTTGTCACCTCTTCTTAATATCTTCTGCTTCTGTTAGATCCATATCATTTCTGTCCTTTATTGTGCCATCTTATACGCCTACAAAAATCAAATGGGCTAAATGCTAGGGAGTGAAAAGAGACTATTTAGGGTGGCTGACAAAAGATAATGAGCTTCTCATTCCTGAGGCCAAGCAGTGGAAAATTATTAAGCACTTCCAAGATTCCTCCAATTTAAGGCAGGACTCCCTAGTCATTTTGGTAACTCAGGTGTTCCTGGGCTAAGGGCCTCTTCCAAACTGTTAGAAACGTTACCGAGGCTTGTGATCTTTGTACCCAGGAAGCCACCACATACCTCCACCCCTAACTCAGCCCATACAACACTGGGGGACCCATCCAGGAGAAGATTGGCAAATAGATCTAAATGTCCTTATGTAGGGGATGGAATGCTGATTGGTATTCATAAGCCCCTTTATGGGGTGGATAGAAGCTTTCCCTTCCAGAACTGCAAAGGCAATAGCAGTATCCAAATTTCTGCTTAAAGAGATAATTCTGAGATTCTGGTTCCCCAAAAGCTTACAGAGTAATAATGGAGCTTCTTTCCCTGCCAAGGTGACTCAACAGGTTTCCTCAGCTCTAGGTATTAATTACCACCTCCACTCTTCCTGGAGGCCTCAGGCAAGGTTAAAAAAAAAAACACACACAAACTGCTAAGCTGTGCCAAGAGACTTCAAAAATCTGCATCATCTCCCTCCTCCCTATAGCCCTTCTGTGGAACAGGACGGTGCCAAAGGGAATTTTAAAGCTAAGCCCATTTGAAATGACCTATGGGAAGCCCTTTTTGACTTTGGGTCTTGTGTGATGAAGAAGCCTACAAATTAGTTTCCAATTTTTTAACAACTAAAATGTGTTACTTTGATAATAAAACATTTAAACTAACAACAACAACAAAAAAAACAGACCCGCAAATTGGTCTCCCACATTGTCAGCTTGAGCTAAGTTGAAATAGCCATACAGGATAAACTCAAGGTGAGCCACTGGGTTAATATGAGCGCAGGAATAGGACTGGCAAAGGGATTGGCTGCTCCATAGAGAGGCTTTGCCTACTATGAAGTGACCCTAGAAAATCTAACCAACACTTTAGGGGACCTAGCCCTGACCACTGGATATGCCCTAAACAGACTTTCAGCTTCTTTAAACTCCCTTTCAGTGAGTGGTTAAGCTGTCCAATCTATTATGGACAACAGATTGGCCTTGGACTACTTGCTGGCTGAGCAGGGTGGTGTCTGTGTGGTTGTAAATAAAACCTGCTGTACCAACATCAATAATTCAGGCCAGATGGAGATGGACCTCAAAAATATTTATCAACAAGCATCATGGGTACACCACTGCCACCAGGGTCAGATGCTGGTGCTGTCTGGTCCACCATTAAAAGCATCCTCCCTAGCCTTACCCAGTTACTGCTCCTCCTGGGCCCAGTAATGGCCGTACTCATACTCTTCCTCTTCGACCCTGCCTCTTTAACCTCTCGGTAAAGTTCATGTCTTCTAGGTTACAACAGTTTCACATCGAAATGATGGCTATGCAAGGATTCCAGCCCAGAGCACCCTCTGACTTAAAGAAGCTGCCCTGCCTCTCAGGCCCCTACACCAGGCATCCAGAGATTTTTACTCCCTGATAGGCAGTCTCAACACCACTGCCCAGCCCCAAGGCAGCTACAGAAAACAGACATTGTCCTTCCACTTCCCACAGGGACAGGAAAAAATATCCACGAGGGGAATGAGGCAAGAGGGAAAGGGGTTAGGACACAAACACTAGATAATGAAAAAGTTGGTAGCAGTTGGTATGCGATAAAGACTTCCTGAAACCAAAGTGGCTTTGTGAATAGTCTGGTCATTGATCTTTAGCTCACTGTACCTTCACTGTATAACTAAAAATCACTACTGCTTATGCATGACAGTTCTGAGGTGGACTATCAAAAGCCCAAAAGTGGGTAGTAATTCAATTCCTGAGAAATCCCCACCTTTGCCCAAAACAGCAGGAATCTTTCTTCCACCCGTTAGCCTATGAAATTACTTAATCCACAGAAACCTAGTACTTCAGGCCCTGGGGAGGCTCTCACTTTCTGAGATGGTTCACATTCTGCCTATGCAGTGTGTAGTTCTCTAAATAAACTCACCTTCACCTTTCTCTGGCTTTCTTTTGAATTCTTTGTTGTGTAAAGCCAAGAACTCTCACTTAAATTCTTTAGTTTCTTACTCAGTTCAGCAGTATGATATGAAGTTTATCAGAGACTTGTCCTTGTCAAAAGGTCCTTCCTGGAGCTTCCCTGGTGGTCCAGTGGCTAAAATTCCAGCTCCCAGTGCAGTGAACCTGGGCTCAATCCCTGGTCAGAGAACTAGATCCCACAGACCACAATTAAGATCTGGTGCAACCAAATTTAAAAAAAAAAAAAAAAAAGTCCTTCCTGTGAATCTTCTTAAAGGCGAGGCAGTTTTACGCTTAAACATGTCAGGACTGGTTTCTTTGTTCATATCCAATTCTGGTGCTTAGGAACAGGGATCAGTGCTGATGTCCCAGGGCAAAAAGCCCCACTTCCTTTAGTGAAGGGGGCTGACCCTGATGCCCAGTAAGGGGCAACCGTAGGCTTTTTGTTTTTCTTGCTTTTATTCCATTTTGTTGGCCTTGTGCTGGGTTTGTTTTTTTTTTTTTTAACAAATGATGTATTTTGTTTAACCAGATATTAAAAATGGAAAACTTCATGCATAAATTTCATGTCTGAATTCTGTAATGATGTACATTAAAAAAGAGAACAACAAAAAAAAAGATGAAGCATGTTTGCCACAGCATCAAGAGTACAACCATAACTGTCTATATATGACAAAAGACTTTAAAAGACATAGTTAAACATCTGATTACAATGTAATCAATAAAGAAATGTGGTTATAATAATCAGAATTATGACTGATTATCATCTTAACCCTTAAAAATCTTAATCTGGCAAAAACCAAGAAGCAAGTAATTGTGCACTGTTTGTCATACCAGCATTTACTATTTGGAAAACTTATGCTTTAGTTGCCTAAGAAAGTAAAGGTAGATAAACCTACACTACAAACTAATGTTCCAACATTTTATACTATTCGAAATGACCCAAATAGTCAATTCTCTTTATTTAACTTAGTTTGGTTTCAAGTTACCAGAATATGGAGAGATTATTTTAGACAGACACACCCAAAATACAATTATTCTTACAGAGTTTTTAAAGGACTTTTTTTTCCCCTCACTCTCAGCGATTAAATTTCTGAGAACCCAAGTAGATTATTTACATCTCAAAGGCTCAAGAAGAGAAATATCAATTCCGTCTAGATAGCTAATTTCCTCTAAAGACACATACAAAAACCAATTTTAGAATATCGAAAAAGAGTCCCATCTTGGACATTTTCAGCAATTTTTTACAGTTTAAACAACAAAAAAAGTAATGGACAATAAAACATATCATTCATTCACCTCACTTTCAGAGGACCAAGAACCAGCATTTAGTTAATCTTCACCTCAGCTGTTAGCTCAGCCTCTGTGACCTTTCTTAATATAAAGAGCAATGGCCAGCCCACAGCTGGGGCCACTTTTTCCCCTCGACCAAAAAGCCAGCCAATGTTTCTGCAATGGCCTTAGGGGTTGTCTATGAGTCCTCCATACTCCCATGGAAGCCCCCATTCATCAAGGACAGACACCACAGGACCCCACACACTGGTAGACAGATTTCCCACACAACTTTTGGTCCCAAATGTTAGTGAATAGCCCCCAAAACTTTCCATTACCCAACCAATATCTCAGCACTTACAGGAACTTTCTCCATCTCCTTGCTGGCTCTGCAAGTTGTTGGGCTGCACCCCACAAGCCTGCAAGCCCTGTACTTGCCTATCCTGCGACCAAAAACAGAACCTGGAGTCAGTGACAGAGACATTAGCACTTTCATGGATGGAGAAACTCATATGCCTGGAGCAAGAGTCTGCAGCAGGCAGGCGGGACACAGCAACAGGCTTCTGCTGAAGGGAGAGAGGTGGGGGTGGTGTACTGTTTATAAGGGGAATTGACATCTGGTTGGGTCATTGGTTACCAGGGAAACCAGCAAAGGGGCATGCCTCTCACCGCCCCTTTAATAAACTATCATGGCAGCTAAAGTTAAACCAATCATTAGCTGGGGTCTGGGGCAGTAGGAAGGTCAGTCAGGGGAGTAGCCTGTAAATAAAGAAGACACTGGTCAGGCAGGGGGTGTACAGAGAGCAAGAGAACAGCCATCTTGAGCAGCCTGATCATACAGCAAGGACGTGGAAGAATTGTAAGCCTTGTGCCTTCCTGGTGAGAATGTAACACGGTGCTGGTGGTGTGGAACACAGTTTGACAGTTCCTCAAAAAGTTAACCATAGAATTACCATATTATCCAACAATTCTACTTCTAAATATATACCCCAAAGAACTGAAAGCAGATATTCAAACAGATACTTGTGTACCAATTTTCATGGCAGCTTTATGCACAACGACCAGAAAATGGAAACAGTTCAAATGTCCATCAGCATATACATGGATAAACAAAATATGGTGTATAATATATATGCACAATGGAATATTATCCAGGCTTCCAAGGGGATGAAATTCCAATATATGCTAAAATACAGATGAACCTTGAAAATATTATGCTAAGTGAAATAAAGACACAAAAGGCTATATACATATTGTTTGGTTCCATTTACATGAAACTGAAATTTTTATAGTAAAGAATGTTAAGTGTAAAGAAGATTTTTTTAATAAGAATCAATACGAAAGTTGGGCTTCCCTGGTCACTAAGACAGTAAAGAACCTGCCTGCAATGTAGATCTGGGTTTGATCTCTGGGTCAGGAAGATCCTCTGGAGGAGGGCAGGGCAACCCCCTCCAGCATTCTTGCCTAGAAAACTCCAGACGGAGGAGCCTGGCAGGTTATAGTCCACAGGGTTGCAAAGGGTTGGATGTGATGGAGCAACTAACACACACACACACAATAGGAAAGACATGACTTTTAATATTGTCTTTGAGGATAATACCTTTTATCTTCAAATTTGCTCTGCTGCTGCTGCTGCTGCTAAGTCACTTTCCTCGTGTCCAACTCTGTGCGACCCCATAGACGGCAGCCCACCAGGCTCCCCTGTCCCTGGGGTTCTCTAGGCAAGAACACTGGAGTGGGTTGCCATTTCCTTCTTCAATGCATGAAAGTGAAAAGTGAAAGTGAAGTTGCTCAGTCATGTCAGACTCTTTGAGACTCCATGGACTGTAGCCTACCAGGCTCCTCCATCCGTGGGATTCTCCAGACACGAGTACTGGAGTGAGTTGCCATTTCCTCTAACCTTAACTTTATCCGGCCCAACCTACTGCTGTACTTAAATTTCTAGTAGTTACTGTCACTTGTACATTTCTTAAGAAGGAATTTATAATTCCTTTATAATTTCCCAGTAGTTAAAAGGGGAAATTTACAATTCCTTACACTCAGATTTCTCAGATGAGATCTTAATTTCATACACATGTCCCTGGCTCCTCTCTGCAGCTGCTGCTAGAACCCTAATTAATTGCATTTGATTGTCTCAACTTGTTCCTAATTGAAAAGATCTGGAAACTGGGTCACCTAAAATATGTTTACGAATATTTTAATTGTGTATGTCTTTCGTTTTCTTTCCAAGCCTCCCTTTTTAATGAAGCCATCCCATCATATTCCTTAAGGGTATAAGGTTTCAATTCCCTTTGCCTTTTGATAACACCAAGGACTAAAACCAGAGTTCATGTATAACTCTGGATGTCTACATATGCTGCTTTTCCCCTTGACTATGTTACAGCATTTCTTTTAAAATTTTGGTATATATAAATGTAGACCTGTATTTAGCAAAATGTGTTCTGCAAAATGTTAGTGGATATTCCTTGGAAAAGCTATTCTGTGATCAAATCAGTTGAGAAATACTTAAAATACTAAATTAAAATAGAATTTTCTGTACAACAATCAAATGAAAACCCGATCAGATGAAGAATTGTGTCTTTTTTCTCTGTTGTGTCCCCAGTGACTGAACAGTGGCTGATACTTAGGAGACACTGAAGAAATATTTTTGAGTGTGAATAACTTTCCATAGGCTGTAATGCTCCATGCCCATTCAATTTCCAAGAAAAGAATGTACATAGATGCCCAAACATTTTTGACTGTTGATCTCTGCCTTTCCCATGCGCCCCTACCTTTTCCCTCCCCTTGCCAAACACTTAGCAAAGCTGATGTTCTTGACACACATTCAGTTCAGTTCAGTCACTCAATCATGTCCGACTCTTTACGACCCCATGAACCGCAGCACGCCAGGCCTCTCTGTCCATCACCAACTCCTGGAGCTTACTCAAACTCATGTCCATTGAGTTGGTGATGTCATCCAACCATCTTATCCTCTGTTATCCCCTTCTCCTCCTGCCCTCAATCTTTCCCAGCATCAGAGTCTTTTCAAATGAGTCAGTTCTTCCTATCAGGTGGCCAAAGTATCGGAGTTTCAGCTTAAATATCAGTCCGTCCAATGACCACCAGGACTGATCTCCTTTAGGATGGACTGGTTGGATCTCCTTGCAGTCCAAGGGACTCTCAAGAGTCTGCTCCAACACCACAGTTCAAAAGCATCAATTCTTTGGTACTCAGCTTTCTGTATAGTCCAACTCTCACATCCATACATGACCACTGGAAAAACTATAGCCTTGACTAGACAGACCTTTATTGACAAAGTAATGTCTCTGTTTTTTAATATGCTGTCTAGGTTGGTCATAACTTTCCTTCCAAGGAGTGTCTTTTAATTTCCTGGGTGCAATCACCATCTGCAGTGATTTTGGAGCCCAGAAAAATAAAGTCAGCCACTGTTTCCACTATTTCCCCATCTATTTGCCATGAAGTGATGGGACTGGATGCCACATTAGGAAAACACTATTGAAAGTCTTTCTAAATTATTCTAATTATTTGTGCCTCTTTGTTATAATTCTTATAAAATATCTTGATGCAGAAAAAATTAAAAATTTCTTGAACCATTAATAATATATGTCTTTCTGGTCAAATAAAATGACAAGTATAAAGATATTTTGACATTTGAAATATCATCTGAAGGCCTTATGATTTAGTTTAATAGTTTAAAATTAAAATAAAATTTTACACTGAAATAGAAAAGTCTGGATAAATTTTGGCTTCTAAGTAGATATTAGCAAAGAAACTTACCTACTGTATTAGTGATATTTCAGAAACACCTAGTTAACAGAGCCATGCTCTCTGAGATGATGAGCTTGGGATTTCATGACTCCTCCTACAACCTGTCACATTTTTGTGACACACTTATCTCTTTCTCTTAACTTTATTGATATATAATTCACATACCATAAAATCTACTCATTTAAAGCATGCAGCTTTGTGGTCATTTGTATAGTACAGAATTGTGCAACCACCACCAAAATCTCATTTCACACCATCTTCCTCTTACTACACAATACACACAATACATACAATGGGCTTCCCTTGTGGCTCAGCTGGTAAAGAATCCGCCTGCAATGTCGGAGGGCTGTGTTCGACCCCTGGGTTGGAAAGATCCCCTGGAGAAGGGAAAGGCTACTCACTCCAGTAGCCTGGCCTGGAGAATTCAGCTCACAAAGAGTCGGACACGACTGAGCAACTTTCACTTTTGGAGAAGGAAATGGCAAACCATTCCAGTATTCTTGCCTGGAAAATCCCATGGAAAAAGGAGCCTGACGGGCTATAGTCCACAGGGTCACAAGAGTTGGACATGAATTGGTGACTAAACCACACAATATAAGAAGAACTATTTAAAATAGAGCTGGAGGAGCCATTCCAGAAGACCTGCATTGTATATACTGTTTTCTGAAACTCTGAACTAGGCCAGAGCATCAATGTTCCAAGAATCAGCAAGAACAAGAATATCCTTAAAAGGACTGATAAAAATGAGCTTTTACTTAGTGCCTTTCACCTGACCAATCAACAAAGTACAAATCCTCTTTTACCAAATAAGACTTCAGATTAATTACCTCATCTTGCACCTGTTAACTTTTTAAAAACAGCATAAATTTTTTTTTAATAAATAAAATAAAAAATAAAATTTGCAAACTTAAAAAACCGTATCTTCCTCTCTTTTCCCCATAAAAACTCTGATCCCCTATCCTGTAATCAGAATACCATTTGGGTTTTTACCTAAATCTATGTAACTCAAATTGCAATTCTTTGATCCCAAATAAACACTTTACCTCTTGAACTGGATCCTGGCTTTTTATAGGGAGACATCACATAAATGGTATCATACAGTATTTGATCTTTTGTGATTAGCTCTTTTACTTAATGCTTATTCAAGATTCTTCCACTTTATAGCATATATCAGTACTTCATTTCTTTTTCTGGCTAAATATATTACACTATGGATATACCACATTTGTTTATCCATTCATCAGTTGAAGAACATTTGAGTTGCTTCCACTTTTTGGCTATTATGAGCATTCATGAATGCGTTTTCATGAGGACACATGTCTTCCTTCTTCATTTCTCTTGGGTATATATCTAAGAACAAAATGGCTGGGCTGTATGGTAACTCTGATTAATAATATGAGGAACTATCAAATTGTTTTCCAAAATAGGTGCACGATTTTACATTCCTGTTAGCAAAACATTTGCTATTGTTTGCCTTTTTTAATTTCACCATCCTAGTGGGTATGGCTTCCCTGGTGGCTCAGACAGTAAAAACGTCTGCTTACAATGTGGGAGACCTGGGTTCAGTCCCTGGGTTGGGAAGATCTCTGGAGAAGGAAATGGCAACCCATTCCAGTATTCTTGCCTGGAAAATCCCATGGATGGAGGAGCCTGGTAGGCTATGGTCCATGGGGTCGCAGAGTCAGACATGACTGAGCAACTTCACAGTACAGTGGGTATGAAGTGATTATAGTTTTGATTGACATTTACCTAATGACTACTGATGTCAAGCATCTTTTCACATTTTTGTTGGCTATTAGTATATTATTATTGAAGAAATATCTATCCAAATCCTGTGCTCTTTTATAATTGGCTTCTCTTTTCATTAGGGAGTTTATTCCTCTTTTTATTATTGAGTTGCAAGCTTTATTAAAAATATATTCTGGATACAAATCCTTTAGCAGAGATATAATTTATATTTTATTTCAGTCTGTGGGTTGTCCTCATTCCCTTGATCATGTCCTTTAAAGTAAATGTTTTTAATTTTAATGAAATCCCATTTATCTTCTTTTTCTTCTGTTATTTATGGTTTTTGGCGTCATATCTAAGAAAATGTTGTCTAACACAAGGTCACAGAATTACTAAGTTTTCTTCTACAAGCTTTATAGTTTTAGCTCATATTTAAGTCTATGACCCATTCTGAGTTCATTTTTTATAACAATGTGAGGCAGAGATTAAGCTTTACACTGTTCCATGTGAATATTCAGATGTCCCAGAACCATTTGTTGAAAAGATTATATTTTCCCACTGAATTATTTTGGCACCCTTCTTAAAGAAAACAATCACTGATTATAAACATAAGAGCTAATATCTGGACTCTCAATTATAATAAATCAATATTTCTATTCTTGTGCCAGTACCATACTATCTTGATTACTGTAACTTTGAAGTAAATTTTGAAGCAGGGAAGTATGAGTTTTCCAATTTTGTTCTTTTTTTACAAGATTCTTTTGGCAATATCCTATCCCTTTTATTTCCATAAAATGTTCACATCACCTTGCCAGTTTCTGCAATGAGGAATCTGGGATTTTGATAGGGATTGTAATGAATCTGTGGATCAATACAAATAGTGATGGTCCCCATTGTTATATTGCCATTGTAACACTATTAATTCTTCCAATATATAAACATAGGATGTCTTTCCACTTATCTAAATTTTTACAGTTTTATCTAAATTTTTACAGTTTTTTCAACAACATTTTGTAGTTTTCAATGTACAAGTCTTGTACTTCTTGTTAGATTCATTCCTGTACTCCTTTTGTTACATTTATTCCTAAGTGTTTTACTCTTTGTGATGTCTTCTTGATGGATTGATGATTTTACTCTAAAATGTCCTTTTTTTTCAGTAACAAGTTTTGTCTTAAAATCTTATTTGTCTGATATTATACAGCCATCCCAGCTCTCTTTTAGTTTTTCTTTGCTTTGTATATTGTTTTCCATTTTTTAACTTTCAAACTTATTTGATTTGAATCTAAAACATATTTCTTATACACAATACATAAATGAATTATGTTTTCTTAAATATTCTGTCAACCTATGCCTTTTGATTGAAGTGTTTAATCTCCTTATTGTAATTACTGATAAGGTAGGATTTATGTCTGCCATTTTGCTACCTGTTTTTTATATCTTTTATGTCTTTCTGTTCCTCTTTTCCTCTGTAAATGCCTTCTTTTGTGTTAAATACATACCTTCTACTATATCAGTTTGAGTCTCCTATTGTTTCTGTGATTTTTAAATTATTTTAATAGTGGGTGTCATAGGGATTAAAATTAGCATTCTAATTTAAAACAATCTGTGCTTGCTTCAGAAGCACATAAACTAATTTAAGACAACCTAGATCAAGCTAATACTAACTTTATTTCAATGGTATGTTGCTCCAAAATACCTCTGATCCTTTTCCCTTTCTTTATGCTTATTTATTTCCCTTTCTTTATTCTTTCTTTTATACAAATTATATATTTACACATTCCACACTTGATCTTAGCCAAAAGACCAAGAAGTGATATATTTACACATTCCAAATAAAATAGTTTTATACTTATTTCCTTATGTGGTTGTCTTTTAAATGATATAAAAAAGTATGAAAACAAAAAATATGTTTATATTGTCTTTTATAGTTAGCTATGTACTTACCTTTTCCAGTGCTCTTTATTTCTTTGTGTAGGTCTGAGTTATAATCTAGTGTTCTGTTATTTCAGCCTGAAGGGCTTCCTTTAGTATTTTTTATTAAATAACTCTGCTAGTGACAAATTGTCTCAGAGTTTGTTTATTTGGGAATATCTTCATTTCTCCTTCATTTTTGAAGAATAGTTTTGCTGGATATAGAATTCTTCATTGACAGTCTATTTCTTTAGTATGGTGAATATATCATCTCACCTCATCTTCTGGTCTCCATGGTTTTTAATGAGGATTCCTTGTATGTTATGAGTCACTTCTCTTGAGCTTTCAAGATTCTCTTTGTCTTTGGCTTTCTAAAGTTTCATTATGATGTGTCTCTGTGTAGATCATTTAGAGTTTATCTTACAGTACATCGAGCCTCTAAGATGTGTAGATTGATGATTTTCATCAAATTTGGGAAGTTTGGGGCCATTATTTCTTCAAATATTCTTTTGGTCCCTTTATCTCATCTTTTCTTCTGAGATATTCATTTTGCATATGTTCATATACTTGATTGTATCCCTGTGGACACAGTCTCTCTGAGGTGCTGTTTATTTCTTCTTCATTCTTTTTGTTGTTGTTCCTAAGACTGGATAATTTCAACTCACCTATCTTCAAGTTGACTTATTCTTTCTTCAGTAAGCTCAAATTTATTATTTTTTTTTAGCACCTCTAGTAAACATTTCTTATTTTGGGGATTGTACATCTCAACTCCACAATGTCTACTAGTTTTTTTTTTTTTTTTACTCTCTCTTTACTGATATTCTGTAATTGATATCATTGTCATGCTTTCTTTTAATTATTTTGTTATTTTAACATATTTATAATGATTGATTTAAAGTCATTGGCTACTAAGTCTACCAACACTTCCCCTTCAGGGACATTTTCCTTGGCTTCCTTTCTTTTCCTGTATATGTGCCATATTTTATTTTGTTCTGTGCATGTCTCATAAATTCTGAAACTGGAGACTTTAGATAGTATATTGACTAATATAACAAGTATGGTATCAGATCACCCTACCCAAAGTTTCTTATTGTTGCTAGTATTTTGAAATATGTGGCCAATGAGTTCTCTCCTAGGCTTTTAAATTTTTGTTTTTATTTTTAATCTGGATTCCTAGGAGTCACCCTAGAGTTAGCATTGTTTAGTGGCCAACCTATGATCTATCAGAGGTTTTCTTAAATGCTTTGTCTACATGTCTTTCACCTTTGGCCAAAGGGATCTGTGTGTGAAGGCACACCTTCAAAATTCAGGCAGTTTATGAAGCAGTCTTAGATTTCACTTCCTGCTTGTGCAGAATGTAAATGTAAGACAAATGTGGACTAGAATAGTGGGAGTCTTCTCCTTTCCCAGGCCAAGTCCTGCACACATATTGTCTTCTAGATTCTCGGAAGTATGGAGCTTTTTTAATTCCTTAGTTCTAGTTACCTAGCTCCAGGACTTCCTGTAAGAATTTTGGTCATACTCTTCTTGTCTCAACTGAAATCATAGCCTTAGACCAACAGTTATGATGTTGCCAGTAGATTACTAGCAGGTAACATCCTGGGGATAGAGCTTTTATTTGTTGCTGAGCTAGCTCTGAGCTAAAACAGCCCAACACCCTGGAATGAAAATTTTCCAGGTAGCTTCAAATACAGACAAAATGTTGATGGTACTAAATAGATGGGTCTTTTAATCAAGTTCCAGACATTGTCATTCCTCTCCATTGGCTGCAAGACTGCTGGCTTTTCATGACTATCCCTCTACCTAATTGGAGAGGAAAGGGGAATAGGAATAGCTCATGTTAAAATGACATAGTTACTGCTTCCTTACAGAAGTTTAGTTTCTCTCGTGTGGGCAATTTTCAGTTTGTTTTGTGGTTTTGGTTAATTTCTAAAGTTATGAAATGATTTTAGTTGTTTTGTCAGTATCTTCTGTTTTTGTGAATAGAGAGTTTCACCAACTATCTCACTCTGCCATTCCAGAATGCTTTTCTATTTTGTTACTTTTTTATCCTGGTTGTGCCTTTGTATTTAGAATCATATGTGAGAGTGTTAAAACAGTGTCCCCTTGTGCTTTATCAAGAGACAGACCTGGCCAACTCAGAGTTTAGAGTTTCTTTTCAAATTATAGTTTCTCCCATATATGGAAATACTCCTCCTTCTATTAAGAAAGAAGCAGAAGGATATTATATAAGAGAAATCTGTACCAGGAAGAAGTAGATCAATTGCCCCTTCTGTCCTGGCCGATGATGGGAAAGAAAAGTGAGCTGACTAAGTACTATGGAGAGATCTTTCATTTCTTCATTTCTCCCACTCAAGATAAACCCCAAGGAAAGGGCCCAGTAGAGAGATCCAGATGCATATGCCTGAAGATCCTGGTGAAGAGTGGCCAGAAAGATTGTCTTAAAGAATCTTTCCTTTTTCCCCCAAGGCCTGTACTTAGAACTCAAACATGTGACTTGATATTAAGGTACTAATTGGAGCAGCATACTGGCTAAGACCCGGGGTCTGAATGAAGTGATTGCCACACCCAAAATATCATATAAATGCCCTAGACTGTGTATACTAGTCACAGATGCTTGCATATCCTCCAAAAGGTCAGACATAACAAGTTATACCTGAAAGACTGAGTGACTGCCCCATGACAGGACACAGAAGAGATCAGTAAGATTCTACAGAATTCTATATGATTTCCAGTCATTTGTCTTCTGTGTTGCCCTTGGCGGGGGGTGGGGTGGGGGGGTGGTCAGCGGGGAAGGAAGGGAGGCAGGAGTAGAGATGGGGAGAGGAAATTTGAAAAGTGTTTATCCAAAAGAGACTCAGTCATTAAAAATACACTGTTAAAACTAGTACAGCCTATGATGCAAGAAATAGGAAGCTGAAAGTGTTTGTCTTCCCCTCCTGATGGGATGTGAGGAGACTGTAAAGATCAGTCATGTATTAGAAAATAAAGAAGCTAAGTTTCTTTATACATCTAAGTACTAATACAAGTTCACTTGTGATCCAATTGCATCTTTTTACTTTTTCTCAGTCACACAGAAGTATGAGACTCTCCCTTATAGTTGAACACAGTTCAGCTCTTCCCTCCTGTTCTCCTCTTCTTTCTCTTTTCCTCTCTGGTACACTCAATAGAAGAACTAGGGCTATGATCAACCTTGAACATCTGTCTCCTACTTTCCCTCCTGAGTCACAGAGCAGTTCTCTGGGCTCCCACAGCATCCCACCCATCTTTATCTCCCTCCTGCCAACAATATTGCATGTGTTCACTTACTTTTCTCCTTTCCCTACTGGACTATGAGCTCCTGAATGCCTGTGCTGTGTTTTTGTTTGCCTTTTCTCAGAATCTAATCTAGTCACTGGAAAACAGAAGGTATTAACTCTGACACTGTTTATTACTTTTGATTTTGTCTCAAATTTTACTACTCTGTAATTTTTATTCAAATTATTAAACACCTATGATAGGAGAAGGAAATGGCAACCCAGTCCAGTATTCTTGCCTGGAGAATCCCATGGAAGGAGGAACCTGGTGGGCTACGGTCCGTGGGGTCACAAAGAGTCAGATGCGACTGAGCGACTTCACTTCACTTCACTTCACGATAGGTCTAGGACTAAATAAAACCCAACCCTTAGCGTTGAGGTGCTTATAATTCTGTGTGGCAGAAAAATACAGTGAAATACAATGTGTTGAGTATTTTAAGGGAAAAAAACTGTTGTCAGGCAGAATAAACAAAGCCCTTAAATTTCTATATGAAGTCTACCTTGAGCTCTCTAATTTTCATGAGAGAGCAAGGTAGACTTCATATAGAAGAATATGTTTTATTTGCATCTCAAAGAATGAGTCAAATCCTGTAAGAAAATTATAAGTGACAATGGCAGGGGTAGGAGGGGGATGGTAACTGACAGTACATGCACAGCAAGGAAAGATAATGCAAGTTCATATATTTAACGCTTATTATTCCATCTAAAATTAAAAAGATGGAAATAGGTTCACTAAAAGTATTAACTATATTTACTGAGTGGAATGTGGGAGATATCTGAATTCCAACCCTGTGTTCTAGACCTGAGCTTTCAGCACCAACTGAATTTCTAAATAAAACCACAGACAATTAATCACTGCATTTAGATTGGCAATGGTTTTCATTTATCCACGCCATCATAAAGTAGGAAAGGATTTTCTGTGTCACCTCTTCTAGTTTTCCTGACAATGTGAAATCTTGCTGGAATATCCATGTCAGGAGTTCAACCGATAGTCTGGCTCATATTCTAGTGATATTTCCTCTCAAGTAAAATGCTAAAGAGGACAGGTACTGCTTGATCCTAAATGTCTTCTTTACTCAAAACCTTAATCTGTATGAAGATTATATCAGAAGCATATTGGATTTCCTAACACTTTCTCTGGTTTGAGGAAATGAATAATAATGCACAGAGAAATTATGATTTTCAGTGTGTGAAACTCTTGAGGACTTATGTCCACTACATCAGAACAACATCATGCTTTCTTCCTCTCTTTGGCTCTTTATCAGGTTGAGTAAATCTCTCTTACAGGCTTTGATATCTGTCAATAAATATTCATTAAGCCTCTATAATGAGATCTTAACTATAAATTTAGAACATAGACAATAGCAATAGAGAGTATAGACATTAAAAAGTACCTGAACATATATAGCTTTTATTATGTTGAGGTATGTTCCTTCTATTCCTGCTTTCTGGAGAGTTTTTATCATAAATGGATGTTGAATTTTTGTCAAAGGCCTTCTCTGCATCTACTGAGATAATCATATGGCTTTTATTTTTCAATTTGTTAATGTGGTGAATTACATTGATTGATTTGCGGATATTGAAGAATCCTTGCATCCCTGGGATAAAGCCCACTTGGTCATGGTATATGATCTTTTTAATGTGTTGTTGGATTCTGATTGCTAGAATTTTGTTGAGGATTTTTGCATCTATGTTAATCAGTGATATGACAAACCCACAGCAAACATTATCTCAATGGTGAAAAATTGAAAGCATTTTCCCTAAAGTCAGGAATAAGACAAGGGTGCCCACTTTCACCACTACTATTCAACATAGTTCTGGAAGTTTGGACCACAGCAATCAGAGCAGAAAAAGAAAGAAAAGGAATCCAAATTGGAAAAGAAGTAAAACTCTCACTGTTTGCAGATGACATGATCCTCTACATAGAAAACCCTAAAGACTCTACCAGAAAATTACTAGAGCTAATCAATGAATATAGTAAAGTTGCAGGACATAAAATCAACACACAGAAATCCCTTGCATTCCTATACACTAATAATGAGAAAGTAGAAAAAGAAAGTAAGGAAACAATTCCATTCACCATTGCAACAAAAAGAATAAAATACTTAGGAATATATCTACCTAAAGAAACTAAAGACCTATATATAGAAAACTATAAAACACTGGTGAAAGAAATCAAAGAGGACACTAAGAGATGGAGAAATATACCATGTTCATGGATTGGAAGAATCAATATAGTGAAAATGAGTATACTACCCAAAGCAATCTACAGATTCAATGCAATCCCTATCAAGTTACCAGCGGTATTTTTCACAGAGCCAGAACAAATAATTTCACAAATTGTATGGAAATACAAAAAACCTTGAATAGCCAAAGCAATCTTGAGAAAGAAGAATGGAACTGGAGGAATCAACCTGCCTGACTTCAGGCTCTACTACAAAGCCACAGTCATCAAGACAGTATGGTACTGGCACAAAGACAGAAATATAGATCAATGGAACAAAATAGAAAGCCCAGAGATAAATCCACACACCTATGGACACCTTATCTTTGACAAAGGAGGCAAGAATATACAATGGCATAAAGACAATCTCTTTAACAATTGGTGCTGGGAAAACTGGTCAACCACTTGTAAAAGAATGAAACTAGATCACTTTCTAACACCATACACAAAAATAAACTCAAAATGGATTAAAGATCTAAATGTAAGACCAGAAACTATAAAACTCCTAAAGGAGAACATAGGCAAAACACTCTCTGACATAAATCGCAGCAGGATCCTCTATGATCCACCTCCGAGAATACTGGAAATAAAAGCAAAAATAAACAAATGGGATCTAATTAAAATTAAAAGCTTCTGCACAACAAAGGAAACTATAAGCAAGGTGAAAAGACAGCCTTCTGAATGGGAGAAAATAATAGCAAATGAAACAACTGACAAACAACTAATCTCAAAAATATGCAAGCAACTTATGCAGCTCAATTCCAGAAAAATAAATGACCCAATCAAAAAATGGGCCAAAGAACTAAATAGACATTTCTCCAAAGAAGACATACGGATGGCTAACAAACACATGAAAAGATGCTCAACATCACTCTTTATCAGAGAAATGCAAATCAAGAACACAATGAGGTACCATTTCACACCAGTCAGAATGGCTGAGATCCAAAAGTCTATAAGCAATAAATGCTGGAGAGGGTGTGGAGAAAAGGGAACCCTCTTACACTGTTGGTGGGAAAGCAAACTAGTACAGCCAGTATGGAGAACAGTGTGGAGATTCCTTAAAAAATTGCAAATAGAACTGCCTTATGACCCAGCAATCCCACTGCTGGGCATACACACCGAGGAAACCAGAATTGAAAAAGACACATGTACCCCAATGTTCATCGCAGCACTGTTTATAATAGCCAGGACATGGAAGCAACCTAGAAGTCCATCAGCAGATGAATGGATAAGAAAGCTGTGGTACATATACACAATGGAGTATTACTCAGCCATTAAAAAGAATACATTTGAATCAGTTCTAATGAGGTGGATGAAACTGGAGCCTATTATACAGAGTGAAGTAAGCCAGAAAGAAAAACACCAATGCAGTATACTAACACATATACCTGGAATTTAGAAAGATGGTAACCATAATCCTGTATGCGAGACAGCAAAAGAGACACAGATGCATAGAATGGACTTTTGGACTCTGAGGGAAAGTGAGAGGGTGGGATGATTTGGGAGAATGGCATTGAAACATGTATATATCATGTAAGAAAAGAATTGCCAGTCTATGTTCGATACAGGATACAAGATGCTTGGGGCTGGTGCATGGGGATGATCCAGAGAGATGATATGAGGTGGGAGGTAGGAGGGGGGTTCAGGATTGGGAACTCATGTACACCCGTGGCAGATTCATGTCAATGTATGGCAAAACCAATACAGCATTGTAAAGTAAAATAAAGTAAAAATAAAAAAATTTTTAATAATAGTAATAATAAGTACCTGAACAGATAATGATATCTACAGTGAAAGCAAAATCATACAAACACTATAAGAAGAACACGATAAATGTAACTTTACAAAATACATAATAGTTTATTTGAGATGCTTTGGGTGACTAGAGGGCTTCCCTTGTGGCTCAGATACTTTGGCCACCTGATGTGAAGAACTGACTCATTGGAAAAGGCCCTCATGCTGAGAAAGATTGAAGGCAGGAGGAGAAGGGGACAATAGAGGATGAGATGGTTAGATGGCATTACCTACACAATGGACATGAGTTTGAGTAGGCTCAGGGAGTTAGTGATGGACAGGGAAGCCTGGAGTGCTATAGTCCATGGGGTCACAAAGATTCGGACACAACTGAGTGACTGAAATGAACTGAGGTGACTAGATGCCAAATTAATGCTAATAAAATAGGTGCCTTAAAGATCAGAGACCAAGGAAGTTCTCAGAGGTCTGTATGAGGTCAGGGAATATCTTAGAAGTGAGGTGGGGTGTGGAGATTATGGCTTGAGCTGAGAACAGGTAAATAGGTGTGGTGTGCGGTTATCTTTGGTGAGAGAAAATGGATCATGATTAGGAAAGGGTGTGAAAAGGACTTCTGGTGAGCCAGCAAAGTTCTAGTTTTTTAATTAAGTGGTAAATTACATGGGTTTTCATTTGTTTTATGAAGTTTTCTGTATGTGTTAAGTACCACAATAATATAGTTTAGAGAAGAGACTGATGTATGGGAAAGGCTCTACTAATTAAAAATAAAGTGCTCCCAAAGCCTCCACCATGACACTGGGAGGTCAAAGATGAGTAAGACCTAGTCATGATTCTCAGGAAGCTCCCACCCCATCCCAGGAAGGAACTGTGTTGACTGGAGATGACTCCAGAAAGGTAGTTTGGAACAAATTTACGGACACTTTGTACAATGCTAAGGCACTTCAACTTTCTCCAATAAGTAACAGAACCAACAAATAGTTTAAAGCAGATTTATGTGATGAGATTTTCATTTTAGAAAGCAAATACTGGTCATATCATAACATATGGGTTGGGGAAATGAGGTAAAACTCAGGGCCAGTATCTCTGATAAAGCCTTATATTGTTTTAACTTTCTCAGGTACATGTTTTCCTTCCCTAAGAGCTTTGAACTTCTGAACAGTTGTGACACAATCTTATGTTTTCCAGAATAGTATATATAATCCTTGCCAGTAAACACAATAAATACAATTCAGCTGCTTTAATCCTTTTTGTTAGAGGAGAAAGATAAAAGTATTAGTTGAATAAATGAATGGACCAATGAATTATCTTGATATCTTGAGCCTCCTAAAACCTACTGAAAGTGTAAAAGTGTTAGTTGCTCACAGTTGTCTCTGACTCTTTGTGCCCCGCATGGACTGTAGCCCGCCAGGCTCCTCTGTCCATGGAATTCTCCAGGAAAGTATACTGAAGTAGATAGCCATTCCCTTCTCCAGGGGATCTTCTTGACCAGAGATTGAACCCAGGTCTCCCACATTGCAGGCAGATTCTTTATCATCTGAGCCACCAGGGAAGACCAAATTGAGTTGTATCCAATTTTATCAACATCATCCAGCCAACCCCTAAATTTTAAATTTTCTCCTGATTGCACTTATCCCATCTCTATCTCCTTAAATCCCCTTCGTCACACCAGGAAAATTTAAAGATATACTTATAGCAAATAAGCCCCCAACTAGTATGCTGTTTTTCAGTCAAAGTTGTGTCTGACTCTTTGCTCCTCTGCCTGTGGAATTCCAAAGCAAGAATACTGGAGCGGGTAGAGGGATCGAACCCGAGTCTCCTGCATGGCAGGCAGATTCTTTAACATCTGAGCCACCAGGGAAGCCCCCTACTTGGTATCTATCTCTATAAAAATTTATATCATATGTATTAATCTATTTAAATATACACATAGGAGCCTATAGCTCTAAGATTTTCTTGTAAGTGTCTGTGGGTGATTGTTTACAAGCTTGCATTTAAGAGTCCCTGCCCAAAACCAAGATTTCAGGAAACATTGACAGGGGAAAAAATAAGGTCAAAGGACCCACAATCATACCACTGGTGTCAACAGTTCCTCAACTTAACAACACTTGCATCATGTCTGCAGGAGTATATAAGAATATGAGCTATTTTTAGAACTTTGTTTCTCATGTTCTGCCAAAAACCCTTCCCTTTTCTCTCTCTCTTTTTTTTTCCAAGTCAATGATTTTGAGTGGAAAACACCCTAGAGCAGTAAAAGGAGGAAGGAAGCTCCAGACGCTCTCAGTGATGAGAATAGGAGTTCCAGTTTTTACAGGAATCTTGTGTGGCTCTGTGCATGTGTATGCATGTGTTTTTTGACGATGGAATAGAACAGAGAGAGGGTGGAGTGCAGAGGGCTTTATCCTTCTCTTTTAATTCTCAGCACACCCAGGAGAGGGGAAAACTTCAGGAAGGACATAAGAAAACATGGGAGGTCAGATACAAGCTGAGGCCCAATACGAAAATCTATATAAGACACCCTGCCCTTAAACCAACAAGCAAGTAAAGGTCAGCCAGTGGTCAGGTTTGAAAGTCTCTATTCACTTCAGACAGTGGATTTTATGATGGAAATCACCAGGCCTTTATTCAGAAAGAAGAAAAGGATAGCCTATGGGGAGAAAATCTTTCTAAGCAGATGTCTACTCCTAATAGTCTCAAGTCCAGATGTGAAAAAATAAGTTGAGACTCACAAACCACATTCTATGTACATGAGAGTTCAAAGTAGAGGCTTTTACATTAAATATGTTTTATCATCTTATGAGGATTAGAATAGTTTGGAAAACCAGTTCAAAATCCAGATTTTCAGACTCTGCTCAGTTTTACTCTTGAATGTGGTAGCATGATAAAGCTGGTCCCTGGACCCTCAGCCCACAGTCAGCTTCCCCATTCCACCTCTGGTTCTGTTCCACAATGTGATGAGCCATGAACATGTGTGAGGACTCCAACCTGCCTATCCAGCTCTCTCTGTACCCACTACAAATAATGATTCTGTGCCTAGCCCTTGGGCCTAGGCTTCAGTCATCCCTTGGGTGAATTTTATAGAGAGAAAGAGGGAGAAAAAGGATGAGCCACAGCACACGGTACTGTGCCTGGGAAGAGAAGAGTCAGAGGAGAGTAAATGCCCAAGGCAAACTATGTTTTAATTAAATTTAGAGTGAGAATACTTTCTCTGGTTCAGCCTTGGATTTTACACATGACCAGAGCAGGATGAAATAAGAAGAAGTCTAGGAGAAACAGTTTTTTTTAGTAAGGATGAGTCAAGCTCCATGAGAGTTGAAAAACTTTAACATAGAAACTCAGAACACTGAATTGTGGTCCTATATCTATCACTCATCACAGGTCCATCCCCTAGATTTGTGGGGTCATGGGAAAGAGTAAAAATAGTGATCCTCACACTATACATCTAGTTATGTGAAACTTAAAATCAAGTAACAATTTAACTGTTAAATATGTCCTATCCTATCACTCTGACAAATATGCCTTCATAATTATCTGGAAGGCCAGGCACAAATTCAGAATTCTTGGCCTCTTCAAATTTGGTATGGAAAATGATGGTGCCCAGCGCCTCCCCCCTGTCCTGTACCCTTACCCTTGCTCTTTCACCCCTAGGCTCCTTCCTACACATTGAGGGATCTCACACACATGTATTGACACCTTAAATTACACATCTGAGATATGTCCATACCCCCCCAACACTCCTTACCTGTTCCCATCCTTGATGAAAACTGCTGCCCTGATCACTCAGAGGCCTAAAAAGGGCACACCAGCAGCATGGTTCACTCACTGGAGGACTAGTCTAGGGAAAAGCCCAGGCAATTAAGCCTGGAAGCAGGTATAGTCCACAGGCTCTAGGTAGACATATCCATTTGGCCCTGCCAGCTCCTCACCAGGAAAGGGTGCAGCCAAGGAAAGGCTAGCACGTGGCCCCTGACCTGTCAGTACTACTACACATGTACCTGGTTCCCAGGAACAACCTACCCTCTGTGGCCCATGTCAGGCATCTGAACTATATCATTGACCCCCAAGGAGCAGCATCTGAATGAAATTTTGCTTTTTGACCCACTATTATTCAGGCTTCATGACCTTCTCATACCCTGAAAATTCATCTAGTGGGACAGGAAACTGGAAGCTGAAAAGCTTGACTAATTCAGACTGTCTGCTGAGGCAACAGACATCAGCTATTGAGAAGACATGTTCATCTAAATCTCAGGGCTGTAGTTCTTTATCTTGGGACAAGAGGTTATAGCTGTGACATTTAATAGCAAATAGTGAAGATGAAATAAATTTTTACAGCTTCTATTAATAAAAAACAAATTTTGTATTGGGATAAGACTAGATCACTGGCATATAATAGAGAGCCCAGAAATAGACCCACATGATACAGTCATCTGACCTCTGACAAAGGCAAAGGTAGCACAACGGAACAAAGATGGTACCTTCAGCAAATGGTGATGAAACAACTGGACATCCACATGCCTCCACCCCCCAAAATATAAAATAATATAAACACAGACATTACACTCTTCACAAAAATTAACTAAAAATGGACCACAGATCTAAATGTTAAAGGAACAACTGGTAAACTCCTAGAAGATAACAGAAAACATAGGAGAAATGACCTCAGATTTGGTGATGACTTTTTAGGTACCACACCAAAGGCATGATCCAGGAAAGAACTGAAAAACTGACTTCATTAAAACCAGAATTTTCTGCTTTGTGAAAAATACTGTCAAGATAATGAAAAGACAGATCACAGACTGGGGGAAAAACGTATTTGCAAAAGGTATGTCTGACAAAGGACTATTGCCTGAAATATACTAAAGAACTCAAAATTAACAATAAGAAAACAAACCCAATTTAAAAATAGGCCATTTAACAGATACCTCACCAAATAAGATATACAGATGGCAAATAGGTACACAGAAAAATGTTTCACATTATATCAGGAAAATATAATTTTTTTAAAAATGAGTATGACACACCTATGAGAAATGACCAAAATTCAGAAAAACTGACATCAACTCTTGGTGAGGATGTGAAGAAACAGGAACTTTCATTTACTGTGGCTGGAAATACAAAATGGTACAGTCACCCTGACATACAATTTGGCAGTTTCTTACAAAATTAAACATACTCTTGCCATAAGTTCAGTTTAATTTAGCCACTCAGTAGTGTCCAACTCTTTGTGACTGCAGCACGCCAGGCCTCCCCGCCCATCACCAACTCCCAGAGTTCACTCAGACTCATGTCCATTGAGTCGGTGATGCCATCCAACCATCTCATCCTATGCCATCCCTTTCTCCTCCCACCTTCAATCTTTCCCAGCATCAGGATCTTTTCAAATGAGTCAGTTCTTTGCATCAGGTGGTCAAAGTATTGGGGTTTCAGCTTCAGCATCAGTCTTTCCAATGAATATTCAGGACTGATTTCCTTTAGGATGGACTGGTTGGATCTCCTTGCTGTCCAAGGCAAATGCACTCCTTGGTATTTTCTTGCCAAAACTGAAAAGTTATATCCAAACAAAAACCTACACATGCATGCCTATAGCAGCTTTGTTCATGATTGCCAAAATGTGGAAGTAACCAAGACATCTTTCAGGAAGATGATGAATAATAAACTGTAGTACATTCAGACAATGGAATATTATTCAGTGCTAAAATTCCAATCCCGAAGAAAGGCAATGCCAAAGAATGCTCAAACTACCACACAATTGCACTCATCTCACACACTAGTAAAGTAATGTTCAAAATTTTCCAGGCCAGGCTTCAGCAATACATGAACCATGAACTTCCAGAAGTTCAAGCTGGTTCAAGGTAGAGGAACCAGAGATCAAATTGCCAACATCGCTGGATCATGGGAAAAGCAATAGAATTCCAGAAAAACATCTATTTCTGCTTTATTGACTATGTCAAAGCCTTTGACTGTGTGGATCACAATAAACTGAAAAATTCCAAAAGAGATGGGAATACCAGACCACCTGACCTGCCTCTTGAGAAACCTATATGCAGATCAGGAAGCAACAGTTAGAACTGGACATGGAACAACAGACTGGTTCCAAATAGGAAAAGGAGTACGTCAAGGCTGTATATTGTCACCCTGCTTATTTAACTTCTATGTAGAGTACATCATGAGAAACACTGGGCTTGTTGAAGCACAAGCTGGAATCAAGATTTCCAAGAGAAATATCAATAACCTCAGATATGCAGATGACACCACCCTTATGGCAGAAAGTGAAGAGGAACTAAAAAGCCTCTTGATGAATGTGAAAGAGGAGACTAAAAAAGTTGGCTTCAAGCTCAACATTCAGAAAATGAAGATCATGGCATCTGGTCCCATCACTTCATGGGAAATAGATGGGGAAACAGTGGAAACAGAGTCAGACTTTATTTTGGGGGGCTCCAAAATCACTGCAGATGGTGACTGCAGCCGTGAAATTAAAAGATGCTTACTCCTTGGAAGAAAAGTTATGACCAACCTAGATAGCATATTGAAAAGCAGAGACATTACTTTGCCAGCAAAGGTCCATCTAGTCACGGCTATGGTTTTTCCAGTGGTCATGTATGGATGTGAGAGGTGGACTGTGAAGAAAGCTGAGCACCGAAGAATCGATGATTTTGAACTGTAGTGTTGGAGAAGACTCTTGAGAGTCCCTTGGGCTGCAAGGAGATCCAATCAGTCCATTCTGAAGGAGGTCAGCCCTGGGATTTCTTTGGAAGGACTGATGTTGAAGCTGAAACTCCAGTACTTTGGCCACCTCATGCGAAGAGATGACTCATTGGAAAAGACTCTGATGTTGGGAGGGATTGGGGGCAGGAGGAGAAGGGGACGACAGAGGATGAGATGGCTGGATGGCATCACCGACTCGATGGACGTGAGTCTGAGTGAACTCCGGGAGATGGTGATGGACAGGGGGGGCCTGGCATGCTGCAATTCATGGGGTCGCAAAGAGTCGGACACGACTGAGCGACTGAACTGAACTGAAAATACATGAGTTATCAAGCCATGAAAAGACATGGAGGAAACTTAAATGCACATTACTAAGTGAGATAAGCAATCTTAAAAAGTTACATAATGTATGGTCTCAACATTTTGGAAAAATCAAAACTGAAGAGATAATTACCCCAAAATCATAGTATACATAAGATTGGGCTTCCCTTGTAGCTTAGCTGGTAAAGAATCTGCCTGCAACGCAGGAGACCTGGGTTTGATCCCTGGGTTGGGAAGATTCCCTGGAGAAGGGAAAGGCTACCCACTCCAGTACTCTGGCCGAGAGAATTCCATGGACCATATAGTCCATGGGGTTACAAAGAGTCAGACACGACTAAGAGAATTTCACTTCACTTCACTTCATAGAGATAACAAACAGGTCAGTGGTTTCCAGGGGTTAGTGGGGAACAAAGGATTTAGGACAATGAAGGTAATTTGTGTCTGTGTTTTTTTTTTTTTTCTTTTTTGGCCATGTCACATGGCATGCAGAATCTTGGCTCCCCAACCAGGAACTAAACCATGCCCCCTATAGTTGAAGCATAGAGTTTTAATCAGTGGATCTCCAGGGAAGTCCTGAAACTACTCTGTATACTTCAGTTATTACAAAGGATTCATAAAATATACAACACCAAGAGCAAGCTCTTATGTATACTATGATTTTGAGGTGATTATGATATTTCAGTGTAAGTTCATCAGTTATAACAAATGTATCACTCTGGTGAGGGTTGTTAATAATGGTTGACACTATGCATATGTGGGGGTAGAGAAAATATAGGAATATATAGAAATCTCCTTCCAAGTATGCTGTGAACATAAGACTGCTCTAAAAAATAGTCTATAATTAAAAAGTATCTAGACAAAAGAGAAGCCAAAAGAAATTTTTTTGATCTGCCATGCTAAAAAGACTGAATTGTCCTTCTATTCTCTCTATACAGAGTATTATCAATAATACTTAGCAGTAAGAGATGATAGAGTATGCATCTCATGTAGAGATACTAATGGAGGAATGTAAAACAGACACTGTTTCAATCTCATGTTTAAAGAGATATCGCTATGTACTGATTTGTGTCCCCTCAAAATTCACATGCTGAAATCCTAAGCTTGGATGTGATGGTATCAGGAGGTGGGGCCTTTAGGAGATGATTAGGTCGTGAGGGTGGAACCCTCATGAATAGGATTGGTGCACTAATAAAAGAGACCCCCCCACCGTCCCCAAGAGTTGCCTTGGGCTTCCCAGGTGGCACTAGTGATAAAGAACCTGCCTGACAATGCAGAAGACAGAAGAGACATGGGTTCGATCCCTGGGTCAGGAGGATCCCCTGGAGGAGGGCATGGCAACCCACTCCAGTGTTCTTGCCTGGAGAATCCCATGGACAGAGGAGCCTGGAGGGCTACAGTCCATGGGGTCACAAAGAGTCTGACATGATTGAAGCAATTTAGCACACAAGAGTTCCCTCGCCCCTTCTACTATGTGAAGACACAGAGAAGACAGCTGTCTGTGAACCGGAAATCCATACCAAACACGGAATTTGCCAGTGCTGCAATCTTGAACTCCCCAGCCTCCAGAACTGTGAGATATAAATGTCTGTCATTTATAAGCCTCCCAGTTTATGGTTTTCTGTTATAGGAGTCTGAACAGACTAAGGAAGAAATCTTAGTAAGATTTCTTAGGAATAAAAAAATAAAAATAAAACGCCCACTCCTACCCGTTTCTGTATAATAACTGTTAATAGTTTTAAAGTGTTCCCTATATTCCAGATATTAGCATACTTGGTCTATAAATAACCTCATGCAATCTTCTTGATCCCCATTTCAGTGATGGGGCAGGAAGTGGTTAAAGAATATACCAGAAGGCACACAGGTAGTACTCGCTGGTACCAGGACTTGAACCCAGCTGCCTGGTTCTTTAGGACACAGTCTTAAGCACTGGGCCATTCTGTCTTCCTGGATCCTCACTGAGCATGGAAAGAAAAGGCTGTATCCTAAGCCTATCTTCTAGTCCTGCAATTCTGGGCTGATGTATTTAACCTTTGTCCTCATTTATAAAATAGAGGAAAGAGTACCACTCCTAGGGCTGTTCTAAGAACTGGAAGAAATAAAATAAGAAAAGTCCCCAGCACAATGACAGCATTGCTAGGTATCCAGTAAGTGCTGGTTCCTCTCTTCCCTCTGTCCTTCTGTTGGGCTACACTCCTCAGGCCTACAAAGCTGGTACCTGCCAAGCTTTAAGACTCTAGAAAACCTAGAGACAACAACAGAGATATCAACGGTTTCACGGATGGCGGAACTTACACATTTGAAGCAAAACCTTGGAGCAGCCTCCTCCAGCAACCAGCAGGACATGGCAGCAGGCTTCCTACCTGAGAAGAAGGGGAGACTGCCAGTTATAGTGGAATTGAGGTCAGGTTGGCTCATCAGTTACCAGGGGCACTAGCAGAGGAGCAGGCCCCTCACTTGCCCCTTTGATAAGAACAATTATCAGCTGGGGTCTGAGGTAAGCATGTATCAACAGGAAGGTTAGTCATATGAGTAGGATGTAAGTAAAGCAGGACTAGTCTGTGGGGGGTGTACAGAGAGCAAGAGAGCAACCATCTTGAGTGGCCTTAACATACACCTTCCTTCCTTCTTTCTTTGGCTACTTGGCTATTTTCTTTGACTGCTTTCTTCTAGCTGCCTGCATGCAATTCACGGAAATAATATTGACTTTCCTTTTGGCATTTTTACCAACCAAACATGTCTCTCTACCTGTCTTATCTCGTTTCTACTGTGATCATTTGGAGGTAAACATGGATGGCTCCTTTTATTAGCTTTTGTAATTAGTAAGTGACCAAAGATTTTTTTCCCAAGAGGGAAGAGAAGGCAGAATGTGATTTATAAGTTAAGTAAATGAAAGTATGAGCCCCCATGGTCCATCATAACTCTGTCATCACTACTGGAAACGATCTTGCAGAGTGCGTGTCCTTTTCACCAAAGTCAGCAGTTCTGTTTTGACACAGAAGGACAGAGTAAGCCCCTGAGAAAGTCTGTTCTTCAGTTCCTGCACAAGCAGTTTAAGGGCTGGCATTTGTTTAGTCTGGGCTGTCTACTTTCTGTAACTACGAGCCTCTTGTGAGCTGCAGCATCCCTACTTTCCAGATGGGTCACAAATCAGGCGTGTGAAATAAAGGTGATGGCACAGATCCAGAGAATCAATTTTCTTCCCTCAGGAGAACAAGCGATTTTATCCTTTGCTTAAGGTGGTTTAAAAAAAAGAAATCTTCCATAGAATGGGGGGGAAAAAATCTACTCCTTAAAGTCAGAGGAGCAGAGTGGTGGCAAACATGGATTCATCCCCTGCAGCTGTGTCTCCATTCAGTGGGTGGATTCAAGAGAGCAAAAGTCTGAGTGCTTACTCCTCCCCTGGACAAGGATGCTACTAGAAGAAAATGGCAACCCACTCCAGTGTTCTTGCCTGGAGAATCCCAGGGACGGCGGACCCTGATGGGCTGCCGTCTATGGGGTCGCATAGAGTCGGACACGACTGAAGCGACTTAGCAGCAACAGCAGTAGCAAAGGAAAGACGGTTCCACCCACCAGAGATTCCTTGTGGGCTGGCCCAAGCTATTTGCATCACAGCTGCTCTGTCTCAGCCCCAATTGCATCACTGAAGCAGAAGCCCTGGAGGGATCTTATCTCCGCCAGTTTCTCTAAGTTGTTATTATTTCAAAAAGTGAAACCAAATATCTGCTTCCTTCACTTATCACATTCTAGAGGAGCTGCAGCTACTTGCTGGAAGAACCAGGGTGAGGCGGGAGCCTCGGGCTCAGAGCATGGCCAGACTCCTCCAGTCATGCTTCAGAGCTCAAACTTTGATCTACCTGCCTCTATCCCCTCAGCTGCCAGGTTCTTCAGATGTCCCATGAGGTCCTGCTTCCTTAATACCTGAATAAGGAGACTGAGGCTTGTTCCTGGAGAGATGGGGCTGGAAGTAGACCCCAGAGGTTTGGTGTCACAGTGATTCCAGCACCTTGAGGACTTGGAATAATGGTCCTTGAAATCATGCAAAATAGGCCAGTGGAACACTGACTTGTGCCTAATTAAAGGCAAGAGAGTTCCAGAAAAACATCTATTTCTGCTTTATTGACAATGCCAAAGTCTTTGACTGTGTGGATCACAATAAACTGTGAAAAATTCCAAAAGAGATGGGAATACCAGACCACCTGACCTGCCTCTTGAGAAACCTATATGCAGATCAGGAAGCAATAGTTCAAACTGGGCATGGAACAACAGACTGGTTCCAAATAGGAAAAGGAGTACGTCAAGGCTGTATATTGTCACCCAGCTTATTTAACTTATATAGAGTACATCATGAGAAATGTTGGACTGGAAGAAGCACAAGCTGGAATCAAGATTGCTGGGAGAAATGTCAATAACCTCAGATATGCAGATGACACCACCCTTATGGCAGAAAGTGAAGAGGAACTAAAAAGCCTCTTGATGAAAGTGAAAGAGGAGAGTGAAAAAGTTGGCTTAAAGCTCAACATTCAGAAAACAAAGATCATGGCATCTGGTCCCATCACTTCATAGGAATTAGATGGGGAAACAGTGGAAACAGGGTCAGACTTTATTTTGGGGGGCTCCAAAATCACTGCAGATGGTGACTACAGCCATGAAATTAAAAGACACTTACTCCTTGGAAAGAAAGTTATGACCAACCTAGATGGCATATTGAAAAGCAGAGACATTACTTTGCCAACAAATGTCCATCTAGTTAAGGCTATGGTTTTTCCAGTGGTCATGTATGGATGTGAGAGTTGGACTGTGAAGAAAGCTGAGTGCCGAAGAATTGATGCTTTTGAACTGTGGTGTTGAGGAAGAATCTTGAGAGTCCCTTGGGCTGCAAGGAGATCAAACCAGTCCATTCTAAAGGAGATCAGTCCTGGGATTTCTTTGGAAGGACTGATGCTAAAGCCGAAACTCCAGTACTTTGGCCCCCTCATGCAAAGAGTTGACTCATTGGAAAAGACTCTGATGCTGGGAGGGATTGGGGGCAGGAGGAGAAGGGAATGACAGAGGAAGAGATGGCTGGATGGCATCACCGACTCAATGGACATGAGTCTGGGTGAACTCCGGGAGTTGGTGATGAACAGGGAGGCCTGGCGTGCTGCCATTCATGGGATCGCAACGTCGGACACGACTGAGCCACTGAACTGAACTGAACTTCCAGGTACTGAGTCTGCCCCTTTCCTCTTTTTGGGTTCTTTGTTATGTAAAGCCTGAGAGGATTTTTTTTTTTTTTTAATGAAGAAAGGAACCCAGAGCCCAGCATGTTCTTCTTAACCTTTGGTGTTCCTGTAGTTTGAGGGGGTCTCCAGTCTGAGGAGTTGGCCCTAAACATCCTATGGCACTGATCCAGCACCCTGCCCCTCTCCTCTCATTCTGCCCACTTCTCTTTCGGGCTTGGTTCTACTGAACTAGTGGTTCCCCTCTCAGCTGCAGTCTGTGGAGCTATGTCACAGACTTCCTGCCTGGGTGTGCTGGCCCTGTACAGACTCCTCAGTCACCTCCTGCCCCGAGGTGGAGAGAGCAGAGTCGGGTTCTTATGAATGAAAAGAAAGGAATCGTCACCAGACACGCCTCTGCACCTTTTCTCAACCAGCTTCCCAGGTAATGACTTGTGCTGACAGTGAAAGAGAAATTTCCTGGGTGTATGTTTCCACACTCCCACTTCAAACAGCACAAGTTGCTTAATCCTGAAGTTTAACAGGCATGCTTTGTAGGTAGTCAACGAGGTCTAATTTAATTCCTTAGATTCTTTCTTGCATTCCAAACATTGCTGGCCTGGACTTGTACCTAAGGAGCAGTTTTTTCCCTTGAATGCTCCAACATGTCACCTTTTCCAAATTCAAGTTATCAGGTATTTTCCTAAAGCCCAGGATCTTATCTTAATTGCTGAGAAGAATTAGCCTCAATTTTTTTTTTACAAGTAAATAAAAGTCTCAAGAATTTTTCAAAAAATAGCTTTCTTTGAGCAAGTTGTTTTTTTTTTTTTTTTTTTTTTGTCAAGGACAAAGTTAAAAATAACTGGATGTCTTCAGGTCCTTCAGGCATATGCTATTCCAAGCCGACCAAACTGAAGGGAGTGCTCCATGTGGCACACTTCTTATGGCACCCTCACTGGAGATCAGAAACTCACATCCTTATTTCTGTGAAATGTCTCACACACAACACTTTAGGATAAGAGTTAGCCAGGTCAACAATGTAATAAAACCCACCTGGAGCTGGGTACTCACTGCTGCCAAGAGTCCACATGCAGAGAAATGTGACAGAGACTGAAAGAACCTCACCCTCTGTCATTGATGAGTGGTTTTCTCCACATTTGGGCTGACTTCTTGAGTTTGACTTCTTGCAACCTCTTTTACCAGAGATGGTCTGATTGAGTTCTCTCTTTCTCCCCTCAAGCCCAAAAGTCCTTGGGCAAAGAATTCACTGATTCAGCTTAGGAGACCAGAGCATGGTGTACTCTGAACAGACACTTGGAACAATGAAAGATGGTCATGGTCACCCAAGATGTTTTGAGTGGTTACAATGGGGAAGTAAGCAGTGGTTGAGATCATGAATTGTCTTCTACAGCAGATCTGAGTTTTACTTTGAAGGTAAGGAAGGAGTCATTGAAGGATTTTAAACAGGGTAGTGGCAGGACAAGAGTATGTTTTAATGAGCACACTGGAATGGGGCAGAGAGAGCTAGGAAGGGATTGAGTCAATGCAGCCATGTACCAGTGGATTTGTCTCTCTTCTACTCATCTGGGTCTCATGCAAGATTCAGGCCCAGAGCAGCCATGACCTGGACCCCAGCATTTGCCTTTGGCCAGATCAACTGCCAGAATGCTTGCTGCTTTTTTTTTTTAATAATTTATTTTTACGTTTGCAAAATAGATTTCCAAACATTTATGACAGTACAGAAAACAGTATAATGAACAACCATGCACCCATCTTCCAGTCACAATTTTCATAATATGGTCAATCTTATTTCACAGCTCCATAATATCATCAAATGTCTTTATCACTGTTCATGTTTCTGATTTTATTTTACACTGCTTCATTTTTTTGAATAGGGGTACAAATATGATCTACATACTATGATGGTTAATATGTCTCGTAAGTCTGGTAAACTACTGATTCTTTCTTTCATCTCTTTTTTTCTCCTTACTTTTCTTTCTTTCTTTGAAGACACTTGCTGCTTTAACTGGGCAGGCAGAATCTAGTGAAGTACATATATCCCTGGCCCAGGAGATAAGGAGAAACTGTCTGTGGGTTCTGAGCCAAAGGAGGCTCTTTCACCATGGCATCTGCCCTCTGCCCTCTGCTAGCTGTAAGAGAATGCACGTGAGGGGGTCAGGTCCTAGAGGGCGGCCTTTGTATCTGTTGCTGGAATCATCAAAGCCCTCAAATGAGGGGGGAAATTATTTTTAACTACATGTTTATGAACTACTGCAGGAGAGGGGAGTATAAGAGAGGGAAAAGTGATCCTCCACCCTCTTAGGTTCCCTGGCTGGGCCTGAACAGTAAACTCACAAGGACATTATTAATAGAAGAAAAAAACTATACACATTTGTTGAATATAAGTTTTACATGACTCTGGAGCGAGCCTTTTTATGAAAATGAAAACCTGGAGAAATAGTTAAGCCTGAGTCTTCCTATACTAGGTTTGATGAGAAGTGGAAAGTCATGGAAAAACATGACATTTTAAAGGGCCATGAGCTAAAGGTGGTAAACAGGGAAACTCAGCAAGACATATTCCTCCGGGCTCCTCTCGGCATCCCTCCAGCTTTCGAAATAAGAATTCCTTTTTCTTCCAGGTAGAGAAAGGGCTGCTTTAGGGGAGAAGTGGGTATGCAGAATTCTCCCTGCACCAGCCAGTTCTCAAATTCCTCCAGCTTCCAATATTTGATAAGCCAAGACACCATGTTCAGAGTCATGAGTTCTGAATTCCATGCAGTAACCTCTGTGGGAGGCTGTTTTGCACCTTTTCCCTAATGTGGCCTCTTGAGGAATAAAATCATGTCATTTATATTGTCTAATTGCTGTAGGTCAGTTTGTCGGCTGCTTTCTTCTCAGAAATATTACTGTTATTTCTAATTAATGATTCATGCCTAGCAACTTGAGGACGAGAGCAACTTGAATCGTCTGCACCACTCTTGAACCACACCGCTGACAGGGTTAGAAAGTGCTGAACATAAACCTGCTGCTCTCTCCTGTCACTGAGAACTGATATCCCAATTATCTGTTTTCCTCTTTAATGAAAAATAAACTCTGACATATGACATGGATCAATTTGTCTAAGAAATCTGGCCTTACCTGAAGACTGTTTGAAGGCATCCTTGCTAGACCTGAATGTTAACCTCAGCCAGCAAGTGCGGATCAGCCCTAGGCTTCTACAAAATCCATGAAGACAGCCCCATAAGCCCCATGGTCCCTCAGCTCCTGGCCTTTAAAGAACTCTGATTGTTGAGGGGAGAGGAAATCAAGCATGTGATGAAACATACATTAGATTTCACTTCAGGGCCATTTTTATTACTTATATGACTCATTAGAGCCCAAATGAAAGGTTGAAAACAACTTAACATTTTGGTTAAATTACTCCTCCCTCTTTTTTCCCAGTGAGTCAATGGAGAGAAAGTTATGATAAGTCTTCAGAGGCCAAAACCAAGAGAGTGGGAACCTAGAGAAGTCAGGCAATATGTGAGTGCTTAATGCCTGAGATTTTTCCAGAATCGATAAAGCCATTTACTCTCAGATTCAGAAAGCCCCCAAACAAAGCCGATGAAAGGAAACCTACATCTGGATGCAGTGTGCTTAATATGATCATCAGTGCTTGACATTGGTTTCCAATCCCTTTCTGTGGTTTGGTTGGTTTCCTAAGTGGCGCTAGTAGTAAAGAATCCACCTGGTAGTGCAGGAGAAGCAGGTTCGATCCCTGGGTCGGGAAGATCTCCTGGAGAAGGAAATGGCAACCCACTCCAGTACTCTTGCCTGGAAAATTCTATGGACAGAGGAGCCTGGTGGGCTACAGTCCCTGCAGCTGCAGAGATTTGGACATGACTGAGTGACTAAGCCCATGGACTGGTTGGTAATCTGAAAAACGATGGCCTACATTTCCCAGACTGTTTCTCAGCTGAGGTCCTACATGTGACTGAACTTCTGCTTGTGCCCTCCCGTGAAACTTGAAAGGCTGAAAGGAGGTGAGGCTATCTTCCTGCTACAGTTTTGTCTGTCAAGTGTAGTCTTGAGACATATGAGTGTTTCAGGGAAGTGATGGTAACTGGACTCAGTGATCCAGGAGCCAGCAGCATGGTGAGGCTATAAGCACTGAGGCATCTGGACTGATGGACACACTATTCCTCTGTCTGGTCACCCGCCTTCATGGAGCTTCCTGACTTCTCACTGTAGCTACAGAGGTGTGCCCTCATCCCAGGAGTGAGGACAGTCCTGCCTCCCACCGTGTTAAATGGTGTTCAACTTCCCTGTGTTAAGTCTCACTCTCCTCACTCCTCTCTGAGAAGGATAGCATGGGCCTCCATGATCCAGACCATCAACTACTGGAGAAGAAATGGAAAAAATCCAGAAAATCATCACACCTAAATGTATGAGGTTCATTCTGGGAGCTGTTGCCACTTCTTTTGTGTTTCTGCCTCTGTCTCGGGTGAAGCTCCCTAGTCTGTGTGTCTGCCTGAGAACAGAGACGAATCAGCAAAAAGGCCAGAAGCTCTGCTTCGGCCACTGCCATCTGATTACCTGCGTCATTTGCCCTGCAATGCTGAGATTCTGCTACTGTTGCCTCTGGTGATTTACTCTCTCTTGGTTCAGAGAAACCCAGCCCCTCCTACAATGTTTATTCTGCTTTTCATTTTCATTTTCTTCTTCCTCTATAAAATCTACAGTCTTGTAAGTGTAATTATAGCTCTTGGGTTTGTGGGTTCTACTTTAACATTTTTTGCTTAACGATTAATTTTTTTGGCTTTTGTTTTACTTCATGTCTGCTGATTTTCTTAGGGCTTTTAATGTGTGTTTCCCTCTATATAATCATAACTATTTTCTCATTTTTTTTCCACAGTGAAAGCATTTAAAACTATTAACTGACCTCAAAGTTTTTCTTCATTCCATCCCCAGGATTTTCTGTATTATAAGTTCTAATTATTGCTATATACTTCAAGATCTGTTATTAAGTAATTGGCTTATGTATTATTTTAGCAGTTATGTTGGAGATTTATAAACATTTGCCATATGGGTTTCTTGTTATTCATTTGAATTCTTACTTCAATAAAAATAATAACAATAAAGCATTACTAATATGTTTTCTTACCTTATTATACAGTAACCAGAGAATATAACCTGGAGAATTTCTTCTATTGCTAATTTATTCAGGTCCAAGGAAAATAATTTTACTCATTAAGAAATTCCTGGTACTTGTCTTTTATTTTCCCTGAGAAAATTTATGAAGCAAAAGTCTGGTTAGTACTCCTGATGTTCTCAGTGAATGTTCTCAAACGTATGTAGACACTTCAAACTGAGCAAAGTATGCAGATATCTGAAGCCATGAGCCACCCAGATGTCACCTGAAGTGGAAAATCTAAAACTTCTCTTTAGGAAATGAAAGGGAAACTCCCCCTTCAATGAGCCAAATTCCTAGCATAATCTCTCTCAAAGTTTCCATGTCATTCATACATCCAGACATTTACCATTGAGTTTGTGTGGGATACTCTCTCTTTATGTCATTACTCATTCCTTAATTATCTATTCCTCTGACCAGATCATTCCAGCAGAGTGATTTACATCACCAGTGTCTCCTTGGTACATTCCATTTTGCAATTTGTTTGCAATTATAGATCTTCTACATGGGGAGGAAGTAACATGCTTTATTTACTTTTGCATCCCCAGGGTCTAACTCCCTACCCACTGTACATATGCTTGCTGAATTTAGTTTATTTGATTTTCATCTTTAACAAAACACGTATCTGTCTTTTATTTCTATAACAAGATGTTAGAAAGAGATTCCTGCCCTTTCATCTCACTCATAAGACGGGTGTGGGCTTTCATGGGGCTACTGAAAAAGCTTAACATGTGACCACTAAAGGTCTTAAGGGTTTGTGGTCTAATGTCCACCCAGAGAATCTCAACTCAAAATACAAGCTAAGTGCTCTGGTGGCAAGGTCAGGGGAAGAACTTCTATATTGAGATTAGCCAACACTACTGGGGGCATCCCTTGTAGCTCAGTTGGTAAAGAATCTGCCAGCAATGCAGGAGACCCAGGTTTGATTCCTGGGTTGGGAAGATCCTCTGGAGAAGGAAATGCAACCCACTCCAGTATTATTGCCTGGAGTGGTGGCTGCGCAGGAGCAGGAGGGCCGAGAGGAACTACTCCACATTCAAGGTCAGGAGGGGTGGCTGTGAGGAGATACCCCTTGTCCAAGGTAAGGAGCAGCGGCTGCACTTTGCTGGAGCAGCCATGAAGAAATACCCATGTCCAAGGTTAACAGAAATCCAGGTAAGACGGTAGGTGTTACGAGAGGCATCAGAAGGCAGACACACAAACCATAATCACAGAAAACTAGTCAATCTAATCACACGGACTACAGCCTTGTCTAACTCAATGAAACTAAGCCATGCTGTGTGGGGCCACCCAAGACGGGCAGGTCATGGTGGAGAAGTCTGACAGAATGTGGTCCACTGGAGAAGGGAATGGCAAACCACTTCAGTATTCTTGCCTTGAGAACCCCATGAACAATATGAAAAGGCAAAATGATAGGATACTGAAAGAGGAATTCCCCAGGTCAGTAGGTGCCCAGTATGCTACTGGAGATCAGTGGAGAAATAACTCCAGAAAGAATGAAAGGATGGAGCCAGAGCAAAAACAATACCTAGTTGTGGATGTGACTGGTGATAGAAGCAAGGTCCGATGCTGTAAAGAGCAATACTGCATAGGAACCTGGAATGTTAGGTCCATGAATCAAGGCAAACTGAAAGTGGTCAAACAGGAGATGGCAAGAGTGAATGTCGACATTCTAGGAATCAGCAAACTAAAATGGACTGGAATGGGTGAATTTAACTCAGATGACCATTATATCTACTACTGTGGGCAGGAATCCAGAAGAAATGGAGTAGCCATCATGGTCAACAAAAGAGTCCAAAATGCAGGACTTGGATGCAATCTCAAAAACGACAGAATGATCTCTGTTCATCTCCAAGGCAAACCATTCAATATCACGGTAATCCAAGTCTATGCCCCAACCAGTAATGCTGAAGAAGCTGAAGTTGAATGGTTCTATGAAGATTTGCTAGACCTTTTAGAACTAACACCCAAAAAATATGTCCTTTTCATTATAGGGGACTGGAATGCAAAAGTAGGGGTAGGAAACACCTGGGGTAATAGGCAAATTTGGCCTTGGAATATGGAATGAAGCAGGGCAAAGGCTAATAGAGTTTTGCCAAGAGAACTCACTGGTCATAGCAAACACCCTCTTCCAACAACACAAGAGAAGACTCTATACATGGACATCAACAGATGGTCAACACCAAAATCAGATTGATTATATTCTTTGCAGTCAAAGATGGAGAAGCTCTATACAGTCAACAAAAACAAGGCCAGGAGCTGACTGTGGCTCAGATCATGAATTCCTTATTGCCAAATTAAGACTTAAATTGAAGAAAGTAGGGAAAACCACTAGACCATTCAAGTATGACCTAAATCAAATTCCTTATGATTATACAGTGGAAGTGAGAAATAGATTTAAGGGGCTAGATCTAATAGGTAGAATGCCTGATGAACCATGGACAGAGGTTTATGACATAGTACAGGAGACAGGGATCAAGACCATCCCCACGGAAAAGAAATGCACAAAATGCAAAATGGCTGTCTGGGGAGGCCTTACAAATAGCTGTGAAAAGAAGAGAGGCGAAAAGCCAAGGAGAAAAGGAAAGATACAAGCATCTGAATGCAGAGTTCCAAAGAATAGCAAGGAGAGATAAGAAAGCCTTCTTCAGCAATCAATGCAAAGAAATAGAGGAAAATAACAGAATGGGAAAGACTAGAGATCTCTTCAAGAAAATTAGAGATACCAAGGGAACATTTCATGCAAAGATGGGCTCAATAGACAGAAATGGTATGGACCTAACAGAAGCAGAAGATATTAAGAAGAGGTGGCAAGAATACACAGAAGAACTGTGCAAAAAAAGATCTTCATGACCCAGATAATCACGATGGTGTGATCACTCATCTAGAGCCAGACATCCAGGAATGTGAAGTCAAGTGGGCCTTAGGAAGCATCACTATGAACAAAGCTAGTGGAGGTGATGGAATTCCAGTTGAGCTCTTTCAAATCCTGAAAGATGATGCTGTGAAAGTGCTGCACTCAATTTGCCAGCAAATTTGGAAAACTCAGCAGTGGCCACAGGACTGGAAAAGGTCAGTTTACATTCCAATCTCAAAGAAAAGCAATGCCAAAGAAGGCTCAAACTACCGCACAATTGCACTCATCTCACATGCTAGTAAAGTAATGCTAAAATTCTCCAAGTCAGGCTTCAGCAACACATGAACCATGAATTTCCAGGTGTTCAAGCTGGTTTTAGAAAAGGCAGAGGAACCAGAGATCAAATTGCCAACATGTGCTGGATCATCGAAAAAGCAAGAGAGCTCCAGAAAAACATCTATTTCTGCTTTATTGACTATGCCAAAGCCTTTGACTGTGTGGATCACAATAAACTGTGGAAAATTCTGAAAGAGATGGGAATACCAGACCACCTGACCTGCCTCTTGAGAAACCTATATGCAGGTCAGGAAGCAACAGTTAGAACTGGACATGGAACAACAGACTGGTTCCAAATAGGAAAAGGAGTACGTCAAGGCTGTATATTGTCACCCTGCTTATTTAACTTCTATGCAGAATACATCATGAGAAACGCTGGGCTGGAAGAAGCACAAGCTGGAATCAAGATTGCCAGGAGAAATATCAGTAACCTCAGATATGCAGATGACACTACCTTTATGGCAGAAAGTGAAGAGGAACTAAAAAGCCTCTTGATGAAAGTGAAAGAGGAGAGTGAACAAGTTGGCTTAAAGCTCAACACTCAGAAAACGAAGATCATGGCATCCGGTCCCATCACGTCATGGGAATTAGATGGGGAAACAGTGGAAACAGGGTCAGACTTTATTTTAGGGGGCTCCAAAATCACTGCAGATGGTGACTACAGCCATGAAATTAAAAGACACTTACTCCTTGGAAGGAAAGTTATGACCAACCTGGATAGCACATTGAAAAGCAGAGACATTACTTTGCCAGCAAAGGTCCATCTAGTCAAGGTTATGGTTTTCCCAGCGGTCATGTATGGATGTGAGAGTTGGACTGTGAAGAAAGCTGAGCACCGAAGAATTGATGCTTTTGAACTGTGGTGTTGGAGAAGCCTCTTGAGAGTCTCTTGGACTGCAAGGAGATCCAACCAATCCATTCCTAAGGAGATCAGTCCTGGGTGTTCTTTGGAAGGAGTGATGCTAAAGCTGAAACTCCAATATTTTGGCCACCTTATGAGAAGAGTTGACTCATTGGAAAAGACTCTGATGCTGAGAGGGTTTGGGGGCAGGAGGATTAGGGGAATACAGAGGATGAGATGGCTGGATGGCATCACTGACTCGATGGAGGTGAGTTTGAATGAACTCCAGAAGTTGGTATTGGACAGGGAAGCCTGGTGTGCTGCGGTTCATGGGGCCACAAATAGTCGGACACGACTGAGCGACTGAACTGAGCTGAACGCTACTGGAGTTTGTCAGGGCAAGTCATTTTGATGGGAACCAGGTGTGAGGGCTCATCTTGGGTGGTTGTCCTATACAGCATCCTAAAAGGGGCAGCAGAACCCCAGCAGCAAAACACTGGAGATGAAAGCCAGATTACTAGAAACTAGAGGATGCACAAGCAACAATCCAGATTAGGGAAGTACCTTCTCAGAACAAGAGAACTCGTAGTCCGAGAGACTTGATCTTGGCCACCAAAGTGCTTCATGAAGAACTCTGCTTTAAACAGCTGACACACCTAAACTGACTTTATTAGTCAGTTCAACTGATGCTTTTTCTATCCCTTTTATACTCTGTGACCAGCAAGTTGGGGAAGGATGAGAAGATGGGCAGATGGAGATGCAGCCAACCACATTCCTCTTTCCCTCCAGAAGCTTCTAGGCTAAAAAGGTTGATTCAGGAGTAGGAGACGATAAGCCATTAAATCACACTTTGATATCTATTTAATATCTTCTCCTGGATATTCTAATTACTGAACGGGTTTGTTACTTACTTACCTCCTGAACATAAAAGCCTTGGGATCCACCAGTTTTCACTGGAGAATAGGAAAGAGTTCTTCTTCTGAATAAATATTAAATATATTTTAATGTTAATTTAATATCATTAATACTAATTTAAATAAATTATTGAAAATAAACATTAAAAGGATGTCATTAAAAGACGATGAACTTGTACTCTGCTTATGTCGTGAGTTATCCGTGGTCACTCTACCGCTTAGACTTCCTGTGATCCACTTGATAACCACTGAGGGACGAAGGGCAGTTCTAAAGCCAAGACCCACAAAGGTTATCTAAAGGGAACAGAATGTCAGTGAGTTCTCTTAGTTGCAAAAAGAGGATCTCTAGCAGCTAGTTTAAGCATAAAGGGAATTTATTATGGGATATTGGGTAGCTCAAGGGACCAGAGAAATAAACTTATGGCTGAGATTCCAAAATCTCCCAGAACTTCACCAGAGAATAGCTCTTCCATCATGGGTCGCAGAACCAAGCCACTACCATCTGTACCCAGCCCTGTTCCTCACATTATTTACTCCAAAGCTGCATGTCTGATTGGTGGAATCTAGATGACATGCCAGCAACATTCTATTCAACAAAGGTGGGAATTGTAACAGAACAGTTGAAGTATAGGGTCTATTTAAGACTTCGGACAGCCACAAATGACAGATGTCCTTATTCTGGTTTATTCTGGCTTCTCATCCTGTTTATTTGCACTATGGAGTAATTCTTGACTTTTTTCTGGAAGCCTGAAGGAATGTCTAGGTTTTGTAACTTTTCTTGGCAATAGAAGTTTTGTTCTTATTAGGCTTCATGAAGATTACAAGTTATAGGGCAAGCTGCCTAGCATTTTAATTTTTTCTGCTACTTAATCAAATCTCAACATTCAACTATAGCTTACCATATCCATGAAGATGTCTCAAGGAGCTCCAACTCACAATGACTTCTTTTGCCAATACAACAGTAGTTCATGTTCATCCCATTCACCAGCACTCGTAGAACCTTCCACTGTGTTGTTGTTGTTTCCACTGTTGTTGTTGTTGTCTTATTTGTAAAAGTAGCTGGAGTGGAGGGAAGAGAACTCCATCTGCGGATATTTGCCACAGACATTCATACATACACCTCCCATGCTTGATACCTGATAAACATTCAGCAAATATTTGTATAATAATCACATTTAGAAGCTGGGACACCACTAGGTAGTAAGGTTCTGAAAAACAATCCAGTCATGTGATCAGAGTTTCACCACTTTCCCAGCATGCACCCAGCCCTACCTAGTGGCTTACTAGGATCCTGCCCAAGGAATGTACCCAACTCAGTGCTTGCTGCCCATCACCCCTGTCTCAGCGTCTCTGTCCACTCCAGTGTCATCCCAGAAGGACTGCTGTCTTCCAAGCTGTTTTTTCACAATTCTCCGAAGAAAGTTTCTATGGTACCAAAGTATGAAAAATGAGGACATGTCATAAATAAGCTGTGTGACAGAAGTTGTAGGTCAGTGTCTCATGAAGAGCTTCTAGGACCTACGCAAGCCCTCAAAAATAGCTGGGTCTGCATTAGCATCAGATGCCCTCCTGCCTTCTTCCTCATATGAGTTTCTTCTAACACTGTGTTTCCTAACCAGAGGGAATAGTTCTGTTTGTTGGTTTCGGTGCCTCTTTTTTCATGTTGTGGGATTTCCTAAGGTTTTTGTCCATCTTTGTGTTGGAGAACTTGATTTGTTTTGCGTAACAATTTTGTGTTAATTATTTTAGACCCAAGATTATTCCAAAAAATCATAAGCAGTGTAATTCACTCTTGGCTAACAAATACTCCCAGTCAGGTTTCAATCTTTCCAAGACACAGATCCCAAGGAGGGCTAACATTTGGCAAATTATCCGTTCAGGAGGGAAACAAAGATCATGAAAGTGTGGGTAACAAAAACTGGGGTGAAAAGTCAATCTTACACAAAGAGTCAATGGTATCTGTGCAGCACTGGACACATGGAGACATTCTCCTCTAAACCCATTACTTAATCTGAAAACAGCTAGTCTGATTCCTTAGGTTATGTTTCATTTAAATTAGAGATGGTCTTCTCTCTGAAGAAATAGTCATCCTTGATTGAATTTTTACCTAAACCATGCTATGTGGGAAGAGGAGGAGGAAGAGTAAAGAGTACATATTGATAAGGGCAAATTACAGACAAAAGTGGAAATCTGCTGTCGTCTCCTGCTCCTGGGGAGCAAGAGGCTGTATCATGTGATATCAGGGGAACCAAAAAGGACCACCCAGTTCTTACATAGGAGCTAAACTCTGACATCTTTTTACAGTCAAAATAGCCCAACTAGAAGAAGTTCATTCAGATAAATCAAACGTTTTCATTTTGGTATTAATTCATTCGTTCATTCATTCATTCATTCATTCACTAGTCACCACAGAGTTATTGACTGCCTCAAAGGTGCCAGGATTGCTGCTAGATTTTAGAAAGAGAACTGTAGACATGACATAACTCTTGCCTTCACTGACCCTAAAACCTAGTAAAGGAAGCAGACAAGCAGTTTATCACTTCCAGTTGCCACCAGACAAGACAAAAAGTACAGGATTTAATGGAAATAGGAAGGGTAACTGTCTAGACTTAGAATGAAAAGGAAGCTTTCCTGGAATCAGCAAGTCAACATCTGGGCAAAGCAAGTCAACACTGCATGTAACTCAACTCTTTGGATATCACTCTAAAACTGAGGAAACTGGAGTGCTTATCCCATGATTTTTTAAATGCTATGAATCCATTCTTATTATATATGCACATCCATTTATATAACTTTATATATATTTGTAAATAGGACTTCACAAATCCTATTGTTTTTGATGAAGTATTTGATGCATGCAAAATAATATATACATTATAGAACATAGTGATAAAATACTCATTACTCCCTATCCAACTTAAGAATCAGAATGTTAGTGATACTTCCTTATGTTTAAAAGCCCTCACCCACAGACAGTCAAAATATCCATGCTTCTTGCTTACCTATGACCAGTTCTTTATAGAAAGAAGTGACAGCAATATGAGACCTCAAAGGCCTCATATTTCCCCCAGTGCCATAAGTTACCCAAAAGCCATAACAATAACACCATAAAAATAAAAACCATAACATTAGTTACCCTAATTCATAATCAGTGCTTACTCTATGCCAGGCAATCTTCTAAATATTTTATGTACATGAATTAACTTAATCTACTCAGTAACTCTGTTATCTAAATATTACTACCCTCCTTCTTATTTTAGAGAACAAATTGAGGCATGGAGTAGTCCAGTATTTTGCCCACGGTCACACAGCTAGTGAAGAGTAAAACCAAGATGCAAATAGTTCATCTGATTTTTGAGTCTGTTCTAGCCACACTATCCCACTGCAGCAGACAGGTGATAATGATGATGGTAATGGTGCTGAAGGCAGTGCTGGTGGTACCTTTTCCTCTTAAATATGGCTGGTCCTCTAGTAGAATGTTAGATTCAAAGTTTGAGGGAATATATTGACAGATTCATCCATCCCATAGATTTAGAACTTCTTGACAATAAGAATTAGGATGAGAAATTATAGATCTAAGGCTCATGGTTGTGAAGTGAGTGGCAGACTTTGTTCTGGAACCTGAGGATCTTTCCCTAAGTACATCACTGATTCTAGAACACCAGATTGGCTAGGTTTCACAGGATACCTTAACTCTTGACTTGGAAATAAAGCACGAGTAATGAATTAAACCAGAAAAGTCAATGGTGAAGTTTTCGTCTCTCTGCTTGATTACTACTGCAACGAATCTAGAGATATTATGTTTGTAAAAATTTCAAGTGAGTCATTTTAAATCTCTTTGGAGCAAAGATGTGGACTCTCAGATCTTTTTGGGGTAGTGGTGGATAAGGTTCTACTCCAGGCACCTAAAACAGTGCCTGCACGTATAAGTTCCATGAAAATCAACTGCTAACATCATAACCACTATTCTATGATTTCAAACTAGGAAAAGGCCCCTGGGAAATAATTGATTTGAAGATCTCACTGCTGTTTGTATTCAAGACTTTATTTTAATGGTTGTATTAAATATTTAGACTTCTGAAGAATAATTTGTAGTACTGCCATATTGCATGAATTAATCTGTACAATTACATTAGAAAGTACACAAAACAAAGCATCATTTGATTACAAGAGTGATGGAAAGCTTACATCTGACCACTTGTATTTTTAAGACAAATATAAACATGATTACTCCCCACCAACATGCATTAACCTCAGCACAATTAGGAACCAGACCAAGCACAGTTTTACAAGCTTCAAGCTATGTCCAAAAATATAATAGGTGTAAAAATGATAAAGGTAGATTTGAGCTGATTCCTTGATGCTCTGAGGTTTCTAACATGGCTCTGAGTTGTTCTTTATACCGTCAATTTCTTATTCTCTCCAACTGTTTTAGCTAAGCAATCCTAGTTACTGTGAAAAATAAAAAAACCAAACCAGACTCTCAATAACTTAAAGCAGTGGAAATTTCTTGTGTATATAGACCAAAAAGGTGTTTCTGATTGGTGATGAGAAAGGGGAAAGATATTCTATTGCATGTAGTTTACAGACCTAGGTTGAAGAGGGTTCAGAGTTGCCCTGGAGATCAATATTCAGTCCGCATATAGGAGAAGAACATGGATGATGACAGTAGGAAGGGCTATGACTCACATCAATTGGTCAGAATTCGAGCACATGGCCACCTCCAACTGTGAGGGGGGCTGAGAGTACCAGAGAGAAAAGACAGTTTTGTCAATTAGTTAGTAGCCTCTGCTATTGTAAATCTGTTTTCTCATCTGCAAAATGATAAATCTGTCTTTTGTAAAACTTTCTTAAGCCTCTATGTGTGTGTTAGTTGCTCAGTCATGTCTGACTCTATGCAACCTCATGGACTGTAGCCCACCAGGCTCCTCTGTCCATGGGATTCACCAGGCAAGAATACTGGAGTGGATAGCCATTTCCTTCTCCAGGGAATCTTCTCGACCCAGGGATCAAACACAGGTCTCCTGCATGGCAGGCAGATTCTTTACTGTCTGAGCTATCAGGAAAGCTTGATGCGAAAGTCACGCAGTCATGTCCGACTCTCTGTGACCCCATGGACTAGAGAGTCCATGAAATTCTCCAGGCCAGAATACTGGAGTGGGTAGCCTTTCCCTTCTCCAGGGGATCTTCCCAACCCAGGGATTGAACCCAGATCTCACACATTTCAGGAGGGTTCTTTACCATCTGAGCCACAAGTGAAGCCTTCAGGAAAGCTTAAGCCTATATAATTTTCAATAATAAAACAAAAAGCTACAGGTCCACTGCTTCATATAGATCATAAAGTCTTTGCTGTTTGCCAATGATGCAAAATATTCCATTTATCTTATTCATCTTTCTTGTAAACCCACAAATTTTTCTCTCTCTCTGCTTATTTAAGAGGCTCTTATATCTCTGATTTCTGTTACATAAGACACTACAGGTAGTGACTAAAGATTACTAAATATCTTGAAAATGTAATGAACTGAACTGTGCTTAGGGCTTCATTTCACCTGCACAACAGTCCAGTGAGATGGGTTTCATTATCCCTATTTGTACAGTGGTAGAGGAGAGGAGGCAATGAGTTCAGTTCAGTTCAGTCGCTCAGTCGTGTCTGACTCTTTGCAACCCCATGAATCGCAGCACGCCAGGCCTCCCTGTCCATCACCAACTCCCGGAGTTCACTCAGACTCATGTCCATTGAGTCGGTGATGCCATCTAGCCATCTCATCCTCAGTCGTCCCCTTCTCCTCCTGCCCCCAGTCCCTCCCAGCATCAGAGTCTTTTCCAATGAGTCAACTCTTCGTATGAGGTAACCAAAGTACTGGAGTTTCAGCTTTAGCATCATTCCTTCCAAAGAACACCCAGGACTGATCTCCTTCAGAATGGACTGGTTGGATCGCCTTGCAGCCCAAGGGACTCTCAAGAGTCTTCTCCAACACCACAGTTCAAAAGCATCAATTCTTTGGTGCTCAGCTTTCTTCACAGTCCAACTCTCACATCCACACATGACCACTGGAACAACCATAGCCTTGACTAGATGGACCTTTGCTGGCAAAGTAATATCTCTGCTTTTCAATATGCTATCTAGGTTGGTCATAACTTTCCTTCCAAGGAGTAAGAGTCTTTTAATTTCATGGCTGCAGTCACCATCTGCAGTGATTTTGGAGCCCCCTAAAATAAAGTCTGACCCTGTTTCCACTGTTTCCCCATCTATTTCCCATGAAGTGATGGGACCGGATGCCATGATCTTCGTTTTCTGAATGTTGAGCTTTAAGCCAAATTTTGCACTCTCCTCTTTCACTTTCATCAAAAGGCTTTTTAGCTCCTCTTCACTTTCTACCATAAAGGTGGTGTCATCTGCATATCTGAGGTTATTGATATTTCTCCCGGCAATCTTGATTCCAGCTTGTGCTTCATCCAGCCCAGTGTTTCTCATGATGTACTCTGCATAGAAGTTAAATAAGCAGGGTGACAATATACAGCCTTGACGTACTCCTTTTCCTATTTGGAACCAGTCTGTTGTTCCATGTCCAGTTCGAACTGTTGCTTCCTGACATGCATATAGGTTTCTCAAGAGGCAAGTCAGGTGGTCTGGTATTCCCATCTCTTGAAGAATTTTCCACAGTTTATTGTGATCCACACAGTCAAAGGCTTTGGCATAGTCAATAAAGCAGAAATAGATGTTTTTCTGGAACTCTCTTGCTTTTTCGATGATCCAGCGGATGTTGGCAATTTGATCTCTGGTTCCTCTGCCTTTTCTAAAACTAGTTTGAACATCTGGAAGTTCATGGTTCACATATTGCTGAAGCCTGGCTTGGAGAATTTTGAGCATTATTTTACTAGCGTGTGAGATGAGTGCAATTGTGCGGTAGTTTGAGCATTCTTTGGCATTGCCTTTCTTTGAGAAATGAAAACTGACCTTTTCCAGTCCTGTGGCAGGGGACCTACAATTAAATAATAGCCAAAGAACACAGCTCATAAGTAATGGTAAAATCTCAGCTTGAAGTTAAGCCTCTGTTGATTCCAAATCTTGGGTTTATACCAATCAAATCACTCTGCTTCCTTTTTATATATCTCTCTCAGATTCTCCAGAATACCTACAAGTGTCAGGCACCTGGTGAAAGAAACTGAACAAATACCTGTTCAAATAAACTGAATTGAAATAATAATAAACCTTTCTTGTAAACCTCAAGTTTAATAAGCCTCTATTATAAATCTATGCTCTTATAGGACATTTATACTGTCCCTTCCTAGATTTGTTTTGTCTTCTCCATGCCAGTTTTGTATTTGCTTTTACTTCATTGCATTCCCTCATTCCCTTTCTCAGTGCCCCCAAGGGCCATCTTAAGCCTTCCTAAGAAGGAAGCTTTTATTTAGGAAATTATATCATACATTGTGCTGACTGCCACTTAGCCACTCAAGAATTTCTGGCAAAAGTCTTATGAAGAGCATGACTTATAATAATTTGAGAAAGCTTCCTATCTTATTTAACTTTATGGGAAAAACTAATTCAATGGAATGTGGATTTAGGCTCAACTGTCTGCTTGTCTAGACTTAGCTTGGGTCATTCATTTCCTTGTCTCCTTAGCTAGACATTTATTCCTCTTCCAGCAATATTCCTGTTGCATACTAACTGAGTTATATTTTCAATTGACATGAAATTAATAGGGAAGTCAGCCAAGCCAGAGGAAAATCTTTTTTTTTTTTTCCTAGTCTAAGAGCAGCCAGCAGAAGCTTCCTGTTACAATTGTCTTCTGTGTGTAAGCACGTGACCAGGCTACAGACTCAGAATGAATTCTATCGCTACTTTACAGTCTGTATAAGGTAACCTATTCTATGCACAAAGAAGCTGTGGGCAGGTGATTAATAATGATATGATTTTGTGTGGGGGTGGGTAGCTAATTATGGTTTATGAGACTTGTCTAACAAATTATATCCACAGGAACTAACTACCTTCAGAAAACAATAAAAGTATGGGTCCTTAGGGACCTAGTTCCATACTACCAATGTAAATAAAAACAAATCACTTGGAGGCAGGATTCAGGCTTATATAAGGAACATTTCACTATTTCATAAACTGACATTATTAACAAAGATTCTCTATTGTTCAGACATTGCAACATTTTAGAAAGCAAGAAATATGGACCCATTTTATTAGCAATATCAAGGTATTATCTCTGTATCTGCTGTTTCTTCCAGGTAAATCATTTATGTGTTCACAAAAAATTATGGCACTGGCCAGCCTTATATACTCAGCACTGTGCCAGGTATAGAAACTCATCATTATGTTGCCTGAGAAAAAAACTTGCTTCATCACTATAGCAAAAATTTTAAATAATGTGTCATAAAAATAATTCTATAATGAGAACTTAAAGAATGGAAAAGAGCTCTTCTTCCTAGTAGAATTAAAGGAGGACTTAACAGAGAAGCTTTCTTTGAGTTAATCCTTAAATGATGATTGTACCTTTATTTTATTCCACATTTCTACAACAGTTTCAAAATAGCAATACTAATATAACTACCATCTATACAGTTTAAAATATATTTTTAATATATCTTCCCCTTCCCATTTTAAAGTCATGGTGTTAGAGGATATAGCCATTGTATACTATAACCTCCTCCTTTCAAGTCTTATCTTTATTAAAACTTGGTTTCTCAGATCACAAGTCCCTACATCAAAGTCTATCTAGTTGTTATAGTTTATTTTCTAATAGATTCTTCAGGAAGGGTTCATGGGAACAATATTTCCTGAGTTTTTAAAGTTGAAAGCAATTTTTCTATGCCCATTGTACTTGAATGTTATTTTTGCTGGATATAAAATTTTTGTCTTGTATTTTCTTGAGTATTTTAAATGTTTTCCATTTTCTTCTGGCTGTGTGTTTTTAGTAGACTGTATAATGCCTCTCCCCACTCAAAAATCTCTATGTCCTAATGTCTGCAATCTGTGTATATGTCAACTTATATGGCAAAGGGGGTGTGGAAGATGTGATTAAGAGTCTTGACATGGGGAGGTTACCCTAGATTTTCCAGATGGACCTAAATGTAATCACAGGTATCCTTATGAGAGGGAGGCAGGGGCAGATTTAACTACAAAAAAGAGAGAGGGCAATGTGATGATTGAAGCAAGGGGAGAAAATGTGAGGTGAGCCAGGGTTACTGACCAATGAATGAGAACAGCCTATAGTAGTTGGAAAAAGCAAAGAAATGGATTCTCCTTGAGAGCCTCCAGAAGAGTCGGCCCTTCTGCCATCTTGATCTTAACCCTATAGGATTCATGTCAGACTTCTGGCCTCTAGAACTGTAAGAGAATAGATTTCCATTGTTTTAAGCCCACTAGTTTCTGGTAATCTTTTACAGCAGAAAAAGAAAACTAATTAAGTGTTAGTCTCAAAGAGTCTGGTGAAAACATTTCTGCCAAGATGCCTATTAAATTATTTTCTTTTTTTAAGTTCAGTAATTTTACTAAGTCTTGGTGTTGGTCCTTCAGGGTCAGTATTCCCATGCATGTAATATGTGGTTTCAAATTTTATCATTTCAGAAGAGATTTTTTTAAACTATAGTTTTTGACACATGTTTCTGTTTTTAAAATTGGTTTCTTCCTCAAGGACTCCTATTATCTTACATATTGGAGCTTCCTTGCCTTTTCTCCATGCTGTCACTTTCTCTTGAATACTGGACCCAGGAAGATGACATTTTTATCCCTTAATAGCTGCTCCTTCATTTCCATCTTCTAAATTTCATGCAGTCTTCTCCCTGCAAGCACACAGGAAAAAGAAAGCTAAGAATTAAACTTCAAGGTTAGCTAACTTGTATTAGTACAAACCCACCCTTGGTCAACACAGCATCTTTTAATCATACCAATTTCCAAATAAAAATAATACCAAAATGATGCTTCCACCCAATGATGGAGCTATTCCTTGTATAACCAAAAACATGTTAACTCTCTCCCACAAATAAGATACAAAGTTCACTTATTCATTTTTGGATGATGTTCCATTGCTCTTCCAGCTGAGTCACACTAACATATAAAGTTAACACTGTGAACACAGTTACAGTGTTCACAGTGGAAGGAATGGGAAAGTGGAAGGAAAAGAGTGGTTAATTTATGTGTGTGCTGTGCTATACTTAATCACTCAGTCATATCCGACTCTTTGCGGCCTCATGGACTATAGCATACCAGGCTCCTCTGTCCATGGGGATTCTCCAGGCCAGAATGCTGGAGTGGGTTTCCATGTCCTCTTCCAGTAATATATACATAAACATGGTCATATCAAAATAACAAAAATACCCATAATTATTATAGTTCTTATTTATAAAGTTGGTCACATGGTCATAGAAGTGACCGATTTTTTAACTTCCTTTTTCATAATCCACCCCCACCTCATGATGTACTCTGCATATAATTAAATAAGCAGAGTGATGATATATACTCTGCATATAAGTTAAATAAGCAGGGTGACAATATACAGCCTTGATGTACTCCATTTCCTATTTGGAACCAGTCTGTTGTTCCATGTCCAGTTCTAACTGTTGTTTCCTGACCTGCATACAGATTTCTCAAGAGGCAGGTCAGGTGGTCTGGTATGCCCATCTCTTTCAGAACTTTCCACAGTTTATTGTGATCCACACAGTCAAAGGCTTTGGCATAGTCAATAAAGCAGAAATAGGTGTTTTTCTGGAACTCTCTTGCTTTTTCCATGATCCAGCAGATGTTGGCAATTTGATCTCTAGTTCCTCTGCCTTTTCTAAATCCAGCTTGAACATCAGAAGTTCACAGTTCACATACTCTTGAAGCCTAGCTTGGAGAATTTTGAGCATTACTTTAAGCATGTGAGATGAGTGCAATTGTGCGGTAGTTTGAGCATTCTTTGGCATTGCCTTTCTTTGTGATTGGAATGACAACTGACTTTTTCCAGTCCTGTGGCCACTGCTGAGTTTTCCAAATTTGCTGGCATATTGAGTGCAGCACTTTCACAGCATCATCTTTCAGGATTTGAAAGAGCTCAACTGGAATTCCATCACCTCCACTAGCTTTGTTTGTAGTGATGCTTCCTAAGGCCCACTTGACTTCATATTCCGGGATGTCTGGCTCTAGATGAGTGATCACACCATCATGATTATCTGGGTCGTGAAGACCTTTTTTGTACAGTTCTGTGTATTCTTGCCACTTCTTCTTAATATATTCTGCTTCTGTTAGGTCCATACCATTTCTGTCCTTTATTGAGCCCATCTTTGCATGAAATGTTCCCTTGGTATCTCTAATTTTCTTGAAGAGATTTCTAGTCTGGACTGGAAGAAACACAAGCTGGAATCAAGATTGCTGGGAGAAATATCAATAACCTCAGATATGCAGATGACACCACCCTTATGGCAGAAAGTGAAGAGGAACTAAAAAGCCTCTTGATGAAAGTGAAAGAGGAGAGTGAAAAAATTGGCTTAAAGTTCAACATTCAGAAAACAAAGATCATGGCATCCAGTCCCATCACTTCATGGGAAATAGATGGGGAAACAGTGGAAACAGGGTCAGACTTTATTTTAGGGGGCTCCAAAATCACTGCAGATGGTGACTGCAGCCATGAAATTAAAAGACGCTTACTCCTTGGAAGAAAAGTTATGACCAACCTAAATAGCATATTCAAAAGCAGAAACATTACTTTGCCGACTAAGGTCCGTCTAGTCAAGGCTATGATTTTTCCTGTGGTCATGTATGGATGTGAGAGTTGGACTGTGAAGAAGGCTGAGCACCAAAGAATTGATGCTTTTGAACTGTGGTGTTGGAGAAGACTCTTGAGAGTCCCTTGGACTTCAAGGAGATCCAACCAATCCATTCTGAAGGAGATCAGCCCTGGGATTTCTTTGGAAGGAATGATGCTGAAGCTGAAACTCCAGTACTTTGGCCATCTCATGCGAAGAGTTGACTCATTGGAAAAGACTCTGATGCTGGGAGGGATTGGGGGCAGGAGAAGGGGATGACACAGGATGAGATGGCTGGATGGCATCACTGACTTGATGGACGCGAGTCTGAGTAAACTCCAGGAGTTGGTGATGGACAGGGAGGCCTGGCGTACTGCGATTCATGGGGTCGCAAAGAGTCAGACATGACTGAGCAACTGAACTGAACTGAACTGACCCCTACTTCATCGGCCCCTACCAACATGTTTGCTTCAAACAGGTAGTTTCTTCTGATTTTCTCATCTTGAGTTAAATGGCATCTCCTCAACAAGGTCTCTTCCCCATTTGAAGTCAGTAACCTCACATTTATTTTTCTCATAGCATTAATATTTTTATTTCTTTTATTTTCACTTGTTTCTTATGTCTTCATGACTCTCAAAATATTAGTTTTAATGAATGAACAAATGAATTCCTCACCACAAAAATCTACAGCTCACATCTTACCAATCAACAGGTCGTATTAGTTTTCATTCCTGATATCAAATCGATTCCTTTCTTTATAGTTATCAACACCAGTTTTTATTTGACATCCTGATATCAGATATCTAGCTTCTCCTTATTCCACTTAGCACTACATACTATACTCAGTACTTACTGGAAAGAACTGATTCTGTATTTTTCGTTATATTTTGACTACCTAGCATAGTAGGCACACCATAATGCAAAGTAGGAATTCAACAATTATCTGCAGATGAATAAATAAAATGTTATCAATGATATGCTGCTGCTGCTACTGCTAAGTCACTTCAGTCGTGTCCAACTCTGTGCAACCGCACAGACGGCAGCCCACCTGGCTCCCTCATCCCTGGGATTCTCCAGGCAAGAACACTAAGGAATGTTATATAAGAAATCAGGCTTCCCAGGTGCCTCACTGGGAAAAAAAAAATCCATCTGCAATGCAGGAGATGCAGGTTCGATCCCTGGATCAGGAAAATCCCCTGGAGGGCATGGCAACCCACTCCAGTATTCTTGCCTGGAGGATCCCATGGACAGAGGAGCCTGGCAGACTAGAGTTAGGGTCACAAAGAGTCAGACAACTGAAGCAACTGAGCACGCATACATGCATATAAGAAATGTATTAACTCAGCCTCTAGTCTCTTTATCTTATAATTCAACATTCTAAAAATGAAAATTCATAGGCAAACTTATTTTGAACTTTCAGATGTCTGTGCTTTCAAAAATGCTATGTATTTGACCTCTAATAAAGTGAGATTTAATTGTAAATGGATTGAGAATTGCTTATTGCCTAAAAGAGCGTGTTTGCATAGATTTTCAAGAGTTTAAAATAGTATGACTAAATGGAAATAGTATAAATGAAAAATATACATATAATGTATATTTTATCAATGTTTTTATTAACTGAATAGTATTCTATAGTGCATCTGGATAATACACGAGTGCTGGTGCTACGGCTTGCGACCCCATAGACAGCAGCCCACCAGGCTCCCCCGTCCCTGGGATTCTCCAGGCAAGAACACTGGAGTGGGTTGCCATTTCCTTCTCCGGTGCATGAAAGTGAGAAGTGAAAGTGAAGTCACTCAGTCATGTCCGACTCTTAGTGGACTGCAGCCACCATGGACTGCAGCCCACCAGGCTCCTCCGTCCATGGGATTTTCCAGGCAAGAGTACTGGAATGGCGTGCCATTGCCTTCTCCAACATGAGTGCTAGGAGAGGCATAAACAATAGACAGAACAGCAGCAAGTATTTGGGGTTTGAGGGTAAAAGATAAAAAATAATGGCTTATTATCATTTCTTATGAAGAAGAAAGATATCACTAAATGCTAAGTATAATGCCTGGTATACAGTAGTAGTAGAGCACATTTATACTGACTGCCTATTGCTTAATTTATAATAGTGAATGAGATTTTTATAAATTGAAAGTTTCAAGTTGCCTTACTTAAAGAACAGTCAAAGGATAACAGAATATTAACTCTTAAAACTGATTATAGGGGGTGGATATAAATTGTCATATCTTAAAAACCACTAAGATGATAAATGTCCTTACTAATAGTACACCCTAAATAAAAGTAAAGAGCTGGGTTGAAATGACCTTTAGAAATTATTTCCTGCTTGTATTTCTAGAAACAGATTACTCTGTTACTGTTTTACTTTTAACCTCAAACCTCCAAAACTAAAGGTCAAGACTGAATAAATCAGGAGAAAAATAAAAGGTCTTTTATATCTATCATCAATAAAGAGAATGTATGTGAATGTAAAAGTATTTTTTCAGCCTCGGCACGACTCCAAGAAGACCCAAGTGCTGCGGTCTGTTTCAGTCCTAGCGTTCCTCTGTTCCTCTCACGGACAGACCATAGAAAGATGAACAAAGTCAACAAGTTCCGTAATCAAAATGCTGGTCAAGGTCCATGTCTAAACACACCCTTAGGCACCGTGGCTCCAGATTTCTGAAAGGCTGTGTCAGAATAATAGGATTCCCTGGAAGTTCAACATTCTCTTCCTAAGGCAACTCCCTGACTGCTTCTGGATTCAGTGCTGCCCTATTTGTCCCCCAGGCATCAGTCAGAGCTAAAGGTCCTTACATCCCACATCCTCAAGACTGGAATGAATCATATGACCAGCTTTTGGCTGGGGGGAAAGTGGTGGTGATAAAGCATTAACAGGCTCACATGTCTAAGTAATATTTACGCTTAAATTTTTACGATGCCTTTAAACAACACCATGAATCAGGAAGAGGAGTGGGTTTGGTGAAGGAGAGGACATTCTTCTGTGAGCATCCTGAGTAAAGTACCTGTTACTTCCACATGGAGCTGCCCAGAGGCAGGGAAGCAGTGGTTAAAAGCATGGTGTCAACCAGCCTTGGTCTTGAATCTGAGCTTTACCACTTCTTAGCTGCATGTCTTGGGACAAATTAGTTTACCTCTGAGGGTTTGTTTCTCATATGTAAAACAGGAATAATACGTACCACAAAGAGCTGTTAGAAAGACAGAATTAAATTCATATAACTAGCAGAAAGCTGATGTATAGCACAGGGAGGCCAGTCTGGTGCTCTGTGATGGCCTGAAGGGGTGGCATGAGGGGAGAGGAAGGCTCAAGAGGGAGGGATATATATATATATTGTTATAACTGATATACATTGAGGTACAGCAGAGACCATCACAGTATTGTAAAACAATTATCCTCCAATAAAAAAAAATTCATATAAAATGGCTAATATGTCTGGCATATACATACTCATTATGTTATTACAATTATACATTATTACAATTATACAGATGATTAAAGTAAGTGTGACCATGGAGTGGGTGTCATTGGTGTAGGAGCAGTGGTTGAAGGCATAAGAATCAATGAATCAGGCAAGTCTATGAAGCAGAGATCACAACTCTAATGCCCCATGGCCAGCAAGTGAGTGAAGTGAGTCGGTGTAACCACATTTGCACACAGTGTGAACTGGGGGTACTCTAGAGAAATGGAGAGTGCATAGCTTCTCTAAAGAGGAGGCTGCTGCCCAGACTGAGATGATTTCTGGCATGTCAAAATTGGGCCCGGCATCACCAGATCTTCTGTTTTGCATTGTTTTATCAAAACAAGTCAAAAATTTCCCAGTGTTTAAGTGTTGGTGACTAAATTCAAACTTAATAAGTAAACTGAACAGATACATAAGCTAGATTGTGGCTTATCAGCTGCTAGATTGTGATCCCCCCAGTGTAGAGAAAGAGGGCTGAGGATGGAGCTCCATAGAGCATTATCACAAAAGAGATAGGCAAAGAAAGAGGAGGGGTAAAAGGAGATCAGACAGGTGGAGAACAGAGATGAAAGAGTGGCCCAGAAAGAGGTGACTGCAAAGAAAGTCAAGGAAGAGGAGCATTCAGGAAGGAGAGGAGTTAACACCATCGCGGGTGGCACAGGGGTCGCTGTGACCAGACCGTTGCACACACACTCATTAAGAGCTGGGACCTCTGCTTGAGAAAGCAGATGTAATGACTGTGAAGGAGAGGGGGTGTAATACTCAAGGAGATCATCCCAGACGTAGAAACAAGACTAGTAGTACTGAGGGAAAGGACAACAGTGAATAGAATTCTATTTGAATCCACCTCTAGAACCAGGAAGAGGGACCCTGAGAACTTATGGTGAATACATTTTCAAAAGCAAAGGTGGAGTCTGGCAGCTCAACCATCCCTTGGATATAATCCAATGGCTGGAATTGGAGGCAGATAGGAAACCAGAAAGTTTGCCCTGTCCTCCCCTATTCGGGGAATTAGCTGATCAGAACACAGAAAGGAAGAGAAAGATAAATAAAAACTCTCAACACTCTAACCAGTAGTGAATTCTAAGATCTTTTATTTGTTTCCATGTAAATATCAATATTATTATTAGCTATATTATTAATATTAATATTAACACTCTCTGAGAGCCAGGAGAGCACTAAATACAAAACTATGATTTAAAATAGGGGACCTGCCCGATATGCTTAAGAACAAATTACGATTTGAATCAAGACTGGAATCCTTACAGTCATTGCCTAAACAGAAAGTCACTAAGTAACAACTGGCAACTGTTCTCAAAGGAATCAGGGCCTCCCAGATGGCTCAGCGGGCAAAGAATCCACCTGCAATGCAGGAGACACAGGAGACATCAGTCTGATCCCGGGTTGGGAAGATTCCCTGGAGAATGAAATGGCAACCCATTTCAGTATTCTTGCCTTGAATATTCCATGAACAGAAGAGCCTGGCGGGCTACAGCCCATGGGGTTGCAAATAGTCAGACACGACAGCACGCACGCATGCTCACAGAAATCAAAAACACTGAGGGAAAATACTAGGTTGTCCAGAAAGGAAAAAATTGCTCCACACATTAAAAGAGATTATACATCTTGACTCACAGTGACCAGTACATAGGTATTTACTATGTACATTCACATTTAGCTTTATGAGCATAAGATTCTAAAATGATCATTCATTTTAGAGACGAGAGAAAAAAGCAGGATCCCAAAATAGGAAATTAGTTGTCCGGGGTCCCGTGGCCAGTTAGCAATGGAGTCAAAGTTAGAATTCCAATCTCCTGACTTTTCATTTATACAAAACTCCACTGTTTTCAGAGAAAGGTTAATTATCCCTTTGAATGAATTATTTAAATGGGACACATGTACTTTGATGGGTGGAAGCTGGCAGAAGTGTCCCTGTGTCACTGAAGGAGACCAGCATGGGAGGAGCAGGCCATGTGGACCTAAAAGGAGGGGGCACCTGTGAGGAGAGGCCACAACACAAAAGACAGCCAACTCACAAAACAGCTAAGCTTTGGCCTGGAATGCATATGTCCAGAAGAAATACAGTCAGAAATTCTAAACTTAGAAAACATGTTATTTTCTTAAATATTATCTACAGTGAACATGTACTTATTAGCAACCACTCTGAATAACTTTGACTTTGCAGAACACAGTCAATAACAAACAAGTACACATACACACACACACACACATACACACACACACATGTAAATCCTCTAAAGTAGTCAAGACACATATCATAGAATATCTTGCTCAGAACAATTCATGTCAGGGACCTCCCTGGCAGTCCAGTGGTTAGGACTTGGCACTTTCACTGCTGTGGGCCTGGGTTCAGTTCCTGGTTGGGGAACTAAGATCCTGTAAGCCATACAGCGCAGCCCAAGGGTGCAGGGACAATTCACCTAAAGCAATTTTTTGAAACTAGCAAGGTGGTACCTGAGCACAAGATGTGGGCTGAGTATGTATCTCAGCATTAGGCATGTGTTACACTGCTTCTCTGTGGCAAACAATGTGATTTTTCTCCCCAGACTATTCAAATGTCCACTAACTTATCCTGAGAGGTCCAGTTTCACGGCACTCCGGTGTGATAAAGATAACCCTCGCAATAAATTATCTCACTCTCTCAGCTTTCCTTCAATCACTGATTAGGTTTTTCAAGCATCACACTCCCAAGATGGTTCTTTGAAGGGAAATTTCTATCAAGAACATTTGGAAGCTGGGAGAGCAAAATGGATAAAACAAGGGGAAAAAAAAAAAAAAAAAAAGCCCAGCGCGGAGTATTCCTTAGCCAGCTATCTTCATCAAGTCCTGACAGCTGTTCATGAGGTGATTTTCCTTTTGAATTCCTCCACATGAGACAGAGATTGGGGCACTATGCAGACTACAACGAATTTCACCCTGGAGCGGCACCTCTGCCTGCGAGCAGTCAGTCCACCGGTTTTGGCAGATTCAAAACCCCTCTCCCTGGTCTTCTCCATTTTGACAATGTCAGATGACAAATGGTAGTCAAGTGTCTTTTTCAATAATGAAAGTTTATTACGATAATTTCCTGACCCACAGGAACAACATCTTGAGGAAGAGGCACCTTTTTTCTCACTCTGGCGGAGGTGCCTAACAGGCTTGAGGCAATCTTGAGGGATGAGGAGGGCTAGGTGATTTAGAAGATACAGGATAAATACATAAAGTTAATTGGTATGTAAAAATAAGTTTTAAATATCCCTGAGTGGGGGTGGGAGTGATCTGCTTCTGGTCACATCTCACGTGGTCAAATATGAGGGCTGAGCTGGGACAATGCCTCCACTCCCAAGGAAGAATCAGCGTCCTGTCCACCCCCAGCATGGCCTTCATGCTGGTTCCTGGCTTGGGTGCAGCCATCAGGTCCTCAGTAGACACAGAATCCACCAGGATTTTGATGAATGAGAATCAACTCCCCGCCATTCACCTGGATGTCTTCACAGGAGGCATTCTGAGTGGTCACATTTAGGTAGACTTTGTCCTTGAAACGCAGATAGGCCACTGTGACAGAGTCCACAATTTTGACCATGTTCAGGGAGAAGAGAGGTTCCCGACCCTTCCGGTACAGAAGCCTGAGGCTGAGCTTCTGGGAGAAGTAGCCCTTCAGAGAGATGAGATAAAACCCATCACAGGCGATGATGATTGAGTTGTTCTGCACCTGCATGGTTCCATCTGCGTCTGGGGATGTGATGATGAAACCATTCTCATTTTCACACTCTAAGAGGGTAGGGTAAAAGAAAAAAAAAAAAGATTCCTTAGCTCAGCATTAAGCAACAACTGTCCAATATGTCTAGAAACATATGAAGAGAAAGTGATAGGGACAGATTTTGAAAAGAATAAAAGTAAGAGAAGACTATGTTTCTACATGAAGGTTGGAATCCACTTTTCCTGTGAAATGGAAGAAGCAAAGCTAGTACTAGTAGCCAAGAGAGTTTCAGAGGGGGCTGGGATTCAAGAGTGGAGAGATTACAGCAACTGGCAGTTGTCACAACACACCTGTGGCAGGAAATGGAGTCTCAAGGTTGCCCTGATTTTTTCAATCCCTCCCATCAGGAGGGATTGGTAACTTCAGTGCTGCCTTCTTTGTTCAATGGATTGATTAGGGCAAAGGGTGGTAGAAGTGCCTTTTGCCTGGGTCCTGCACACCCCGTCCACACAAAATAATTGCTTTTAACTCTTTATCCTCTCTCCAGGCTTCCCTGGTGGCTCAGATAGTAAAGAATCTGCCTGCAACACAGGAGACCCAGGTTTGATCCCTCGGTTGGGAAGATCCTCTGGAGAAGGGAATGGCTACCCACTCCAGTATTCTTTCCTGGAGAATTCCATGGACAGAGGACCCTGTTGGGCTACAGTCCATTGGGTTGCAAAGAGTTGGACACAACAAAGTGAATAACACTTTAATTTTTCTTTTATTCTTCTCTCCATGTCACCATGAAATGAAAATTCTTCACATGCCCTGGCAACTAGACTTCCCAACAACATGTATTACTGGCCTTCGTCAACAATCACTTAAACTTAGTTATGTTTCAATACTAAGTAAAGCTTAGTCTGTGGGTTCAGGTTCTGATATAAGAGCTCAAGAACATAGACTTATTTCTCCCTTCTCCCTTCTACCTATTTATTGTCAATTTTTACCGGAAGGTGCCTTGGGAATAGTGGTTGCCACAGGAAAAAGAAAAAGAAGAGTAGTAGAACACAGAATAACTTTAACAGCTTTGTGTGGGGCCATTTCAAGCATAAATCAAAAACTAAATGTCTTCTATTTCCATGGCAGCCTCAGTATCACCTGGAATGGTCAAGTAACGACACTTCAAACTCTCCACTCTGGCCCATGACCCTTGGTGACAGGAGACAGTAAGTTGCAACTGCTGGACACAATTCAGTAATTCTTGCTCTGAATCAAGTCCATGGGAAATACTTCGAATTGAAAACGAGGATCACTTATAGAAGGCAAGATATACTTTCCTTTGGTTCAAGAGGACTTAATAAATGAATATCCATACAGAAACCACTGGTGGTTGTCCTAGTATTAATCTTGGATCCAAATAATGCTCTCTTGTTAAAGATATCACATTGCCTTTAAGTCTCCCAACTCTCATTAAGGTAAAATTTTGTCCTGTAATACAATTACTGGGGAATGATATATCTTATAGCCAGACAGACTTGTAAGAAGCCTTCATTTTCTTACCTAAAAAAAGTGAGAGTAATTTCTACTCAAAGGGTTCCTGGGAGGATTAAGTGAGGAATATAATGTAATCAGTATAGTGACAAGCACTTATCTGTTAACTAATTACTCCCCTTTTCTTCTTTGACCTTAATGAAAATAATATGCAGGCCCCAACAATTTCAGGATTTAATGTTTCCCTAAGAAAATGGAGAGATCTTATGTTCTAGGGGAAATTAAGAAGGTGGAGAGAAGATTATTTTAAAACTATGAACCAACTAAACTTTTGACAATACTTACTGGTAAACTGTACTCTGATACTCTGGATTGGAGGGTACTGAGATGGCACCTAAAGGAAGAAAAAGGATATATTTTTAGGGAAAAAAAATGAACAAGTAGAATTGATGAGTCACATCCATCCTGTGAAACAGAAATGCATCAGGTAAAGGGACTGACTTGAGAAGAGACTTGCCTTTTTCTATGTGAGTTAGATGCAGCCTTCCGCCTGCCCCATTGCTTTTCTGTAACATCTCATAAGGTAAGTTAGGAGTCTTCTGCTCTTTCATGCAAGCATCTAAGTAAGATCTGTCCTCACTTGCCAAACTCTTCCTTGGTATATTATTTTGGCTCCCTGAGCCCCAATTTCCCATTTTAGAAAATAGAGCACTTAAAAGTTATCTTGTTAAGAAACCCATTCAGTCATAGAGATTCTTCACGGACAAGGTTGTGACCAGACAATCCTTCATGGCCACAGACTCCCAGAATGGACTGGGAGTGAAGTCTGGGAGCCTCCTGGCTGCTCGCTTTTTCACTGTAAAACAGGATTAAGAGTGTCCTACCTTCAGGGCCCACAGGCAATAAAAACTCTTCAAACCCTTCAGAGATGAGTAGATCTGTGTGTAAATTTTTAAAATGTTGGGTCTTTCTCTACTCTTTAGTCGTGGGTAAAACCTAACTTGAACTCAAAAGCAAGAAAGAAGTAAAGCAACAAAGAAAGAAAAGTTAATAGATAAAACACCTATGGAAATTTGGTGGTTAAAAGAACAAAGAAGTTCAATATGGGGCAAACTCCAAAATATATTAAGTGAAAAAAGCCAAAGCAAAGGGGAGAATCACGTATAAAGTACATTTCCATTTGTGTTCAAAGGAAAAAAAAGAATTTTTGTGTGAGTACAGAATTTATCCAGAATAAAGCACTGCCTCTGGAGAAAGGAACTGGAAGCCTGAGGACAGGAGTGGGAAGCACATTTATTTTCCATGGCTTACTTTCTTGTATTTTGTAAATTTTACATTACCTACAAAGAAGGGAAATAGAAACTAACAAACAAACAGAGAAACCTACCACCTATTGTGCCTGCAGAGAACAACAGCTCCTCCCACCAGGTTATTTTTGGCAAGATGTCCGGATCAAAGGTCTGGGGAAGAATTTGTTTTCATACTCTGGGGTGTGGAGTCCCTGCTTCCCACTTTTATGGCACACTCATAGCAGCAGTCAAACGGACTCACTGGGGCCTGCCCACGCGGATGAAGAATCCCCTACTTCCCTTGTACGTAAAGTCACAAGCCTCACCAAGCTGAAACCAACAGGCGGTGTAGGAAGAAGGGAGAGCCTTGCTGAGCCCTGCCAGTAGCTGGGCCCCTAGAGCGATATTAGTCAGTGGTGAGCACACAGAGAGGTGCTGACTCGGGACGACCTGACACTCTTTGGCTCTCTCCCCTCTGTGGACTGTTTGTGAGGCTGGACTAGTGTCCTTCACGCTTAAAGCGATGTTCTAGAAGAAGGCCTCTCAAAAGGTACATTACCCAAACACCATAATTCCCTGGGTAAATGAATGCCCCCACTGCTCTCCGGGCAGGCTGGTCACTTGGCCACCTTGTTGAAGTCAGAAGCAGCCTGTGCAGCCGCGCCACGAGCACAGGGCTCAGCGTGCAGCAACCTGGTCCTGACGCCAGCCAGGCAAGTACTTAGGCAAGTTGCATAACTTCTCTGGGCGTCAGTTCTTTCCATCTTTAGAAATTCCTCAAAGATCAGTGACATCCCTTTCCGCACTGTTTATGATTTAAATTTTAAAAGTTGCAACCCTACACCAATTTCAATGAAAGAGAGAAACAGGAAGCCTCTGCATCCCAAATTTGCGTCAAACTCTCTAACTTAAAAGTCCTCATGATCTGATTATTTGACTGACTGTGTAAACTTTCCATAATGTTCCTCCAAAACAATGACATTTCCCAATGTTCTGAAATACTGTGATGAGGAAGTCAGAGCAGTAATGATCAAGAAGACATTCTGAGACCAAGATGCTGAGAGGCAGCAAGGAAAGCACACAGGACTTCCTCTTTTAGGTAGATTAACTCAACTCCAGGCTTCCTTTCCTCCTGAAGGTTACCCAGCATTAGAAATTCACATTTTCTCATCTTCCTAGCATCAACACCACCAGGCCTTGGCCATTTTGTGAAATAAAATGGTTCTTTCTCTTGCTCCATGACCATCCACAACCTCGCCCTTCATCCTCCAAACCTGATTACTTCATGCTGACTACCCCACTGCCCAGAAATACCCCCACAGTGCCAAATTCAAGGCCTTCTATGGCCTGGTGCCAACCTCCTTGTCAAGCATTACTGCAACCCATATCCTTTCTGTGCTTTATGCTCTAATCAACTCTTTCCTCTAATTCTTTAAATAAAGCCTGGTAGGACAAAACAAGAGGGTGCAGGCTTGGGAATAAGATTTTGTTCAAATTGTGACTTCTCTAGTTCTGTTGAATTTGGATGTTATATACCACATCTGAGCTTTAGCTTTCATGTCTGTGAAAATAAGGTATATTCTTATTACAATGCTCAAGGAGATGACTGTAAAGCTCAAATAAGTTAACATATGTGAAAATACTCAGGAGTTTGACTGGCACGTGGTAAGCATTAAAAAAATACTTGCTTCCTTTGTTCTCTCCACCAAGAATGTCCCTTCATCTATGTCTACCCATCAAAATATAAACTTCAAGGCCTAAATCAAATCCCTGGCTTCTGGTCTCCCATAGCAAGTACTTAAAAATTACTCTATTCACATGGATGTTTATAATAGCTTTGTTTCTTATTGTTAAAACTTGTCAAGGAAAAGCAATCAAGATATCCCTCTGTAGGTTGAATGGATAAATAGACTGTGATACATCCAAACAATGGAGTAACACTCAGTGTTAAAAAGAAATGAGCTTTCAAGCCATGGAAAGACATGGACACACTTTAAATGTATATTACTAAGTAAAAGAAGACAATCTGAAGAGACTACATAATGTATGACTTCAAATGTGTGACGTTTTGGAAAAGGCAAAACTACAGAGACAGTTAAAGAGCAGTGGTTGCCAGGGGCAAGGAAGGAGGGAGAGATGAATAGGTGAAGTATAGAAGATTTTTAGAGTAGTGAAACTATTCTGCACTATACTCTAATGGTGGGTACGTGTTATTGTTCATTTGTTAAAATCCATAAAATGTACAATACCAAGAGTGAACCCTGATATAAGAAAAAAAAACTTAAATTACTCTACTGATTTTCATTCTACCACCACTGGATACATGTCTCCTCTCCACTACAAGACTACCTAGCTGTGTGCTCTTGGGAAAATGTCATTACCTTGCTGACTTTTAGCTTCTTCATCTATAAAATGGAAAGAGTGAACCCTGTATCTCAGAAGGTTGTTGTGAATGAGATCATGTACGTAAATTTTTAGCACCTGACCTGGAACACTGTAAGGAGGTGATAAATGTCAGCTATTATTCTTGGATGCTCATGGGAGACAAGACCCATGTCATGTTCTTAATTTAGCCTATATAACACTAATTTAGCTTTATATATGACTACAGAATGAGAGAACTAATAAAAAAAAAGGAAGTCCAACCAAATCCCTAAAATATCAGCTCTCTGTAGCCCAGAAGAACACCACAAAATGATTCTGGCTTTATAAGAAAAATTACCAGAAAAAAAATCAAATAATATTAATTTTACCCACAGGCATAGTTTTATATATATATATGTATATTAAGAAAATAAAAATCCTCATGTCTTCACCAGATAATAGAAAAAAATGGACTATATCAAAGATCCCAAAGGACTTTCATGTAAGGACAAGCTACAAAGTCTGAAGAGCTCATACTATCTTCAAAGGGGACTAGAAATTCTTGTAAGTCAGTACACCAGGATCAAAGTACAGTCCTGAAGTTTCAATGAGATGGCCTCAGAAGCATGAGTATAAAAGAAGTCATCTTCCGACTGAACACTGTATTCTATAGATGAAGAAAATGAGACCCACAGAAGTAAAGGGATTCAACTCCAGCCCCCTGGAATCCAGAAGAAATTTCGTTGTTTCACACAACAACAGTTTTTCTTCTCCTCATGCAAATTTAAAGTGGAGAGAAATTTCTTTGAAGATTTTACTAATGGTCCATTCCTTGTGTCCATTTAGTGCCAAGTTGGAGGAAGAAACACGTGTTTATACACAGCAGATTGGCAGGGTGATGGTCTCATGATGACCTCATCATGGGAATGCAAAGGGATAGCCAAAAGTTTAGGCTTCTCTCCTGGGCTTGGGGGCTGTCATAAATAGAGCCAAGAACACGGAATACTCAGAGGCAGCTGATACATGGGCTATCTGACCAACTGACTGAGTAATGCGTATGCCCTGTCTAGGAGCAGCTGATGATGCAACTAAAGGTCAGCTGGTCCACCATTATCATATACACTAGAGTCACCTCGGAAATCTATAAAAATGTGTAGATTGCCAGTTAAAGATTGCCATAAAGATTCCATTTCAAAAGGTCTAGATGGACGTAGTAATCTCATTTTTACAAACACCCAAGGTTCAAGGTTTGAGAATTACTACACTCTACTGTGAAGGCCCAAATCCAGAAAATATATCTTCAACCATTCCCTTGGCAAAAATCATGCCTATCCTAAAGCTGGTGCTCAACTATCAGTATTATTTAATAGTTGATTGAATAGATTATATGATTGTCATATTATTGGTGATTTGAAACAGCATTGATCATTATTGAGTACCTACTATTTGGCAGGTATTACATTCAACTCTAAGAACACAAAGGGAAAGAATACACAGTCCTTAGTTTTGACAAACTTGTATGTCAACTGGGGAGACAATTCCTCCACATAAAATCAATGGCAAAGAGCAATAGGCAACTTATGCCACAAGGTTCCAGAGAACAGAAAAAACAACTGCAGGCTTTGGCAGCTCAAGGAGGAAAGATGTGGGCTTAGGCCTTGAAATAGAAAGAGGACCCGGAGAATCCAAAGGCACTGCCTAGAGGAAGGGTCTAGAAATTAAACCACTTTTGGTGTATTCAAGAAAAACAGTAAAAACTTACTTAGAACTTAAAACATGCCACGCACGGCATTACTCTTTCTGAAATGCATTACCTTGTTTGCTTTCAAAATAATACTATTAAGTAGAAATAATGCTCATGTCTTATAGATAGAAAGAAATGAGAATCAGTGTTGTTAAGAACTTGCTCAGGAATAAACAGGTATTAACTTGAGTTTGACTGAACCTCAAGTTCATGGTAACATCCTTTCTCTTTATCCTATTCTATCTTAAGAGTAAAAAACCCCTATGAAAACATTTTTCTGAGGGTTCAAGATTAATTTATTTTTAATTTTCAATACTAAACAAGATTAAAAGATTAGGTTTTCAATAGTTGTCAAAATACTCAGATATATCTCAAAATATCTAAACATTCTCCAGAAAAGAGCTCTTCAGTCAACTCTCCAAGGTTGTTTGTATAGTTCAGGTTGGCAAAGCCATTAGCTGGACTCTAATTAGATGCAACTGTCCTGGCAAGGGGCAGCAGGACAAATAAAGTAGGCAGCAAGTAGGTGATGCAAAGAAGAGTCAGAATAATGTCCTTTCCTGACCTCTCTCAGTACCTGAAACACTGAACTATCTGAGAACAAAGATGGAAAATGTCTGATATACAGCATTTATCCAGCCGCCTGTACCATGTTCCCCAAAAGGTGCTGCTTGCTTCATGAGCTCATCTCTAGAATGTGTGAATTTCTTATTCTGACTCACTGGGATGTGGCATGAGGCTGCCAACCTTATACTCATGTGGCATTTGTCCTGGAGGGGGTGTATCTGTGGCAGGAGGGAATGATACTCATCAAATGTGAAACCAGGAAGTGGGCTCTGCATTCACTATGTGGGCCTTGCCCTTCCTCACTTGCTATCAGTCAAGATCCCAGGTCAGAGTGGGATGAGATGTGAGTCAGTGGAGGACAGTGCAGAAACAGGTATGCAATGGGAATCGTGGTTCAGCATGCAACCTTCACAGGGATGTGAATGTCTCCTCCCCCAACAATGGGCTTCACATCAATCAGAGAAGACCTGAGAGATTATGAAAGCAAAGTCTTCTAGGCTCTGAGGGTGTTTCTGAATGAGCCTCCGAAGAGGAAGATGGAATTTTCCATATTTGCCCATTACAGTAGGTTGGGAAGGCAGAATCTTCTCCTGGTGGATTTATACTCGATGGAAACTCCCTTTACAAAGAGACAGGCCCCGACTTCTGATCAGGAAAGTTCAGAATCCAACTCAGAGAAAGGAATAGAAATGAACAAAAATTGATTATTTGGCCAGTCTTCCATAATCAGGAAAGTTTATCCTCAAAGTGATATTTCTTAGACATGAAGATGTGTGACTTTGAAAATCATGTTGAATAAAGAGTCTATTAAGATGAAAGAACACAAAGAAAAGCCATTTTAACTGTCATTCTAGACTTTCTTTTTCTCTATCACCACCCTTCACCATGGCTGCCAGCACCTTCTTGCTGTAATCCCTCTTTTTAAATTCTTACTATACTCTCTACTACACAGCCCATGTGATATTCTAATATAGCCCCCTCTCTCTAACCACTTCCACTTTTCTTGTCAAATTTATTTAGTAATGGCTAGCCTCTACTTACTGACCCTCTCCTCTCTATCTCAGAGAAGAGGAACTATGGTTTCACTGTCCCAAACACTTAGCAATTAATGGATCCCTAAGAGGAGTATCAAGTACTCAGAAAAACAACCAAATGAACCAAAAGCATCCATGTGACATGAACACACCTTCAAAATTTTGTGATTTGCAATTCTTTATATCCTCAAGGGGAAGATTTTCTTTTATCTGGGTTTCCATTTCCACATTTGCTGGCAAATTCCTCACGTACCCTAACAGAGGGGTCTGCCAAAACATTTCTAAGAACTCCCATAGAATAGTGAATATAACAAAAAAAGAAACAGACTCACAAATATAGAGAACAAAATAGTGGTTACCAGTGAGAGGAGAGGGAAGTGGGAACTGTAAAGTACAAACTACCAGGTGTAAAATAAGCTACAAGCATGTACTGTACAATACAAGGAATAAAACCAACATTTTATAATAACAATTTATGAAATACAATCTTTAAAAATTATGAATCACTATTATACACCTGAAAAAAACTTACATAATCTTGTACATGAACTATACTTCAATTTTAAAACATTAAATTGAAAAAAAGAAACAACTCCCTTCCTCACCTTGGGAATCAGGTAATTTTCAAAATATCCTAGTCTTTACCTTGGTGGCTCAGTGGTAAAGAATCCACCTCCAATGCAGCAGACCTAGGTTGGATCCCTGGGTCAAGAAGATCCCCTGGAAGAAGGCATGGCAACCCACTCTAATACTCTCACCTAGAGAATCCCATGGACAGAGGAGCCTGGCAGGCTGCAGTCCACAGGGCTGCACAGAGTCAGACACAACAGAAGTGACTCAGCAGCAGCAGCAGCAGCAAAGCAACTGGAAAAGTTGGCTTACAAGGTACCCACTGCATTATCATAAATCTTACAATGCCTTAAACATAATGGCAATTATAACTAAATGGTTACTGAGTCCCTTAGACTGTGCCCTGACACTTGCTCTATGCTATGCATAGTCACTCAGTCATGTTCAACTGTTTGCAACCCCATGGACTGTACCCCATCAGGCTCCTCTGTCCATGGAGATTCTCATGGCAAGTGGGTTGCCATGCCCTCCTCCAGGGGACACTAGCCAACACCATATGTGGCTCGAGGCTTTTATTAAGCTGCCCCATTCATCCTTGAGTACAAAGGGGATGGCACAATTATTATGATCAGTATCTTTCTATCCAAAGTTACTCATTCCCCATCTCATTGGCCATATAAAAGAGTAGGCACTATTGCCTTGGAAAGGCAACTTAGTAGAAATGGACCAGGCATTGGGCTGGGAATAGAACACTCAGGTCCGGTCGTAAGCCAGAACAAGTCCTCTCCTTTCTCAGTTTTGAATTTCCTCATTTTTATGTCCTCATTTTTTAACTCTCAATTAAGATGGTTGAATAAGCAGAGTGGAATGGGGACTATCTAAGGACTTTTTCCAATACCAGAGATTAGGAAAATCAAAACATTCAAAAGAGAAAACCCAAATTATTGGTGGATAAGAAGATTCTTTGAACCAAAGATTTTTTTCAACACAATAGTACACGATAATAAATCCCTCAGCTGTAACAAAAGAACAGGTTTTTTCCCCAAGTGGCTCCCTCTGATAGTTAATGAAGAATCATGAGTATCTTTTGTGTTGTTTATGCAATGAGGCTCTTAGCCTCATTTGCAGTAAGGCTAAATAATCCTCAAGCTACATTATAGTGTGAACTAAGACTGGTGACTGGTAAAAGTCATCACAGAACAGCAGTGGAACGATGATAGTGCTGGTGGTAACAATAATGATAATGACATTTTAAACTAAAGCCTTCCTGTTAAATAATGGAAGAGAAATGAAGCACCTGATGCAAAAATTAAAGTATGCTCGCTGTATAATCCCAATCGAGAAACTAGCTATTGAAGCTAGCCCTCTGTGAAATTCTTACTGAAGAGCTGTATTCAACTAGGTCACCCAGTACTATCAAGCCAGGGAACACTAAGGATTGCTGGGAGCCCTCAGAAGCTAGAAAGAGGCACAGAAGGATCCTGGAGGAGTCTTCCCTACAGCCTTCAGATGGAGCAGGGTACTGCTGACACGCTGTCTTTGAATACCTATCCTCCAAAACTGTGAAAGGTTACATTTCTTTTAAGCTACCAAATTTGCTGTGCCACCCTGGTTGAAAAGATATTTGCATATAGTGTGAAATCACACGTACAACATTGAAATAATTCTTCGAATCAGTCTGACAGAACTAGAAAGCCCCATGGAGATTATATTGTCTAATCTCCTTATTGTTTAAAAAAAAAAGTACAGCTTGGAGTGAATAAATGACTGAGCCAATGCCCCAATCCAAATCCCCTTTCTCTTCTATGAATGAATCATACATGGCAATGATTTATCAAAATAACCTATAAGGTATTACACATTTGTTAAAGCTTCATTGATTGTGTTATTTGAATTTGTGGCAGGAGATTCAGATTCTTTTTTTAAAAGAATCTTTCTTCCTTTTATTCCAGGTTATAAATCTTCCCCCCAGTTTTTCTACATAAGCAATTAATGTCAGGAAAGGAAAAAATTTTAAAACATCCAGGTAAAATGCTTACAGCTTACAGCCACGGAGTCTTGGCCAGGTGTAATGGAAAGAGACAGGACTAGAATTTAAACCTAGTCCTGATTTATAACCAGACCTTCCTATATTGACCTAGACAAGTCTCTATGCCTCAGATTTCCTCATTGTAAAAGTGCCTACAAAGATCTGTCACCATCCAAGATCATAGTGAAGAAGTAAGGACAACATAGGGACAAGATCACAAAACCAGAGATGGTATTGCAAGTAGCATCACGAGTGATGCCTGTCAACCTCTCCCTAAAAAGAGCTGAGTTTCCAGTCTTCATCATACCACATTCAGGGCCAGATTGAGATTTTTACAGGCCTTGGAAATTAAAAACATTAACCACCCAACACATCGCTAACTTAAAATACATTTTACATTACTGAGCAGTAAAACATGTCTTTTACAACTTCTTTTATAACCCAGTAAAGATTTTATAATTTCCCTTGGTGAGTATTTGAATGCTTATAATTTTTTGCAATGTTAATTATCATTTTCATTTTGATCTTAGGTTCTGTAGGCTCGTGCTATGTGACCTACAGGACAGCCCAGCCAGAGGGTATATCATTTACACTCATCCCCCCAGATCCCCACCTATATAACATCCTGGGAGTGAAGCTTTCTATCCGTAGCCCTTATTCAATGGAAGAACTAAAGTTTGGGTCTACTTGCTGCTCTTTCTGTCAGAGTGTGTTCTTAACTAGCATTTTCAATGTTATCAAAGCGAGACAAATTTATGCAAATTAATAACACATCAAACTTGCATTTCAGAATGAAAGATTTGCTGAGAAGAAAAAATATATATAATTATGCCCCTCTTAGCTCCAACATTTCTAGTATTGTGAACCAGACCACTCTTTTAAGTATAAGTTTCTGCCTTATTTGGCAACCAAGTTACTAGAGAATTGGATGAACTACATTAATGTAAGGGGAGATGGAACCCCTCTGGGCCATGTCTCCAAGTGTGTCATTTTAGATTTCTGAACCACTTTCAGACACTAACCTGATAATATTTTATATGCTCATAAATTCTCCCCTTTATTTTTCCTTTGCTAATACAGCCATGGCATCTTAATTAGACATCTAAATTCAAATAAGCTAAAATTATTTCAAGGGGTTTTTCTTAATCTTAAAAATTACAGTATGAAAGCCAAATTCATGAAGTTAAGGTTGACCTTACCTATGATATGCTTTCTGAGATTTGAGTTATGGCATTGCATGTGTGCTACATGGTAAACACTTTAGTGTGTGGTATGCTTATTGAAGCATGTTTATAAATAATAATAATTTTAACATTTACAAAGCTCTGTAACAGATTTGTTCCTCACAATAATCAAATTCCAGTTTTGGAGATGATTAAATTGATACTCAGGGAATTTCAGGGAATTTACCCAGAGTCACAAAACTAAAACATTGGACTGAATCTTCTAGTTCCTAATCCAATGTATTCTCTCCTATACCTCAATGACTTCCCTAAAATTTTGAGAAGATATATTGCATTTTTATATAAAAATTGTTTTAATTCCTTCATTTACCTACAAACAAAACACACAAGCCATAAGATATTGGGAAATCCAATTGCATCCAACACTACCCTATATTTTATCTGTGACTATGAGAAATAACCTTTCTACTTTGCTATTCAGCTGCTATCCTTTCATTTCCTAAATAGGAATGACAACACTGTACCTGCCTCCTGAGAAATCTGTATGCAGGTCAAGAAACAACAGTTAGAACTGGATGTGGAAAAACAGACTGGTTTCAAATCGGGAAAGAGTATGTCAAGGTTGTAAATTGTCACCCTGCTTATTTAACTTACATGCAGAGTATATCATGAGAAATGCTGGACTGGATGAAGCACAAGCTGGAATCAAGATTGCCAGAAGAAATATCAATAACCTCAGATATGCAGATGACACCACCCTTATGACAGAAAGCAAAGAAGAACTAAAGAGCCTCTTGATGAAAGTGAAAGAGGAGAGTGAAAAAGTTGGCTTAAAACTCAACATTCAGAAAATGAAGATCATGGCACCTGGTCCCATTACTTCATGGCAAATATATGGGAAAACAATGAAAACAGTGACAAATTTTAACTTTGGGGGCTCCAAAATCACTGCAGATGGTGACTGTAGCCATGAAATTAAGACTCCTTGGAAGAAAAGTTATAACCAACCTAGACAGCATATTAAAAAGCAGAGACATTACTTTGCCAACAAAGGCCCATCTAGTCAAAGCTATGGTTTTTCCAGTAGTCATGTATGGATGTGAGAGTTGGACTATAAAGAAAGCTGAGTGCCAAAGAATTGATGCTTTTGAATTGTGGTGTTGGAAGAAACTCTTGAGAGTCCCTTGGACTGCAAGGAGATCAAACCAGTCCATCCTAAAGGAAATCAGTCCTGAATATTCATTGGAAGGACTGATGCTAAAGCTGAAACTCCCAATAGTTTGGCCACCTGATGCGAATAACTGACTTATTTGAAAAGACCCTGGTGCTGGGAAAGACTGAAGGCAGGAGGAGAAGGGGATGACAGAGGATGAGATTGTTGGATAGCATCACCGACTCAATGGACATGAGTTTGAGTAAACTCCGGGAGTTGGTGATGGACAGAGAAGCCTGGTGTGCTGCAGTCCATGGGGTCACAAAGAGTCGGACATGACTGAGCAACTGAACTGAACTGAACTGAACACTGTACATGGCTCCCTCAACCTAAATGGTCCCAGAAGATTAATATTCATTAGCCATGAATGCAAAATTCCTGAAGTGGGTGGGAACCTGCGGGTTCTCTGAGAGTGAGGGATACAAAAATAATTTCTATTAAAAGAAACAGAATTGGAAGGGCAAGGTGGTCAGCCATTAGGCAAGGCTAGGTCTAGCAGCTAGGAGCTGAAGTCAGAGGAATAGGGAGGTTATATTCCAAGGTCTATACCAAAAGCTTCTCTGCTCACTTTACATCTCTCCTCTGAGTGTGTGCATTTGTTTCTATTCATGTGTATATACTTGACATTTTCCAGCATGATTCCTGTCCAAACAATCTCTGTCCTATTTTAAGTACTTGGGTCAGAACCTATATCTACAAAAATTAATTAATTAATTAATTAATTTTAAAAAATTGTTTTAATTAAAAAAAATTTAAAAAAGAACCTATATCTAAATTTTTCTTGTATAAAATATCATCACTGTATAAACAGTGAACAATATTATGTGCTCCTGATATTGTTCATCCTCTTTCACATGGATGAGCACTTGGCTTCTTGAGAAAAGTGTTCTAATCTTAACTCCTCAGGAAAAAAAAAAACAAAAAAGAGTGGGTTCTCTTTAACAGTTAAAGAACTGTTAGTTTTACTGTGGTGCCCCCTAGCGCTACGTGAGATGAGACACATTTTCTGTATTTGCCAGCATGTAGACCATGTAAGGCAATGGCACCCCACTCCAGTACTCTTGCCTGGAAAATCCCATGGATGGAGGAGCCTGGTAGGCTGCAGTCCATGGGATTGAAAAGAGTCGGACACGACAGAGCGACTTCACTTTCACTTTTCATTTTCATGCATTGGAGAAGGAAATGGCAACCCACTCCAGTGTTCTTGCCTGGAGAATCCCAGGGACGGGGGAGCCTGGTGGGCTGCCGTCTATGGGGTCGCACAGAGTCGGACAAGACTGAAGCGACTTAGCAGCAGATCATGTAAGCGGAGAAGGCACTGGCGACCCACTCCAGTACTCTTGCCTGGCGAATCCGATGGATGGAGGAGCCTGGTAGGCTACAGTCCATGGGGTCGCTAAGAGTCGGACACAAGTGAGCAACTTCACTTTCACTTTTCACTTTCATGCATTGGAGAAGGAAATGGCAACCCACTCCGGTGTTCTTGCCTGGAGAATCCCAGGGACAGGGAAGCCTGGTGGGCTGCCGTCTATGGGGTCGCACAGAGTCGGACACGACTGAAGTGACTTAGCAGCAGCAGCAGCAGCAGACCATGTAAGAGAAGTGAAATCTGGAGAAGCAACAACTTGGGTAATTTTTCCTGTATTTTCTTTTGTTCAGAATGGAATGAAGTTTGTTCCCTTAGCACACATCACAAGACCTTTTGTGTCCTGTCTCCATCTAGATTTTCAACTTCATCTTCAACTACTTTCTCCAATGAACACTCACCTCCAACCATTCTGAACAACTTGCCTTTTTACCTAGAAAGCCTTCTGCCCTTACCCAGCCACCATCATTCCTCTTGTCTATTTAAAGAATTTCTACTATTTTTTAAAGACTTTTTGATGTGGATCATTTTTTGTCTCTACTGAATTTATTACCAAATTGCTTTTGCTTCATGTTTTGGTTTTTTGGCCCCAAGGTATGTTGGATCCTAGCTCCCCAACCAGGGATCAAACCTGCACCCCCTACAGTGGGAGGCAAAGTCTTAGCCACCAGACCACCAGGGAAGTTCCTCTACTCCTAATATCAGCTGAAGCATCACCTCCTTCTCCTGCTTCTATCCTCTCTGAGTTTCTGTTTTCCTATCTGCAAGTGGACTGTGTCTAATGTCTGTTCAACCTAACAAATCTATGCATTTTCAGTAGTATCTCCTTTAAGAGCCTCAAAATACTTAATGACAAATCAGTTCAATACTTCAGGTGTTTCTTTTTAATTCCCATAAAATTGCCATTCCCTCCTCCAGGGGGATTTTCCCAACCCAGGGATCAAACCTGGATCTCCTGCATGGTATTTAGGCAGATTCTTTACCACCTCAACCATCAGGGAAGTTCATAAAATTGCTTCAGTTGAGTTCAGTCGCTCAGTTGTGTCTGACTCTTTGCAACCCTGTGGACTACATCGTGGCAGGCTTCTGAGGCCCAAGAATCCTGGAGTGGGTAGCCTATCTCTTCTCCAGGGGATCTTCCCAACCCAGGAATCAAACCAGGGTCTCCCGCATTGCAGGCAGATTCTTTACCAACTGAGCGATCAGGGAAGCCCATAAAATTGCTTATAAAATGCAAATTCAATTGCACTGAAAATTATTTATTTCCATGTCTATCATTAAAAATGTCTTTAAAAACATGTTAAAATCACATGGGGACACATCTAATTTGACCTAAAATCTGAGACGAAAATTTTTAAGCAAAAATGCCTCTTCTTCTTCCTAAAGGATATAAAGTCCAAGTTACAGTCTGAAACTTCACCAAGAAACTGAATTCTAACTCTGGCCATTGAGGATATAGAACTGGTCAGCTCAATGACCTCCCCTTCTGTCTTCTCCAGGAATAAATGCGGTAAGAATATAAACCTTTAACTGTGGGTGGGATTTGCTGATAAATAATCACTAAAAGCACATCTTTCAAGTGCTCTGATACAGATCTTGGAAGAGCCCAGCTTCAATAGCTCTGAGATACATGGGTATAATTTACAAAAGCTTCTCACCTTATACATCAGCTTTTTTCTGCATCATTCCCAGCTGAAGTTACTGGGAAGCCTGGAAGCCTGATACTTTAAGTGGCAGCCCCAATAATTGTATTGGTTTTTGTGACTCAATTTTGTAACCTGCATCATGGGTATTGTTCTACAGTGTCTATTTCTTTCCCCTTTCTAAATAAGGTATTTTGCTAATCCAGAATAAGTTATTTAGAAACATGCATAGTATATGAATAAATACAGGTCACATGTATATGTACAAATATACTGATTTCCCCCAGTCCCTTCTTAAGAACCAGGGTATTCATAAGCTTAGGCACAAAAATCTGTTCACTTAGATTTGTATTTCTCAGATCCTCATACACATTTTATGAGTATAAACTACATATTCACAGGATATTGACCTGGAAGAGATATTTCTGACCATTTGATCCAACTGCCTCATGTTTCAGATGAGAAAATCAGTGTCCAAAGAGGGAAGTGAATTACATAAAGAGTGGGTAAGGTCTTTTTATGTGCCATCTCAAAAACAAAACTTCTGCTTTTCACATAGTAAAACTTAACCAAGTGGTAAGAAAACAAAGATTACTAAATAAACTTGATTGAAAGGAAGGCTGACTGCCAAATGGAGTTTAACAGTTACATATCTATTTTTTTTTCACAGAGTCATCCACACAGGAAAATTTTTATGAAGTTAAAAATTAAATCTAAGAAATAAGGAAAAATCATGATTATTCCCCAAATATCTTTCTCCTACAATAAAAGAGATCCAATTTAACTAGGTAAATGATGAGTATTTCAGCTCTATAGATCATTGTAATACAATGTCTTATAAAAGTAGAGCTTTGATAGGCATCCCCACCTACCTATCCTTCAACCAAAATCCCAAACAATCTTACCCATGAATTTAGAAAAGCTCCTAGTCTATGTTCATTCTTCAGCAGTTACTTTATACTCTTTTCTCTCAGTCTGTCTCCTCTACACACTGCTGCCACCATGACTGATCAAGTTCTGGGAAAAACACACACGACCTCTCTAAGCTATCCTTTCCCTTAACAAAGTGTATGAGATTACAACTAAGGACACATCGTGCTGCCTTGGGTAACATTAATAGTGTAAGAAATTGTGTCAGCTAAAACAGTCTAGTGAGAAATAAGAAAATAATTAATGTCAAGTGAACAATTTCAAATATCTGAGCCACAGAAAATTTTGTATCTAGAGTATATAAGAACACATTTTTTTGAGCAAACAGCTCTAACGTACCTCTTCCATCTTTGCTTCCATTTCTGTGCCAGGACCAGAGAAAGCTAATTCTCTCCCAAAGATCAGCTCACCGTGAATTCTAGTATCCTGGAGGCAAGCATTCAGCTGCCCTTCCACGTTCTAGCACAGAATTGCTGGGTGACTTGCTAGAAAGAATCCCTCTCCTCTGCCTCCCCTGGGTATTGATATTCCAGGGTGCCCCCTGCCACCAGCTACCTACACATCTGTATCTGTTTCATGTTTTGCTCTCTCCCATCCTCTGAGCTCTAGTGCAATTAACTGTTGAGGCTTGACTGGGGCCATCTGTTCTGTTTTTTTTTTTTTTAATCATCCCACAGTGCAAGGAAATATGTAACACTGCGGTTGTTTCAAAAAGCAGTCGTTTCAAAAAGCAGTCTCAGGGCTCCCGGACCTGGTGAATAAACTCAGCTGTTCTATTTTGGGTTACTCTGTTTTCTTCTCGGAAGAGCCTAATTCCGGTCTTTGTCTTGGGCATCCTGCCATGGACACTTTGCTCCTCCCCCGACACCCTCTCCCCAAAATCACCTACTCTAATTTCACCCAAAAGGTTCTGCGCAGAGAAGGAAATGTGTGGCGTGATAAAGACAGTACGGGTGTGCTGGGGTGCTCACTGGTCTGCAGACTTGAGAATAACACTAGTACCCTTTGGGAATTTGGAGACACGAGCACCCTCTGCGGGACAGTGATCACAACCGCACCCCCATTAGACTGCAGGCACCGAAACCCGTTTCCTGTAGACAGAGACATGCCCAGGCATCCTCTAGGACTCTGCTCATCTTATCCTGATCTAATTTGAGGTACCCAGTCTCTGACCTGGCCATCAGAAATGAAAGTTCTCATTGTCTGACCTTTACCAGTGATTTTTCTAACCAAGAGCAACCACCAGGCAAACAAGAATTATCAGACTAGCCCCAACAAAGGAACACGGGGCCACCTCACATTTATTTTCTTTTTCAGTGGAATCTCCTGCAGTCAAGAACATCCTTAAAGAGCTAAATAATGTTTTTATATATGAACAACTATGGAAAAAAAAATAATGTAAACAGGGCCAGAATAAAGAGATGGAAAAATGGAAAGAATTTCTTCATTGGGGGGGATACTAAAATGATGATCTTCCACTACATAATGTATTGGACAAAGTGATGTCAGCAAGTTGTGATTGGTAGAGAAAGACTGTGAAAAACAATGTCTGATCAAGTTGTTGGGATAAACGTTCAGCCATGTGCACATACAGACATGAACACATATATCTCTGCTCTTAAATATATATAGGTTAGCTATTTAAAAGAACTTAATATTGATACCTTCAGCATTCTTCAGAAAGCATATCTCCTTGAGTCTATGGGGTTTATGAATACAATGAGAAAGTATAATAATGTAAAAAGGAAATTAAAAATTTATTATTTCCTTTTTACATTAATTCCCTGATCAGTTGCTTACTAGCAGAACAGATAAACCAAGTAGGTATGTCAGGGACTCAAAGCTTCAAAGTGACAGTTCACAAAAGAACACCAGGATTTTTGTGTTGTAAAGAAAAAGATTAATCCAGAAGCAGTGCCCCTGCCCTATCTCCACTGTGTCTCACCACGGCCACTGCTGAAAAAAAGGAAGGAAAAGAGAGACACGAGGGTGCTTGACCACATTTTACAATCGCTGAGCAGAAAAGGGAAAACAATTTTGGTGTCAGACTATTTCCAAGTGACCATTTGGAGCTGCCATCCGCCTGAGCTGGAGGAAAGGACATGTTGGTTGGTGCATCTTACCTGAGCATAGAAGTGCAGACAGATGTAGGTGAGACACAGAAGAAGCCCCAGCCCCTGAATTATGGAGGCCACCAGCAATAGCTTGTTCCTCAAGAATCTCCGGCCTGGTGCATTTCCCACATTCTCGTCCAGGGGCTGGACCCCTTCCATCTTCACAATCTGGATGCAGGGACGATGAAAACTGTGACAGGGGGAAACCTGAGGGAGAACTGACTTCTTCCCCAAAAAGAAGGAGATGAAGCCAACACAAGGTGTATCAATTAGAAGATACACAGAGGTCCCAGGACCAGAGATAAGAGGCGATTGAAAGAGCAGAGAGGACTCTCTCAGTTTTAATGCTTCAGCTTTTGCAGGCAGGCGGGGGAACTTCTTTGTGACTAATCTGAATTTCCCCTTTACTTTCTTTCTTTTTTTTTCTCTGGGCTAACAGGGAGTTGTTTTTGTGGCATTCCAGTTCTGATTTGAGTGACTGTGAAAAGACAGTCATAAAAGTGTGCTATTTTCTTAATTTCTCATTGCACCAGTAACCAAATTGTGGGTCACTTGATAAAGATAAAAATCATCATCCGTTGATCTAGAAGCTCACCTATCTCTTCCTCAAGCTGTCTTAAATCATAGAAGAAATTTGAGGAAAATGCTAGCTTAAGTTCTTGCCTGAACTTCATTTGGTAACTAAGCATAGAATCCATTCTACAGATTCAGGAAAAAAAGGCACACAAAAACCATCCTTGAAGTGAAAAAAAGGAAAAGAAAAGATGAAGATAGGATGGCAAGTTATGCAGAATAAAGGAGTGCGATCCTCTAGTTTTAGTCCAAGGTATTATAATAAACTAGTATATACTGAGCATATACACTGTGTCAGGCACTGTGCTAAACAGTCTTACTATCTTTTTCTCATTTAATCTTTGAGGCAAATTCAGTAAATACTTATATGACTAATTTTAAGCATAGCAGGAAAGAAGCAGAAGAGTATCCTGACTTTTCCCCTCTTCTCTACTTTACATTTTCTCCATACATAATTTTTGCATGAATGAAAAAATGAATAGCTTTAAATAAGCTTTGAAGGTTGTATATTTCTTTGAGGTCAGGGGTCGACTTAGAATTTGGAAGGTAAGAGTATCCTACCAGTAAGCACTGCTTACCCTTTACCACCGAAATGAATGATAAAATGAAATAAATGATAAAATTATTGATAATGGCAAGTTCAAATTAATAAATATTTACCGAGTACACAGTAAGTGCTATGCTATCCTGGGCAGCACAGGTGCTCTGGAAGGGGCTGTTTAAGATACAGCAACTCTTCCATGGGCCAGTATGTCTCTCTGAGCCCCCCAACAGCTGCTCAACAGATATTTAAAGAAGGGAAGGGGGAGGAATTTTTTAATATCAACAAAATAAATGAGCTGTCATATGCAACCTATTTTTATAGAAAATTGGTATGAGGCACACTCAAAAGGGAAACAGCTTATAGGAAATGGAAAGTACGTTTATTAATATAATAACAGTTTGAATCAATTAGTATATGAATTGATACCCTTATTATAATCATCTTACTTTGCATTTGCAGAACATACTGGTCTTTAAGTTTTTGTCTGAAATATACAGTGACTGTGACACTACACTACATACTCCAAGCCAAAACTGGACGTCAAGTTCTGTCTAAACTTAATTCTAAACAGTTATTCCTATGAGAGTCTAATTCTTGAGTAATAGTTAATAGTTAATAGTTAAATAAATAAACATTAAAATCGGTAACTATTTCAAAAACTGACTAGAAGAGTCACAGCAACAACAACAAAAAAGCCTAATGTAACTGTTGGAAACAGTGAGACCAGCTGAAAAATAAATAGTGAAAACTATTAAGGCTGAAAATAAAAAAACATTTTTAAATAAAAAAATAAACATTTACTGAGTTCACCCTTGTGGCCTAAGCAGCATGTTTTCTCATTGTTAACAGCTTGGCTTCTATGAAGCAAAATGGACAATTACTGATATACAAATTACTGTCTTTACAGACCAATGAGAACTCTGCAACAGAATGAATTTCCAATTTGGTGATGTCCCAGGAAAGTTAAACCAACTATACCAACACTTGGGCCTGCACATCTGAGACACACCTCTCATCTCCTACCTGCCATGTTTTATCTACTTACAATTTTTTATTGACACTTAAATGATGTTTTACAATTAACTGTTTCTTTTTAAACTGAATACATTCTCACAACTTTTTCACATTCTTTGCGGAAAGAGGAGAAACACACATGGAAAGATAAATAGCAACTGGGTTGGAGGTTCTGGGCGAGAACTTCTGACAAGATTATGAAAGCATTTCAAAAGTTCATCATTAGGCTGGTCTAAGCATTTGGAACAAATGAAGCCGTCAATCAGAGATCAGTGTTGGGCAGATGGACACAGTCCTCTATCTCCAAAGTTGACATGTTTTTTAGAGGTCAAGTATGTCAGCAAAATGACTGCAGATGGTGATTGCAGCCATGAAATTAAAAGACACTCCTTGGAAGGAAAGTTATGACCAACCTAGATAGCATATTCAAAAGCAGAGGTATTACTTTGCCAACAAAGGTGGGTCTAGTCAAGGCTATGGTTTTCCCAGTGGTCATGTATGGATATGAGAGTTGAACTGTGAAGAAGGCTGAGTGCCGAAGAACTGATGCTTTTGAACTGTGGTGTTGGAGAAGACTCTTGAGAGTTCCATGGACTGCAAGGAGATCCAACCAGTCCATTCTAAAGGAGATCAGTCCTGGGTGTTCTTTGGAAGGAATGATGCTAAAGCTGAAACTCCAGTACTTTGGCCACCTCATGCGAAGAGTTGATTCATTGGAAAAGACTCTGATGCTGGGAAGGATTGCAGGCAGGAGAAGGGGACGACAGAGGATGAGATGGCTGGATGGCATCACCGACTCAATGGACGTGAGTTTGAGTGAACTCCAGGAGTTGGTGATGGACAGGGAGGCCTGGCGTGCTGCAATTCATGGGATCGCAAAGAGTCGGACACGACTGAGCGACTGAACTGAACTGAACTGAACTGATGTCACCTGAATCTGTGTGCAATTTTTTAAAAGCATTTCGCAAAGATCCAATACACAGACCCGCCAGAGCAAATCAACCTTGGAATGGCAGCCTCAGATTTCATTCAAAGCAATTATCTTCTCACAGATCTTCAATCTCCAAATAAACAGCCACTTCAAGACTACAGAAAAGTATAGCGGAAGGGATTAAGAAAAAGTTTTGACAACTGACAGAATACATCGTGTTTAGGAAGTAGCAAAACTTTTTTGTGTAGGAGGGTGGTGTCTGCCTTTTTTGTTGCTTAGTTTGGGGGAAAACTGTTTTGATTTGGGGAGGGGTTTGGGTGGTAAAATCCACACTTTTCACTTGTTTCTTAAATCATCAGTCTATTCAACAAGCATGAGCCAGGTGCCTACACTGTGGTGCTGGGGGAAAATAAATGAACAAACAGGAAGGAAGAACTAGCAGAGTCAGGAAAGGACTGCATCCGAGGTGGTTCTACAGGGCTGGGTTAAGAACTCTGAACTGTGTCCTGAAGGCACTGGGGAAATACGGAAAGCAGGGCACAACAGTATTACATTTTAGGGAAAAAATCACTGAATGAAACAGAAATGGCAGGGTGGGATCCAGGAGATCAACCAGGGGACTTTTCCAGGGTGTTCTGTGCTAGTTGAGGGGATGGGTAAGCCTAAAAGCCCACCTCTGCACTCAGCTCTCCATGCCTGCCGACCTAGAACAAGAGGTTTCATTCTATGAAGGGGAGCCTTTACCTTCTCACAAAGGCGTGCTCTGCTTCCCAAGTCCTGAAAAAAGGGTTGCCTCCACACATATAACTGTAACTTTCTCTAATTCATAAACTCAGACAGGGCTCCTTGTTCTAACTCACCCAAAGAATGGGAGCTGGGGTAAGAACAGGGGTTGTCCTCAAGCCTATAATTATTCAAGAGAAATATTACAAGGTCCTGGTCTAGAGCAGAGAGGTTAAGAGAGAAGATATTCACAGAGGATATACAAATTCATCAAATATTTTCAGTGCTTACTTTGTGCTACCCTGAAAGTGTACTGCTACTGCTAAGTCACTTCAGTCGTGTCCAACTCTGTGCGACCCCATAGGCAGCAGCCCATCCCTGGGATTCTCCAGGCAAAAACACTGGAGTGGGTTGCCATTTCCTTCTCCGATGCATGTAAGTGAAAAGTCAAAGTGAAGTCGCTCAGTCGTGTCCGACCCTCAGCGACACCATGGACTGCAGCCCACCAGGCTCCAACGTCCATAGGATTTTCCAGGCAAGAGTACTGGAGTGGGGTGCCATTGCCTTCTCCGTGAAAGTGTACAAAGGGAGTCATAACTAAGCTCTGAACTGGGACAGGTGACAGAGTAAGATGGGAGGTGATAGAAACAAATGCATTTCAAATATCAAAAACACCTGATTTGCCATCTGCTGTCATAATCTTCTCTTGATCTTAATGTTCCCATTCTAGTTAACTTATGTTAACTTAGCACTCCAAAATCTCAAAACCCCAGAATCAGCTTTCATTCCTCCTTGCCTCAATCAGTCAGACTTCTAGGCCTAATCCTTGCAGTACAGCTCATATTTACTGAACTAAGCTTTGCTTCTGTTCCAAGTCCTTATCACATCTCATTTGAATCTCTGAATTAAACCTATAGCTGTTCTCCCTACTTCCATTCTCCTTGATGTCTAATCCACACTGCTTTGGCAGGATGAGTATCTATCTCACAGAGGATTAAGTTGAAATTCTTTAGCACAACACTCAAGTCACTGTGTAATGAAACCCCAAGTCTCTCCAAATTTATCTCCATTTTCTGTTTATTTCTGATGATCATTTTGCCTCAAATATCCTTATCCTCCATCTCTAATGATCAAAATCCTACACCCTACACAATTTCCATGAAGGGCTAGCTGCCTTGTAGGTAGTGAGCTTATGGTACTCCAAAGGGTCTAAACAAAAATCCTGAAGGAATGAGTACTATTCACAGAATTCTGGCACTGAGTAGGGGATTTGTAGGATCAGAAGTCGCAAAGCCTAGTTGATCATCAGAATAACTGGGAAAGCTTTCGAAAAAGTCAGATTCCTAATACCTATCTCTAGAAACTCTTTAAGTTTGGAATAATGCCCGTGAATCTGTATTTCGAAAAGCTTCCATAAGAGCCAAAATTGTGAATCTCCCCAAATGACTACACAAAGTCTGTTTCATTGTTATAGTTCTATGATATAAATCCTTGCTCAGGGCCTCCCAGAAGGATGCTGTTGTTCCTGCTCCTGTGTAGACAGCATTTTTCATGCTCTGTCTTGTCTTACACAACTATTCAAATCTGTTTCCATTCCCCTGCCCTGCCCCCCGCCATGATACTGAAAGATCTTGAGGTCAAGAGTCTTCTATTGCACACACTCACATGGCCAAAGTAGTATAGTCTTTCTATAAAGATTTGCCAAATTAAATTAAATTTGCTTGCAACAGATGTGAAGTATGCTATTTTCAGGACCAGAGAAGAATGAGAGTCTAAACAAAACTGAAAATGGCACGATTAAATACAGAAGTCTCCTGATAAGTGGACTTTGATCTTAGATGCGAAAGATTAGCAAACCTGAAATGTGTACTTTTCATTGAAACCGGATGCACACCATTAGTACAAATGTACATGTGAACTCGTATAATGATATTCCGTTGGGTTTCAGACTCATTAGCCCCTTATTTGTCAACTTCTCTTCTTCCGATACTGATTTTCCCTTTCATTCTTCATGTTTGTTCCTTTTCTTTATCTTGAATCGACCACTGGAAGTTATTTTAGGGCATGATGATAGATTCTAAAACTTAGTGGCACAAAACTGCTGCAGAATCTTTTTCTCTCTATGGAAATATGCCCGTGAAGTACTACACCATTATGGAAAGCAAATATATAGACAGTATTTTTGGCTCACAAAATTACATCTTAAACTGTGCATTTAAAATATGTATGCAATGCCAAGAATATTAAAAAAAATTGTAGGCAAATCTTTCAACTAATAACAGTATAAGCCTTTTTTTTAAATCAACTTTACAGAAATAGTTACAGATAAAACTGTATCTACTTCAAGTTAACAATTAGATGAATTTTGACGGTTGTACACTCTCAAGAAAACCACCGTCACACACAGAACATTTACTCATTCCCAAAAGAAAATTTTCTTTAAATAAAAATCATTCCACAAACAAATTTAAATGGAATACATAAGAAATTCCCTTCTCTTTCCAAAATATTTTAAATTGGGTATAAATTGTGTAAACAAGTGATTCTCAACTGGGTGATTTTAACTGTTCTACCCAAGGAGTCATTTGGCAATATCTGGAGATGGTTTTGATTACCCGGATTTGGGGTGGGTGCTACTGATATCCAGTGGTTAGAGGCCGGGCATGCTTGCTGCTGAACATCCTACAATGTACAGGACGGCGCCCACTACAACAAAAGATTATTGGCCTAAAATATCAGCAATGCTGAGATATTGAGATATTCTCAATATGTTGAGAAACCCTGGTATAGATGTCCATGTCCCTAACTGATTAAATGAGGCAATACAATATTCACTTTCTGAGTCTTCACGTTTGCTTATTGTCCTGCCTTAAATGTCTCTCCAATGCCCAACAACAAACCTATGAAGAGGGCACTATTTTTTTTCCCCATTTTATAATTGAAAGAAACTGAGGCTTAGAGAGGTGAACTAACTTGGTCAAGGTCACACAATAAGTGTGTGGCAGGGCTGGGATTTGAAACCTGGTTCTTTTACTCCAGAGCCTGTTCTTAAATTCCACTATTTATTTTTGTGACACTATTGATTTTTCTAAATAAAAAAATAAGCTCTATGTCTGGCCTGGGCAATTCAGTAAACAGTCAATACATCTAAACAGATATTAACATGTCAAATGTATACAACCACTATTCAACAAGAGAAAATAACTTCTTTTTATCAGTTAGAGATTTTTTTCTAAATTATTGGTGAATGGGAATATATCTTAGGCTCTTATAGATCTTGTTTGTACATAGCACTAAAGCCTCTCTTCATTCAATTTTCCTAGGAACACACTGAATGGTAATTACTAACCACATCTTTAACATGAGGAACCAGAGTCTCAGAAAAAATTAACCACAATAGTGTTGGGATTTAAACCAAGATCATCTGGGTTTGTCTGTTCATTTAATTGTACCAAACCCTCAATAGTTGGTATTTTTTTTTTTTAATTTGGCCATGTCATACAGCATGTGGGACCTTGGTTCCCTGACCAGGGTTTGAACTTGAGCCCCCTACATTTAGAAGCACAGAGCTTTAACCACAGGACCACCAAGAATGCCCAATAGTTGGTATTTTAAACTGCAAGTCTGCATCCCTCCAAAATCTATATGTTGAAGCACTAATCCCCAATATGATGGTATTTTGAGATAGGGCCTTTGGGAGGTAATAGATCCTGAGGGCAGGACCCTGATCAGATGGGATAAATGCTCTTAGAAGAGGTACCAGTTGCTTTTTCTCTCTACTGCCAAGCGAAGCCACAGTGAGAAGGCAGACATCTGCAAGCCAGGCAGAGAACTCTCATCAGAAGCTGACCATACTGGCTCTTTGATTGCCTTCTAGGCTCCAAACTGTGAAAAAAAAATGAATTTCTGTTGTTTAAGCACCCACTCTACAGCATTCTGTTATGGCAACCCAAGCAGACCAAGACAGCTGAAAATAATAAAAACTGTACCAAAAGAGCATTGTTTCTTAAACTCTCGTTTCTACCCTTAGATATACCCACTCTAACGAATTTCACCCTATCATCTTCAATGTCCTTCTAAGAACTCTTTTCTGAATGTTCTTCCTATATTGTAGCTAGGATGAAATAAGCTATACAATACAGAGTAGGCCCTAAACAGCTGGTATTGTTTTGTGTTTTTTCAGTGTTTATCCTTTCACTGATATTTTACATTAACCACTCCTTAAAGCTTCTGGAAGGTTCAATCAGCAGTCTCTCTTTGTGAATGTAGTACTCCCTATGTCTCTACCCCCAACACCACTGTATATGGTTTGTTCACTCATTTCTGCCTCCTAAACTGTACTGATAAGCCCTTGGGGTATATCTTTCTGCAAAAATCACACACACACACAAAAACCCCTACAGCTTTATGCAAATCAGCTTAGGGAATTCCTCCAGGCCTCCCCTTCCTACTTTCTGCTGTGTTCCTTGGTGCTTTCTGCAGTTCCTACCATTTTCCTTCCTGCATTAGCTCAAACTTATCTTGGTTAACTTGGAGCCTAGATCTCAATTTCCTGTTGTATAACTGATCCTGAAGTCCCAAAGGATGTCTTGCTAGGAACTGCTCAGGCTCCAGGTCCCTCCAATCCCTCTGCCCAAGTTTGCAGTTCTTCACCATACCACCTTCCTCCTGCTCTAGGCTAAGTCTGGGGAAGATGGATTAGGCTCTTCTTTTATCACAGATCACAGTCTGCCCTATGTCAGAGTTCTCTGTGTATGTGCCTGTCTCCCCACATGGAAAAGAGTCCATGCCCCATTCATTCTCATATGCCTGTGCTCCCCCAGCACCTGTCCATGGCTGTGCTCAAAATTGTAGGTGAATCAGACTGAACTGGGGCTACAACTGTACTCCAGTTCTTTAGAGTTTTTAGCCTTCTTTTCTTCTATCCTTCTAGCTTCTTCTTTGATTCCACTTTGCTTTTATTCTTGACACTTTGGACAAAAGTCAGAAGACTTGTATGCAAATCAAAGCTTTGCTACTTGCTGTTGGACAAGTTATTTCACCTCCCAGCCTTCATGCACTCATCTACTATAGATGAGAGTGAGTATCTGATATAAGTTAGCATCCAACAATTGTTAATTGTCACTGTTAGTATCATTATTGTAACTTGAAAATTGCCATGGTGAGAGTATTTATATCACTGAAATTAGTTAACACTTCAGATTTTTTTTTCAGACAGCTGCTTTACCAGCACACCATTATGCTAGTACTGTATATTGAAATGATGATATACTTGATCTATTAGGCTAAATAATTATTAAAATTAATTTCACTTGTTTCTTTTTACTTTTTAAATATGGCTACTAAAGAATTTTAGATTACATTGTGATATTCTTTTTGGATAGTGCTGGGCTAGAGAGACCCTAACCCACATGGTAGCATGAACCCATCAACACCCCAGAATGTGGTTCCCAGATATTTGGGGACATTCAGGGAGAGCGCAGGTGCTTCAAAAAATGGTCCACATTGATATCCGCCACCTTTATCAGCAGTTCTGTCTGTGAACCATTGTTCTTCCTGAGTCATCATCCAACCACCTTGACATTCCAGACTGATCTCTCTATATTCTTGTTCAATTTGCTGTGGGTTAGGTCCCTTCCACAGCTATTAGAAATGTCTACTTACAGGATGCAAGAGCCCAATATCTCTATTTTAAGGGTCTCTATCCACTTCATCACAGTTCCAGGTGGCAAGGTAAAAGACAACTCAATGCCCACCAATGAAAAAATCCTAAGGCTCCTTATACAAAAAGTCCCTTCTTCTTTTATACACTCTCCCTAGTTACTGAGACCTCACGATCCATTCCCGGCCCAGAGAAAGAAGGAGAAAATTCCACAAGGAACAAAATTACCTTAACATACAAAAAACTACTTTGGATGTTAACTATTGTCCCCACCTCTAACTTGTTCATTAAAGCCGCTTCATAATGTGTTAAATATGAGGTTCTGTTATTGAAAGTTTAGTAAAAATAATGTTTTTCTGAGTCTTTTAGTTACTGCTTAGATAAACAAGAGGGAGAAAGATTTACTTCTTTTTTTTTTTTAACCTGCTTATTAACACTGATAGAAGCAGTTAAGACCCAGTAGTCAAGGTATGATGTGAAATGGCTTAACTACTTGGGTCATGGTAATAGAGATGGTGACAAATGACCAGATGTGGGCTAGACTCTGCAGGCAGAACACTAAGGCTTACGGGATTAGATGTGGTAGGTGAAGGAAATCAAGGACTCAAAGGTGATTTCTGAGTGATTTGGCTGAGTCATTGTGCAGTGGTATCATTAACTGAGCATAAGAGGAAGACAGGAGAAGCAGACAGGGGAGACAGTTTGCAGGTCAGGAGCTCTGCTTTGGACAGTTCCTCATTCAAACACCACAGAAGTGTTTAAAAGGACTCCGGGCATCATTTTATTTTCCCCATTTTACAGATGAGGAAAATAAATCACAGAAGGTTATGTAATTTGGCCAAGATCATTTGGCTAACTCACTCCATGTGACATTTCCCTTTACACAGCAGCATAGAGGTTAAGATTGCTGAATCTGAATCCCAGGACCACCATATACTAGTCGTGTGACCCTCTGACAAGGTATTTAACTTCTCTGAGGTGTGATTTTTGTCCTCATGAAAATGGAGAGTTTCAGGATCCGTGTGAGGGTTAAGTGAGACAAGACAAGCAATGTGCAAGACACGGCGTAAAATAAATGTTGGGTAAATATTAGTGAATATTACAGTTGGTCGCTTTCAAAGTTAGTAATATTGCAGCACTATGATCTTGGGTGGACTCCAACTAAAAAGACCCATCTAGGAGATATATTTTCTCTATCCAATTGTCCTTCAGCTTTGGCACTAGCTGAAGACTGGTTATGACTCATTATGAAGACTACATACCAGAATGACAACTTAGTTGCCTATGATGTATATATTCTAACATCTAAAAATTAGGTGGGGTGGGAGGAAGGGGACAGAGATGTACTAAATGAAACCAGAAATAAAGCCTGACTAAGTAAAGGAAACATCAGAGACAAAAGACAAGATGCAAAAACTCCACTGAACGGGTCTGAAATGACCAAAGAGAAAAAGTCCCAACCTTAATCAGGGAAAGTTAGTTGCATCAGTGAAAAAAAAATAACCACACACACGATATAATCATGCAGTAGAAATCTTGATACTGGAAAACCAAAGGTGAGGAGTATTCAAGAGCCTTTCCCCTACTCTGACCTCACAGGAAAAACTGGTTCAAAATTAGCAAGATTGAGAGGTTCTAGTTTAAATGCCTGGAAAATTCCTTCCCTGAGTAGCAACCTCTTCCACCATCCCAATGGACACCCTAACTTCAGAATGTTTTTGGTGATATCATCCCTGGCCAAAAAAACCAGCAGTAAAAAAATCAGTGACAACGGAGGGCAGGGAAAGGGAAGGGGAATGACCCACTACACAGTCACCAAAATGGTGCCTTTTCAATAACTTAGAAAAGTGACACGAGGATGTGACTATTGATTTTGGTATGAAAAGCAATGAGAGGAAGTAGGGCAAAAGCAAGACCACAGAGAGACAAGTGAAAATGGCTGACGTGTCATGCCTTTTTTCAGAACTATAGGGTCCACCCCACCCCAGGCAGGCTTCCTCCAGGCTGAACCCTGGCTACACCTCTGGGTGGGTCTCCAGTGCCTGCAGTCTGGGGAGGCAGTCTAGTAGAACTATTAAGAGCAAGAGTTCTGGAGGCAGGCTGCCTGAGTCTGAATTCCAGCTTGCGTCAAGCTTTATAAAATCATAATGGAAGAATTATTGGAGTAACTGGGAAAATTACTTAACCTTTTAAAGCCTTTGTTTTTCTCTATAATAAATGAGGGAAAGATATAGTGACTGAATCTAGTATCTAACTCTGCAAGGTTGCTGTGAGATGTCAGTGAGGTAATGCATGTAAAGTACCTGGCACATAGCTTTTAATAGGCATTTACATTATTATATCATTATCTGTGGTTTCATTCTGATTAAACCAGGATTACAAAAAAGTCAAGAATTTGTTCCTTTTCTGTCCACTTCTGTGGCTTGCCACCACTCTAGAAACGAATATTATTGAGCACTCACTAAGGGCCACTCCAAAATTGCTTTAAAAATTTAGTAGGAAACCATTACTTAAAGTCCCCAAAATTTAAAAAACAGAGATAGGAAGACTGGACGAAGGTGTATTTCATGAGTTCTTTGAAAGAGATCAGTGAGGAGGGGTAAGAAAGGCCAACTTTTACATGCCTATGAAGGTCAAGATCATTTCTAATCTGTCGTAAAGAATTGTGACTTCCTCTTGTAAATTATTTTTATTCTTCTTCTTTCTTTTCCCAAACATATCAGAGGAAACCCACGCAAGGCAAGGGGAGAAACTCTATTGTGTCTTTATCTTGTTTCAGTAAGAGCTCCAGGAGGAGAGAAACCCCAGGGGAAAGAGTAAGTGGTGGCCGAAAGCAGACAGCCAGCCAGTCAATCCTGGGGACCCCCTGACAATAAAGACACAAACGAGGTGGTTGCCTGGGGGGATGCCTGCCAACTCCCCAGCTTCTCTGTAGGGATACGCCCCCGTCCAAAGCCCCCAGGTGATTTCCTCCCCAGAAAGGGCAGCGTGGGATCATAGCTAGAATGCTAAGACTGGAGGGCAGGAAGGTAATGGCAGTACTAGGGTAACTTATTGCCAAAACAAGATTCTTCGTGAGGGAAAAGAAAGATTACTCAAAGTAATGCTGCTCAACAGCTCATACCAAGAGTACCTGGGCAAGCCAAGACAAGACCCTCATCAACATCCATTGTCCTACTCTCTGCACAAACACGTATCTAGAAATCTAGAAGCTGAATGTTGGAGAACAAAGAAAAAGAGTAGAAGGCAGGAGGCAGGTTCAAGAAGGAGAGGACATATGTACGCCCATGGCTGGTTGATGCTGATGTATGGCAGTGTGTGTGCTCAGCCGCTCAGCCGTGTCTGACTCTATGTGACCCTATGGACTGCAGCCGGCCAGGCTCTTTTGTCCATGGGATTTTCCAGGCAAGAACACTGGAGCACGTTGCCGTCACCTCTTGTGTCTACTGCTTTGCAGGCAGATTCTTTACCACTAGCACCACCTGGGAAGCCCTATATATGGCAAAAACCAATACAACACTGTAAAGCAATTATCCTCCAATTAAAAATAAATAATTTTTTTCAAAAAAAGTGGATATGTGGAAGGTAACAAACATTTCATTTTTATTTTTTCAAAACAACTTTTTATTGAAATATGGTTGATTTACAATGTGTTAGTTTCAACTGTACACAAGGTGATTGAGTTTTCAATATATTTGTACATTTTTTTATATATGTATGTTCTTTTTCAGGTTTTTGGAAACAGACATTTTTTAAAGGCATTGCCGTGTACCAGGCCTCTGTGGAGCAATTTCATGTTCATGATCTCACATAATCCCAGCAGAGTGGGAACTATAAGGGGAGTGATATTGCTGGAATGTGAACTCGGGACTGTCTGAGGTTAAAACACTTTAGCCCTTCTGGCTCCATCCTGCCACCTGGGTCCCAGCACTCATCATCTCACTGTCAGGCTGTATATGGCCATAGCAGCTAGTCCTACTGAGTACTGTGAAAATTCTACTGGATACATTATATATGGTGGTTCATTACAATAATCAAAAACCTGCAAGGCAATAAGGAAACCTAGGTTCAGAGAGGTTAAGGGCCACATAAGGGTAAGTAGTAAAGCCAAAACTCAAACTCAGGTCTGTCTGGCTGCAAAGCTCCTGAGGCTATAAACAGTAACGGGAATAAACTGACAGTGAACGAGCAAACCTGCAGGGCTGTGCAGCACAAGCAGATAGAGAAAGCATGGTTGCAAAAGCAAACCTTCCCACCCAGTCTTTGGCTCGAGCCAGGCTTGTCCTCCCTGACACTTCGGCCCCCTGCACACAGGGTCCTTGCCCTCTTCCAATTAACTGGCCACACTATTCCCCGACTTATAACCATCTCCCCCTCCTCTCTGCCAATCTATAAATCAGCCTTGTCATAGTTACACCTTATTTGCATCACAGTGTTTTACCAGTACGCTCTATTTATTGCTGGTCTCTGCAGGCTGCAACCTTTCTTTGCATAGACTCTAAGCAACTTTCAGAACTGTGGCTCTTGGTCCCTTCGTTATCCCACAGTGACTAGAAGGCTACCGTCATGTGGTGAGAGGTTGGTTAAACCCTCTTGCTTTAGGCTGCGTGTTTATAGTGCTCTTCCTCCCCTGACCCCAACATCAAAAGAGGAATTCCCCAGGAGAAACAGAAGCCACCCTTTCTCACACACACACATCCTCTTCTAAGTCTCTTCTGACTTCTAAACATCACCAACTCTTCATTTTCAAAGACCATGGTGGAATGACAATTCTTCAAAATGAAAAATATAAATAACCCCCAGATTTTTAGTCATTAATTTTAGTCATTAATTTCTTCCTCCTCGCTTTGAACCAATCTTTCAAAGTGACTTCTGTCTCTAACACATGCTTAACCCAAGCTTGACCTTGCTCTTGGGCCAGATTTTTTTCAAAATGCACCAAAATTCACTAGATGGTATGTTCCAAAAGGAGAGGGACTCGTGTTTCTCAGAGCCTGACATGTAGGTACTTTACATATTTTTTAAATGAATGAGGTCCAAATGGATGATAGCTGTTCTAACAAACACCAGGTTAGACAGAGCCCCGATAATTTCTGTGTGCTATGTAAGCCCCTAGAATTTAGGTTCAATCTGAGCAAAAAGAGGAACCATGAATTGAAATTAAGTTGCCATGCCTGGGCCAAAATAAGTGAAGGTTAAAAATAGAAAAATAGAAATTAGGTTGGTTACAATTCTTGAACACAAAGATTGTGCAAGAAGACTCCTATCAGCTACAGATGTGGAGGAGGAATAAGAATCTTCTAGTCATTTTACTAGAAAATGAAAGAACGAAACAAAGACTATTAGGCACCCGGTAATCTAGTAAATCCTCAAAACTAGTTTATTTTACCTGACTTACAAAATGTGAGTAATAGTGGTATATATGATCTTTCTTAAAGAAACAAATCAGGTATTGATTTGGCTGGGGCATAATTTGGCATACCTAATTATGGCACCCCACTCCAGTACTCTTGCCTGGAAAATCCCATGGACAGAGGAGGCTGGTAGGCTGCAGTCCATGGGGTCGCTAAGAGTCGGACACAACTGAGCGACTTCACTTTCACTTTTCACTTTCATGCACTGGAGAAGGAAATGGCAACCCACTCCAGTGTTTTTGCCTGGAGAATCCCAGGGACGGGGGAGCCTGGTGGGCTGCCATCTATGGGGTCGCACAGAGTCGGACACGACTAAAGCGACTTAGCAGCAATTACAGGTACCTCATCCCTTACACCACATATTGTTCAGAGTATGATCACAGAGTCAGTTTTGCACAAATATTCGTGGGGCAGATGACTAGTTGTCCCTTCTCTTATTCCTGGACTCTGTCATCCAGGTAGAGACTACATTTCCCAGCTTCTCTAGCATTTGTGATCATGTGATTTGATTCTCCCTAATAAAGTGTGACAGTAAGTGATAAATATGCAAGGAGATCAAACCAGTCAATCCTAAAGGAAATCAACCCTAAATATCCATTGGAAGGATTGATGCTGAAACTGAAATTCTAGTACTTTGGCCGCTGGATGTAAAAAGCTGACTCACTGGAAAAGACCCTGATCCTGGGAAAGACTGAAGGCAAAAGGAGAAGGGGGAAAGCAGAAGTTGCAATGTTAGATAGCTTCACTGACTTAATGGACATGAGCAAACTCCAGGAGATAGTGGAGGACAGAGGAGCCTGGCATGCTGCTGTCTGTGGGGTTGCAAAGAGCCAGACAAGATTTAGCAATGGAACAACAACAAAAAGTGATAAATATAATATATATTCTATATCACTTGCTTAAAAAGAAATAGCCTGCCTTAGGCTTTCTCTCTGTTCTCCTTTGAACTGAAACATGGATAGACCACATGATTTAGCTTTGTCTATGCAAATGAGCATTACTTCATAGAAGGCAAAGGTACAAGGTGAAAGGAGCCAGGATCCTCACATAAGAGAGACATGACTTCTGCTTTAAGTCACTGTATTTTGGAGTCCCTTTTTCCATACCTCCCAGCTTTTTCCTTAACTAATAGAATTTGGGAGAGATTTATCTATCTTCTTAAAGTCTCTCTTAATCCTTGTGTATCAAAATCATTCTTCTTTGAATCAGCTAATCATGTTATCATCTTTATCAACTCTTCTTCAGTTGTCACCCCATGAGGATGGACAAGTGACTATCTCTAAGCTCCTGTGCCCACTCCAGAAGGCTTTACAGAAGTACTCTACAAGGCAGCTTGCAAATGTTGTAAACATCACAAGGATCTCGCAAATAAATGATTATGCCCACTTCACATATGAGGAAATTTAAGCTTAGTGATGCAAATGACTTACTGTTTGTTAGTCACAAACCCAGTGAGTGGGCACTGGCTTGTATGACTTTGGAGCCCACATTATCTCTACCAGACTATTCAACCTCAAATGATGAGTATCAGTCCTCTTCTGATGATGATTACAGATCTGATGATGCAATCATATAGAAATACAAGTTTGAGCCTAGTGCCTATGAAACAGGAACATAAAAAGAAAATATTAGAGGACTGATTAGAAGTCTATGGATTACAGTACACCATTATAGATGCCCTAAAAATGAAGAGAAAGAAACTGGAAATGACCAAAATATTTTTTGAAGTGAATTACACAGACTTACTGACATGGCAAAATATTACATTGATATATATATACATATTACATATGTGTATTAAATATTACACATATGTAGGTAGGTATGTGTGTGTATGGAATATACATATAAACATGTATTTTATATATACACATTTTTTCATCCATTCCTTAAAATCTTTACATTTTTTTCATTTTCAGGATATGGTTTTTGTTTTATGTATTGTGGTTGAGGAAGAAAAAATGCCCATGTACATATGACTAATATGTTGTAAGAAAAAGAATTTAAAGATCTTACTTTACAAATCTTATACGTTATTATATGGTATTCCTAAAAGATGAGAGATCACCAATCTCTTAACAGCTGATAATTTTCCTTTATATATATATAAAATATAAACCTAAGATATAATATAAAAACTATAATATAAAACATATAATTACATATATAATATAAAACATAATATGCAAAGATAAAACTTTACATATATATAATATAAAACTAAATTTCATAAATAACATAAAACTAACCAGTCCATCCTAAAGGAGATCAGCCTTGAGTGTTCATTGGAAGGACTGATGTTGAAGCTGAAACTCCTATACTTTGGCCATGATGCGAAGAACTGACTCATTTGAAAAGACCCTGATGCTGGGAAAGATTGAAGGCAGGAGAACAAGGGGACAACAGAGGATGAGATGGTTGGATGGCATCACCGACTTGATGGACATGAGTCTGGGTAAACTCCAGGAGTTGGTGATGGACAGGGAGGCCTGGCGTGCTGCAATTCATGGGATCGCAAAGAGTCGGACACGACTGAGCAACTGAACTGAACTAAACTTCAGTTGTCAACTGATCTGAATCTGCCAGAGCCTTCTTTTTCAGAAGTTTTGTGATTCTCCCATGCATTTTTGCACATGTAGATTTTTAAAAAGATGCACTATGTGAGAGTTTTGAGTTAAGTTTTATTTGGGGGAAAATGAGGACTGCAGTCCAGGAGACAGCACCTCACACAGCTCTGAGAAATTGCTCCAAAGAGGTAGAGGGGGGAAGGTCAATACATGTGATTTTAATGACGAGGGAGTTTATGCAATCAATCTCTTACCTTACAAAAGGTTTTCTGCTAGTCACAAGGAGCTGATGCCACCATGAAGACGTAGTGCTTTTCTAGATTTAGTGCTTTTCTAGATATGAAGAGAGGCAAGGACTGGGCTCATAAAATAAGTTCTTAAAAATATCTAACTATCTAAAGACCTGTCCCGCCAGTTTTCCTGGAGCACAAAGTGCCTCATTCCAGCTCTCCACATTGAACTTTCACGGCGTGTTGAAGGTCAACAGCTGCAGCAGCGCTGGATTCAATCCCCACAGAGGCAGATGACAAGTGTCCTTGGCAAATGCCTATCTATAGTTGACAGAGACTTCTTAGTATCTTGACTCGCTTACAAGATTTGCAGTTTTACTCATCACTCAGTTTATTCTGCATTCAAATATTCACAATCATGGACTTAGAAAAGACAAGGAAGGATGTTTACGTGTGGACAAACTCCACTATTAGCCAATTCATTAGTGAATATTTTATGCTGTGAAAAATTTTGCTTCTCCCTGTGATCTAACTGCAGAGACTTGGGTAGTAATATTTAAGTGCCAAATTATCATACCTGAGAAGAATTTCAAGAAGTATTCAAGAAAGGGAGACCTTTTTGGTATCTATTCTTTTTGTGGTTAATCTAGATTTTTTTTAACATGCAAACTTAACAAGCTCTGAATTTAATAAATACTTTCAGCCTTCTCAGAAACACTACATGTATCCTACAATGTTTCAACCCTTACCAGCATCACTCCTTGAAATTAAATTCTATGATTATCTAGTATTTTGGTTCTATCTTGTATTTGTCTAACCAATTAGACATTATTATTGTTGTTGCTGTTTTATACAATGCTTGTTCTTATTTAATAATCTATTTGCTCACCATTTCTTTTTGCAACTCAGACTTTTCATTCACACTCAAACCCCAGAGAAGATTGGCTTATGGCTATAAAATCTTAAGAGAGAATTTTTTCCCTCCATTCAAATCATGGTCAAACCAGACAAGTTTCCTTATTGTTCCATTCCACATGGCAGGTTCATTTTGAGATTAATCTCAAACTGAGCTTTGGGTTTCTTATATGAAAGCCCCCAAGTTAGCCAGTCTTACACTTTACCTCTTGCCTTCTAAGTCCTGTGTATCCATCAAAATAAACCTCAGGGTCAAGGTTTGTCAAATAACCTCAAATGAAATCTGCTCGGTATTCATTTGCCTTCAAGGTTCCCACTTTCAGTTAATTTTCAACTTCTGCAAATGTCTTCCTTCCTTTCTTGCTCAGAGAAGTGGTTTTTAAATATTCTTTATATTCCATTCATTTATTTTGGTTGTTTTCAACCAGGGGATAATTCAGGATACCTGATCCTCCTGCTGCTGGAGCTGGCAATCTGCAACCCCTCATTTTAAACAATTAACATTTTCCTAAATAAGGAACCTGCCATTGTAATAGTCAAAAATAGCTAATATTCACTAAGCATTACTATAAGCTGAGTACTGTTAGATACATTTAACTTTATTAAGTCAAATAATCTTAACAATATCACTAAAACATCAAACCCAGATAATCTGATTCCAGAACTCATGCTATTATTAGGTTGGTGGGAAAGTAATTGTGGTTTTGCATTGTTGAAATTTGCCTTTTGCTATTGAATACATTCCTAAATAAATGTGCATTTATACATCATTTTAATGTGCATTTCTCCCTTTATGTTTTTTTGTTAATGACATTACTTGCTGTTTATTTTATATTTGTTTTAGTCTATGGAAATGATGTTAGACAAAAAGCAAATCTGAGCAATTTTCGCACCCAAGTTCAAAATGGGTCATAAAGCAGCAGAGACAAATTGCAATATCAACAACACACTTGGACTAGGAACTGCTAATGAACAAACAGTGCAACGGTGGTTCAAAAAGCTTTGCAAAGGAGACGAGAGCCTTGAAGATGAGGAGTATAATGGCTGGCCATCGGAAGTTGACAATGACCAACTAAGAACCATCATCAAAGCTGATCCTCTAACAACTGCACAAGAAGTTGCTGAAGAAATCAACATCAACCATTCTACAGTGATTCAGCATTTGAAGAAAAGCTCAATAAGTAGGCGCCTCATGAGCTGACCAAAAAAAAAAAAAATCATCGTTTTGAACTGTCGTCTTCTCTTATTCTCTACAACAACAATGAACCCTTTCTCAATCAGATTGTGATGTACAAAGAAAAGTGGATTTTATATGACAGCTGGTGATGACCAGCTCAGTGGCTTGACTGAGAAGAAGCTCCAAAGCACTTCCCAAAGCCAAACTTGCACCCAAGAAAGGTCCTGGTCACTGTTTGGTGGTCTGCTGCCCGTCTAACCCACTGCTGCTGCTGCTGCTGCTGCTGAGTCACTTGTCGTGTCTGACTCTGTCCCAGGGATTCTCCAGGCAAGAACACTGGAGTGGGTTGCCATTTCCTTCTCCAGTGCATGAAAGTGAAAAGTGAAAGTGAAGTCGCTCAGTTGTGTCCGACTCAGCGACCCCATGGACTGCAGCCTACCAGGGTCTAATCCATTACAGATTTCTAAATCCCAATTACACCATTACATCTGAGAAGTATGCTTAGCAAATTAATGAGATGCACCGAAAACTGCATGCCTGCAGCTGGCACTGGTCAACAGAAAGAGCCCAATTCTTCTCCATGACAAGTTCGATGGCACATTGCACAACCATTGCTTCAAAAGTTGAAAGAGTTGGATTATGAAGTTTTACCTCATACTCCATATTCACCTGACCTCTCACCAACTGACTACCACTTCTTCAAGCATCTTGACAGCTTTTAGCAGGGAAAATGCTTCCACAACCAGCAGGAGGCAGAAGATGCTTTCCGAGAGTTCACTGAATACCAAAGCACAGATTTATGCACCACAGGAATAAGCAAACTTATTTCTCATTGGCAAAAATGTGTTAACTGTGATGGTTCCTATTCTGGTTAATAAAGACGAGCCTAGTTATAATGATTTAAAATTCATGATCTGAAACTGCAACGTTTGTGCCAACCTAATAACTATTGCATATTCTGTGTCTTTAAAGTTTAGATGACAAAAGAGGGTTCAATTTTACATGAATAGGAGGAAAACTATGCAAACCTTATCTAGTGAATGCAACCAGTGAAAACTTCACAAATATGCCAGTTTTTTTTCTAGGACTAGGAATGAACCATACAAAACTTCTTGACAGGTTCTGTGTTTGAGATGAGGTTACAACATAAAGTTACGATTGTGGTAAGGTTTCATCATATATGCCACATCCTTTCCAAGGAATGACTGTGTAGAACTTGATCTTGAGAAGGAAACTGGGGCTGTCTCTAAACTCAGTGACTAAGAGAGTTTTGACCAGTGACCAAGGTCTGCCACGGACCAAGATGCAGAAGTATCACCTCTGGGCTATTCCTTATCTAAGAGGTGGATGAGGACAAAATCCAGTCCTTGGGTCAATCTTCCTGCCATCTACTCTGGTTAACTCAGCCCACCTTCATTAGACTCTCCAGTTATGCCTTCTCTGTCTCCTTTTTAAGCAGGAAGTGAAAAGTCTTACCCAGCTAGGTCTAAAGCCATTTTCTCTCCACATTTTCTTTCTGTGGACTGTATTTTACCTAACTTTATTAAATGCAGTTTTGCAGATAAACTGGCCCATGTTTTCAGAACTGAGAAGAAACAAGGATAGAAAAAAAAGTGAGCTTAGAAAATCCTGTTCTGTGAGTATGAGGGGGTGGGCAGTGGTGGTGGGGCGAGATACCACTGTCCTGAGTTTTCTGAGCTTTCTAAATCCTGAAATACCAGAAGGCATTTTCAATGGTGATAAATATAAGTTCTGGAGTCATTCTTCTGGAGTCTGAATCTTAGCTCTACAGAAACTATTTGACTTTGAGCAAGTTACCTAGTATCTCTAAGCCAGTTCCATCATCCCTAAAATAGGGATAACAGCTGTACATATATTACAGTTGTTCTCACACTTTTTAATATCAGGACCTCTTTTTACTTGAAAATTATTAAGAATTCTTAAGAGTTTTATTTATGTGTCGTGCATCTACTGATACTTACCACTACAAAAATTTAAGCTGTGCATTTAAAAAATATTTAGGCCTCTCTTGCCTCCTAAGATGGCCCACACTCTGTCTATGGAGTATGTTTCCTCTCTGAATTAACCTTCTCTTAAAAAACTATTTATTTACTAAAATTAGCCCTATTACATGTGAACATAAAGAAGTTTTTATGGAAAAAAGCTGTATTTTCAAAAAATTAGGTGAGACGAGCTCTACATTTTTATAATTTTTTAAATGTCTTGTTTAATGAAAATAAGTGGGTTCACATATCTGTTGTGACATGCTACTTTGGTTGATGTATACGAAGAAAATAAAACCAACTACAAACGTGTAGTTAGAAAAGAGAGGAGTATCTTAATATTCTTTTCAGATAATCATGAATTTGTCATTTGATTACACACCAAAACTCAAAAGTGGTAGTTTATTAAAGGTTAGTTGTCGTGTAGAAACAAAAATCACATCAATGAATTTATTATTCTGTTACTTGAGGATACAGTGGAATATCTTACACTTTGAAAAGATCTTTTACTATTGTGAATTTGTAACATTACTCATGGGTCATTTTAAAATACTAGTTTACTAAGTTACACAGATCTTTCAAATACTGACCCATTGCCTTTTGCTATGGCTAAATAAATAACAAATAAATAAATCACATTCATTAATATCACCACTAAGCTCACCATAAAAGCCTTTTAAGTATTAGAAAGCTGTCAGTCTCAAGGTAGCAGATGCAAGTTTTCCCCAGGTTAACTTTCACTTGAAAGCCTGACTTTTATCACTGACAAAAAATACTGTCACTTGTTCTTGAAACAGTTTCAAGAACTGTTTCACTTCTTCCATTTTAAAGAAAATGTCTGCCAAATACTTCAGCTGGAAAAATCAGTAAGACCAACTCTTTTCAAGTAAAAGTAAAATTTTTACTTTTTCTCAAGTAAAACTTGTGTTCTGTGGAAAGAAAAAAAAAAAAAAACAGTGAGTTTAGCTCCCAACTCAGTTACACAAGGGCTTTCCCTTCAGACAAATATCATATTTCAGTGTGCAACAGAAGCACTTTACTCACACGTCCCATTTCACTACCTAGAATAGTAAAAAGATTTATACTTAGTCAAAATTTAATAAAAAATTAATTTCCATTGCTTCATCAGGACATCTGAAGTAAAACTGGCTTTTTTGTTTACTGTGGGTACTTGACGAATATGATAACTATTACAATGTAGCACCAGTACCTCAACTGACCCTAAAGTGACAGCAATTATACCTGCCATCAGTTCAAATGTCAACACAGAGACTAAGGCAAGAACGTCTTAGTTTGTCATGAAAATAGACCTCACAGACCTACTTAAGAACCCTAGGATTCACAGATCACACTTGAAAAAATTACCAGGCTTCTGCAGTGGCTCAGCAGTACAGAATCTGCCTACAACGCAGGGGACACAGAAGATATGTTCGATCCTGGGTTGGGTTAGAATGATCCCCTGGAGGAGGGCATGGCAACCCACTCCAGTATTCTTTTCCTGGAGAATCCCATGGACAGAGGAGCCTGATGGGCTACACCCCATGGGGTTGCAAAGAGTCAGATACAAGCACACACTCAAGACCACGTGTTAACAGACTTTTTCTGTAAATAGCCAGAGAGCAAATATTTTCAACTTTGTAGGCCAGTCTCTGCCACAACTACTTAACTCTGCCACTGTAGCACAGAAGTAGATGTAGGCAACACATTAAAAAGTGAACATGACTATGTTCCTGTAAAACTTTATTTACAAAAACAGGCAGCAGACAGGAGTTGATTGCAGGCCATAGTTTGTTAATCCATGGTATAAACCAAATGAGATAATGAATTAAAAGTACTTTCACAATTCTTGGAGTACAACTTAATTATAGTAACTACTCAGCTAATGATAGCTATGGTGACAAGTTTTCTTAAATATCACACACACACAACCCCACAGCAAGACTGACAAGCCTTAACAATACGACACTGCTTTCTGTTTTCTGTCTTTTATAATAAATTGACAGTTAATCCAACTTACTGCTGAAATGATCAGTTCAAATTAGTTAAATAAATAATAAGGAGGCACTAGCTCTATACAGTCAACAAAAACAAGACCAGGAGCTGACTGTGGCTCAGATCATGAACTCCTTATTACCAAATTCAGACTTAAATTGAAGAAAGTAGGGAAAACCGCTAGACCATTCAGGTATGACCTAAATCAAATCCATTATGATTATACAGTGGAAGTGAGAAATAGATTTAAGGGCCTAGATCGGATAGACAGAGTGCCTGATGAACTATGGAATGAGGTTCGTGACATTGTACAGGAGACAGGGATCAAGACCATCCCCATGGAAAAGAACTACAAAAAAGCAAAATGGCTGTCTGAGGAGGCCTTACAAATAGCTGTGAAAAGAAGAGAAGCAAAAAACAAAGGAGAAAAGGAAAGATATAAGCATCTGAATGCAGAGTTCCAAAGAATAGCAAGGAGAGATAAGAAAGCCTTCTTCCGTGATCAATGCAAAGAAATAGAGGAAAACAACAAAATGGGAAAGACTAGAGATCTCTTCAAGAAAATTAGAGATACCAAGGGAACATTTCATGCAAAGATGGGCTCGATAAAGGACAGAAATGGTATGGACCTAACAGAAGCAGAAGATATTAAGAAGAGGTGGCAAGAATACACAGAAGAACTATACAAAAAAGATCTTCACGACCCGGATAATCACGATGGTGTGATCACTCATCTAGAGCCAGACATCCTGGAATGTGAAGTCAAGTGGGCCTTAGAAAGCATCACTACAAACAAAGCTAGTGGAGGTGATGGAATTCCAGTTGAGCTATTTCAAATCCTGAAAGATGATGCTGTGAATCATTGAAAAAGACTTTGATGCTGGGAGGGATTGGGGGCAGGAGGAGAAGGGGACGACAGAGAATGAGATGGCTGGATGGCAACACTGACTGGATGGACGTGAATCTGAGTGAACTCCGGGAGCTGGTGATGGACAGGGAGGCCTGGCGTACTGCGATTCATGGGGGTCGCAAAGAGTCGGACACGACTGAGCGACTGAATTGAACTGAACTGAACAGAAGTTTGGTAAAAAGGTATTACATTAAGAATTCAGGGAGTTTGTAAATCCACTTTGTAGCAAGGCACAATTTATTGGGCAAGCATAGGTCCAGCTAGCTACCTGCAGTTCTGAGTTCTAGTTTCAGACATGTCACTAATCAGTTTTAACACTAGGCTTTACTGGGTCTCAGTCTCCATATGTTCAAAATGAAAGACATTGAGATGGATAGTCTATCAATTTCCCATTACTACAATAATGTTGTGTAACAAACAACCACCAAATATCAGAGGTACATAACAATAAGCATATATTTAGCTCAGACATTTGTGTGTCAACTGAGGGGTCAGCTGACTGAGGGTTATGGCAGGGACAGAGTAAAGGGGCAAAGTAAGTGATTAAATAGTTAATCCTACAAGAGAATTGTAAATAAAGAAAAAACATGGGAGACCCCTGTAAATTAATGATTATTCCAGAAAGCAGGTTAGTTCAGTTCAGTTCAGTTCAGTCTCGCAGTCGTGTCCGACTCTTTGCGACCCCATGAATTGCAGCACGCCAGGCCTCCCTGTCCATCACCAGCTCCCAGAGTTCACTCAGGCTCACGTCCATTGAGTCCTTGATGCCATCCAGCCATCTCATCCTCTGTCGTCCCCTTCTCCTCCTGCCCTCAATCCCTCCTAGCATCAGAGTCTTTTCCAATGAGTCAACTCTTCGCATGAGGTGGCCAAAGTACTGGAGCTTCAGCTTTAGCATCATTCCTTCCAAAGAAATCCCAAGGTTGATCTTCAGAATGGACTGGTTGGATCTCCTTGCAGTCCTAGGGACTCTCAAGAGTCTTCTCCAACACCACAGTTCAAACGCATCAATTCTTCAGCGCTCAGCCTTCTTCACAGTCCAACTCTCACATCCATACGTGACCACAGGAAAAACCATAGCCTTGACTAGATGGACCTTAGTCGGCAAAATAATGTCTCTGCTTTTGAATATACTATCTAGGTTGGTCATAACTTTTCTTCCAAGGAGTAAGCGTCTTTTAATTTCATGGCTGCAGTCACCATCTGCAGTGATTTTGGAACCCCCCAAAAATAAAGTCTGACACTGTTTCTACTGTTTCCCCATCTATTTCCCATGAAGTGCTGGGACCGGATGCCATGATCTTCGTTTTCTGAATGTTGAGCTTTAAGCCAATTTTTTCGCTCTCCTCTTTCACTTTCATCAAGAGGCTTTTTAGCTTCTCTTCACTTTCTGCCATAAGGGTGGTGTCATCTGCATATCTGAGGTTATTGCTATTTCTCCTGGCAATCTGGATTCCAACTTGTGTTTCTTCCAGTCCAGCGTTTCTCATGATGTACTCTGCATAGAAGTTAAATAAGCAGGGTGACAATATACAGCCTTGACGTACTCCTTTTCCTATTTGGAACCAGTCTTAGCTTAACCACAAAACCAAGCAGGCTAGCTCAGCAGCAAAACCATGCAGCAGAAACATGAGACATGCCCCCAATCAAACATTGGTGATATGAGACCCACATCCTGCCCAGTGAGCTCAGTAAGTTAATGACTCCTAGGACATGCTCTCTGCACACATAAAAGAACAATAATTTATGAAAAGATGACACTTTAAAGTAAAGACCTTCACTGTGAGACCTGAAATAATTTTTCCATAGTGCCATGACAGTCCTGGCTTGATCTCGTGTATGTACAAGGAAACTCCCGTGCCCAACCTGGAGGAGGAGTTGGTGATGGAAGCATGATTATCTACTCAAGAATGAGGGAGGAGGTGGCCTTTTCCCTCCCCACTTTTCCTTTGATTATAAAACTGTAGCCCACTGAGCTCTCAGTGAACAGCACCCTCTCCCTTGGTCATTTGTAAGTCTCACAAGCACCCTGTTCTAATAAATCATTTATTCATCACTTTGCCTCTCACTGAATTCTTTCTGCACTGAGACAAAAAGGCCTGGAGTTCCTTGGAGCCCTCTGAAACACCACTTAGCAGTTTCAGTTATGCTCCACCATGTCGCTCATCCTCTTTCCGGGACCAAAAGAACGGTCTGGGTATTATCTTCTGGTAATGACTGAGGTACAAAAAAGCAAAACAAACATCTAAGGCCTCTTAGGTCTCAGACTTGAAAGTGGTATCGCACCATCTCAGCCTCATTCTATTGGCCAAAGAAAGTCATGTGGCCAAAATAAAGTTAAAGGGTGGAGAATATATCTCTACATTTTCAAGGAATACAACTTCATAGTCACATGGCAAAGAATGTAGCTACAGAGAAGAACCAGGACCATTCATGTAACATACTGTAATTTGTATCTAAGATCACATCCGTCTCTAATAAAATGTATGTGCTGTGCTGGGCTTAGTCGCTCAGTCATGTCCAACTCTTCGCAACCCCACAGACTGTAGCCCCCCAGGCTCCTCTATTCATGGAATTCTCCAGGCAAGAATACTGGAATGGGTCGCCATTTCCTTTTCCAGGGATTGAACACAGGTCTCCCACATTGCATGCAGATTCTTTACCATCTGAGCCACCAGGGAAGCCCATAAAAAGTACAGCATATTTCAAATTACAAGGCTTGCCAATGTAGTTTTTTCAAGATTGAAACTCTTATTTATATAATTTCTTCAAGTTCACTTGGGTCCACAAAAAAAAGAGAGAGAGAGAGAAAGAAAAGGCAATCAGATGATTATGGAAATGGGAAGGAAGCATGGCATGGAGGAGGGAGGAGGTATGAAGAAAGAGAAAGGAGAGAGAGAAGAGAGGGAGCAAGAAAAGGAGATAGACGTGAAAGAGAAGGGAAAACGGATGAAGAAGGGATTTGAGGAGGAAATTAATGACTAAATTTGTTCTTGGAGAAACATTATCAAAATGTAACTTCAGCCAGCAAAGCTATTAGAAGCCTATTAGAAGTCCATGGGGTCGCTAAGAGTCAGACACGACTGAGCAACTTCACTTTCACTTTTCACTTTCATGCATTGGAGAAGGAAATGGCAACCCACTCCAGTGTTCTTGCCTGGAGAATCCCAGGGACAGGGGAGCCTGGTGGGCTGCCATCTATGGGGTTGCACAGAGTCGGACACAATTGAAGCGACTTAGCAGCAGCAGCAGAAAAAAAAATTAGCTCATTCTTAAGAACTAGGTTTAAAAAAAAACATCTATTATGAGTCCACCCAGAATAAGCTGCATGGAAAATGTGACTGTTGAATATACATTTTTAATCTTTCTGTAAAGCTGATTTAGCCAAACCATGACTAATTAAAACTTTTTAAATTAATAAACTTTTATATAGAACAAATCAAATTTCACAGAAAATTATCCATTTCTAAAAAATTAAAAGTGAGATTTTAAATCACACTTTTTTATTATTGAGGTTATTTTCTACCACAGTTTCAGATCCTATTCATATAGCTTTACCTCATCTTTTCACATTTACTGATTGGTGTTGGCACTTTCAGACTCTAAGTCTCTGATTTGAAACTAAATTTGATTTTAAGGCATTTCCAACACTATGTTGTTAGTTTCATCTTGCAAGTTTTCTCCTTATTTTGCATGATTTCTTTATTAACTGTTTCCCGCAAAATAAATTTAGATCTACAAATAACATTTTGAAGAGGTCACCTAATTTAATAAAAGAGAAAATATGCTTGCAACTCTTTATTTTTATTACGGTGCTATTATGACAAAAGTTAAGACATGTTTATAACTGAAGAGTTAGAAAGCTGGAATCAGCCAACAATCTGAAACCAGTGATTAACATTTTCCATCTGCAAAGTTTCTAAATTCTGAAACTAGTTTGAATCAATTTGTGTTTGGAGGCAAGTGACGTGTAGGAGGCAAGAGCACAAACCAAGTCTCAAGCATATACGTTCCAGCCCTAACTCTGCTACTAATAACCTGACAGGTGACCTAACCTCTCCGCACCAATCTTGCCTGAATCATAACAGAAGGAAATCTGAAAAGCAAAGACCATGAAGTTTTCTCCTAGTAGCCATGTCTTGCAAAATATTCTTGCCAATTTTCATTGAGCTATTTTTCTTTCTGCTGCTTGATGACCTACTGGAACCATTGAGATTTTTGGTGTTTTTTTTTTAATGACTTTGGTCCTTTGCTATCATCAGATATCAGTTTAATTATATCTCAGTAATAAAGACTCTCAAGCATCCATTAGATAAACCTTGTAAAGGAATCATCTATCACCAGGGGAAGAAAAAAACTGTTCTGAATGTATTATGATGTGCCAGGCACTGTGCTAGGTGCACTGAAGCACGTCATTTAATCTTTACTGCAATACTTTGAGGAATATTAAATTTCCTTTGATGACTGGAAAACAGAAACTGAGGCTCAGAGAAAGTTACCAAGTTGTTCCAAGTCACCAATTCACTGTTTTATCTATCAATTTAATAAGGATTTAGTGAGCAAATTTAGAGTCTCCAACAACACAAGAGAACACTCTACACATGGACATCACCAGATGGTCAATAGAAAAATTGGGTTGATTATATTCTCTGCAGCCAAAGATGGAGAAGCACTATACAGTTAGCAAAATGAGACCAAGAGCTGACTGTGTGGCTCAGATCATGAACTTATTACAAAATTCAGAGTTAAAGAAAGTAGGGAAAACCACTAGCCCATTCAGGTATGATCTAAATCAAATCCCTCACGATTATACAGTGGAAGTGACAAATAGATTCAAGGGATTAGATCTGATAGAGTGCCTGAAGAACTATGGATGGAGGTTGATAACAGTGTACAGGAGGCAGTGATCAAAACCATCCCCAAGAAAAAGAAATGCAAAAAGGCAAAATGGTTGTCTGAGGAGGGCTTACACATAGCCAAGAAAAGAGAAGCAAAATGCAAGGGAGAAAAGGAAAGATATATCCATCTGAATGCAGAGTTCCAAAGAATAGCAAGGATAGACAAGAAAGCCTTCTTAAGTGATCAATGCAAAGAAATGGAGGAAAACAATAGAATGGGAAAGACTAGAGATCTCTTCAGGAAAACTAGAGATACCAAGAGAACAACATTTCGTGCATAGATAGGCACCATAAAGGACAGAATACACAGAAGAACTGTACAAAAAAGATCTCATGACCCAGATAACCATGATGGTGTGATCACCCACCTAAAGCCAGACATCCTGGAATGCAAAGTCAAGAGGGCCTTAGGAAGCTTTACTATGAACAAAGCTAGTGAGGGTGATGGAATTCCAGTTGAGTTATTTCAGTCTAAAAGATGATGCTGTGAAAGTGCTGCACTCAATATGCCAGCAAATTTGGAAAAGTCAGCAGTGACCACAAGACTGGAAAAGCAATGCCAAAGAATGTTCAAACAACCACACAACTGCACTTATCTCACACACTAACAAAGTAATGCTCAAAATTCTCCAAACTAGGTTTCAACAGGATGTGAACCTAGAACTTCCAGATGTTCAATCTGGATTTAGAAAAGGCAGAGGAAATAAGAGATCAAATTGCCAACAGCTGCTGGATCATACAAAAAGCAAGAGAATTCCAGAAAAACATCTACCCTGGTGGCTCAGAGGTTAAAGCATCTGCCTGCAATGCGGGAGAACTGGGTTCGACCCGTGGGTTGGGAAGTTCCCCTGGAGAAGGAAATGGCAACCCACTCCAGTATTCTTGCCTGGAGAATCCCAAGGACAGAGGAGCGTACAGATCATGGGGTCGCAAAGAGTCAGACACGACTGAGCAACTTCACTCACTCACTCACTCTGCTTCATTGACTATGCTAAAGCCTTTGACTGTGTGGATCACAATAAACTGTGAAAAATTCTTCAAGAGATGGGAATACCAGACAACCTTACCTGTTTCCTGAAAAATCTGTATTCAGGTCAAGAAGAAAGTTTGAAGCAGATATGGAACAACAGACTGGTTCCAAATTGGGAAAGGAGTACATCGAGGCTGTATATTGTCACCCTGCTTATTTAATTTATATGCAGAATACATTATGCAAAATGCCTGGTTGGATGAAGCATAGCTGGAATCAAGATTGCCAGGAGAAATATCAATAACCTCATATATGCAGATGACACCACCCTTATGGCAGAAAGCAAAGAGGAACTAAACAGCCTCTTGATGAAGTGAAAGAGGAGAGTGAGAAAGCTGGCTTAAAGCTCAACATTCAGAAAATCATAGAGTATGGCATTCGGTCCCATTACTTCATGGCAAATAGATGGGGAAACAATGAAAACAGTGACAGACTTTATTTTCTTGGGCTCCAAAATCACTGCAGATGGTGACTGCAGCCATGAAATTAAAAGATGCTTGCTCCGTGGAAGAAAAGCTATGACCAACCTAGACAGCATATTAAAAAGTAGAGACATTACTTTGCCGACAAAAGTCTGTCTAGTCAAAGCTATGGTTTTTCCTGTAGTCATGTATAGATGTGGAAATTGGACCATAAAGAAAGCTGAGCAACAAAGAACTGATGCTTTTGAACTATGGTATTAGAGAAGACTCTTGAGAGTCCCTTGGAATGCGAGGACATCAAACCACTCAATCCTAAAGAAAATCAACCCTGAATATTCACTGGGAAGGTCCAATGCTGAAGCTGAGGCTCCAGTACTTTGGCCATCTGATGCATAGAACTGACTCACTGGAAAAGACCCTGATGCTGAGAAAGACTGAAGGCAGGAGGAGAAGGCAATGACAGAGGATGAGATGGTTGGATGGCATCACCAATCGATGGACATGAGACATGATTTTGAGCAAGTTGATGATGGACAGGGACGCCTGGCATGCTGCAGTCCATGGGGTCCAAAAAATTGGACATGACTGAGCGACTGAACAGAACTGAGCATGTGCCTCATGGCAGACATCATTCTAGGGGAGGAATAGACAATAAAAGAGTACAAAAAACCAACAAGACAAATAATGTGCCAAGTATGGTATGAACTAGGAAGAAACCTAAAAGCGTAGGAAGCCAGGGAGTGAATAGACACACATGCATGATATGAAGGAAAGAACCAGACAGAGATTTGGAGTGAAAAAAAAGAGCAAGTACAACAACTTGCTGAGATGGAAACATGGCCACTAAGCAGCGGAGCTGGGATTTAAAATCAGGTCTATGTGACATGCAAAGTCCATGTATTTCTATCATGTCAAAAAACAAAGCTGCATTTAATGGATTTCTGTGGAACAGGCTGTGAGGATAAAAATCTCAAAATATCTTAAGAAAAACAAAATGTGTACTCCACCAAAAACATCAACTTAGAAAAAGGGGCTTCAAAGCCTTCATTTATAGTTAAAAGTGAGGAAAATTTTTCCATAATGGGCCGTAGAGAAAGCCTGTAGAAGCACCTTCTGTTAAAAGGGATTGCCAAGTATAATAGACAGTTGGTATAGGTGTGTGAAAATGTGCTCCCGCTCTTGTGGCTTTCAGGCTCATAATTTAGTGGCAAAATTTATCTCTTCCAGAAGGCATACTGAAAAGAATACAAAATGAATACATTAGTAAGGACGAGGTGTTACAGAAGAGAGCTGTTAAAGGACCTCTGTATTATTACTTGCTTTTTAACTCCTACTTTCAGCATCAGAGAATCATTTCAGGTTTAGAAAGGACTTTTCTATGATATATTCCATTGAAATACAGCCCCCACACATCAACCATACCATCTGCCCTCCACAAAAGACCACTCGACTCACAACTTTGTTCAAAACCGATCTGCTAAAGCTCTAATGCATAATACAGACTTAACAGTGGCATGTCTGTGAGCCTGCTAGCCAGTCCTGTTGACGATGCAAAACACTATCACCCCTCTCTGAAAGTCACCCTTCCTGCATCATACGGTTGTCCTCATCCCATGCCCGTCCACACCAGGGCTGAGCCATGGAGTTTTCTATGCTGATCATTCTTTTCCAATCCCTTCACCTAGTTTACCTTGTTATAATTTTATCTGTCCTTCTTAAGAATGTATGATTTGTCTCATACTCACACCCCTTCTTTCCCAAACCATCCTCACAATCCCCTCTGCTCAAGAGCAGCTTACACTCCCCAGGAACTTGTATCACATCTATTTCCCCCGATGAGGGAGGCAGGTAGATTTTGACATAGTAACTAGAATCTCATATGATCCTGAAAGAAAAGCCTGGATTAGGAGGAAAAAGAATGAGACAGGTAACTTTAGACCTCCTCTGACAGAGCACAGAGCAATCATGTGCAGCCTTCTGGCACTTTCAAACCCCTTTGAAGGAAACAGGATTTCTATAAAATGTAGAATGGCTTGTTGGAACCTGCATTTTCCTACTGAAGAGCCATTTAGGTTAGAAACTAACTACAAGCCTTGCAGTCAATCATTTAACAAATATCCATCCCTCCAGTCCCTATTTATTTTTGTGTAAACTTTGGGTATTCCTACCAAGAGTTTCCCAGTCTCAGCTTCAACAATCTGAATGGATAGGACTCATTATTGTCCTAGAGAATAGATTCTATCTGTGTATACTCTGTAATAAATGCCTTCCTAGGGGTGCCTTCAAATCCAACTTCTAGTCCTTGCTGCTGCTGCTAAGTCACTTCAGTCATGTCCAACGCTGTGCCACCCCATAGATGGCAGCCCACCAGGTTGCCCCGTCCCTGGGATTCTCCAGGCAAGAACACTGGAGTGGGTTGCCATTTCCTTCTCCAGTGCATGAAAGTGAAAAGTGAAAGTAAAGTTGCTCAGTTGTGTTCAACTCTTCGTGACCCCATGGACTGCAGCCTACCAGGCTCCTCCATCCATGGGATTTTCCAGGCAAGAGTACTGGAGTGGGGTGCCATTGCCTTCTCCCTTCTAGTCCTTAGTTCTTTCATATTTCTAGATGGAGTGACTAGAAATTGCCAGCCACAAGTGTGGAGTGCCTAGAAATTCCCAGCCACAAGTGCATTCTGAGACTGTCTATGCAGCAACAGATATTTCCAAAAAGAGGGCACATCACAAGCTATTGTGGTGAAACAGAGGGTAGAAGATCTGGAAAGAAAGGCATTAAGAAATATCTGTCTTTAAACAAAATATCAATTGATTCTTATGACCATAACTAGATTACATTTAATTTTGTAACCATGGGAGCATAACTGTGGCAGGTGGTGGAATGCAGAGCACCAAGGTACCAACCCACACTTTTCTGTTACTTAGCATGTGACATAGAGCAACATGGGTCATCTCTGAGGACCTCTTTTTTCACATCTGAAAATATAAGGAGGGGTTGTAGAGGAGGAGAAGGTTGATTCTCTAAGTCCCCAGGGGATATAGAACAAAACAATGGGCTTTAGTATCAAGCAGCTGCAAATTCCAATTCTGTTACTTTATGTGGGATACTGTGTGGCACTGAACACATTTTAAGCTTCCGATCTTGTCTCTAAGATAAGGACCATGATCGCGGCCTCACCGGACTATAGTAAAATTGCATAATGTCTCCAGTGTTGATTTTTGGCATTCAAGCAATGCAACTCTCTCTTTCTTCCTCCTTTCAGTGATTCCCCTCATCACCCAGCATATTTGCTTTGCTTAGGAGTCAAGCCACCCTCATGTGTCCCAGAATACAAACCTGATGAATCAAGGATCTAATTGTTGACACCCCAAATTAACAGCACTAACAAGGAAGAGAAGAAGACAGGAGAAGGAAGAAAAGGAGGGAGGGCATCAGGGTAGGAGAGGCAGTTAGAAGAAACTTCCTGAGATTTGGTTTTTGTCCTCTCCCTCTTTCAGGGTAACAAAGAGTCCAGCAAGTTGAGAGCATGTGAAACAGCTCTACTTTCCTTCTCTCAACTAGAGTCACCAGTCTACCTCCAGTCTAACAATAGACATCATCTGATATTTATGAAAATCTTTCAACATTTCCTGTCACATTGTCCCCTAATTTCATTCTCCCAAGGACCCTGCAGAATACGTAGAGAAGGTCCCATTATTCCCCATCTAAAGGGAGTGTCTGTGACCTACCAAAAATCATTCAACCAGCTTGTCTTCCATTCCAATATCCTTTCTGCTAAACCCGAAGACTTTCCCATTTTTCCTCATTGGGAGGAGCCCAAAGTGGCCACAACAGAATTGGCTCAGTAGTTGAAAACTCACTCCCCCAAAGTCAGGTTTCTGGCCCCATAATCTGTGTCTTACTTTCTTCCTTATTTCTCTGAAATCAAGTATACATAATTGAGCTGGTCATAACACCCATTTTGTGGTACACTATCATTTCAGATACGATAATGCCCTTTGTCCATTGTATTTTGTTTTATTATTTTCTCATCTCCATGCCCCATCCACAGTTCCATTTCTCTCCCCCACTCCAGTAACAAATAATTCATTCCAATCCACTTTTAATACATTTGCTTAGAGATATGTGAGCTTTTAAAACATATAGCACATTTCGTATTTGAGCTTTAAATGACATAAAGAGGACTATCTAATACTGTCATCCTGTTTTTGAGTTATTTTTTATTCAATATTATATTGTGAGATCTAGCAATGTTGCTAAATAGAAATCTAAACTATCTTTTTTTTGGACTGAGAGAATCTGACCTTCTCATCAAATTTTATTTATCCATTGTCTTAGAAATCAGTGGTCATTTAGTTTAACTCCAGTTCTTTGCTACCACAAATACGATTTGACGAAATACCCTCATAACTATCTCCCGAGGATGTCTCTGGGATTTATTCCTAAGAGCAGACTGCTAGCCATAGAGTATGCATGTGTGCGTGCTCAATCACCTCAGTTCAGTTCAGTTCAGTTCAGTCGCTCAGTCGTGTCCGACTCTTTGCAACCCCATGAATCCCAGCACGCCAGGCCTCCCTGTCCATCACCAACTCCCGGAGTTCACTCAGACTCACGTCCATTGAGTCCGTGATGCCATCCAGCTATCTCATCCTCTGTCGTCCCCTTCTCCTCCTGTCCCCAGTCCTTCCTAGCATCAGAGTCTTTTCCAATGAGTCAACTCTTCGCATGAAGTGGCCAAAGTACTGGAGCTTCAGCTTTAGCATCATTCCTTCCAAAGAAATCCCAAGGTTGATCTCCTTCAGAATGGACTGGTTGGATCTCCTTGCAGTCCAAGGGACTCTCAAGAGTCTTCTCCAACACCACAGTTCAAAGGCATCAATTCTTCCGCACTCAGCCTTCTTCACAGTCCAACTCTCACATCCATACATGACCACAGGAAAAACCATAGCCTTGACTACACGGACCTTAGTCGGTAAAGTAATGTCTCTGCTTTTGAATATACTATCTAGGTTGGTCATAACTTTTCTTCCAAGGAGTAAGCGTCTTTTAATTTCATGGCTGCAGTCACCATCTGCAATGATTTTGGAGCCCAAAAAAATAAAGTCTGACACTGTTTCCACTGTTTTCCCATCTATTTCCCAAGAAGTGCTGGGACCGGATGCCATGATCTTCGTTTTCTGAATGTTGAGGTCTAAGCCAACTTTTTTGCTCTCCTCTTTCACTTTCATCAAGAGGCTTTTTAGTTCCTCTTCAGTTTCTGCCAGTGGTGTCATCTGCGTATCTGAGGTTATTGCTATTTCTCCCAGCAATCTTGATTCCAGCTTGTGTTTCTTCCAGTCCAGCGTTTCTCATGATGTACTCTGCATATAAGTTAAGTAAGCAGGGTGACAATATACAGCCTTGACGTACTCCTTTTCCTATTTGGAACCAGTTTGTTGTTCCATGTCCAGTTCTAACTGTTGCTTCCTGACCTGCATATAGGTTTCTCAAGAGGCAGGTCAGGTGGTCTGGTATTCCCATCTCTTTCAGAATTTTCCACACAATCAAAGGCTTTGGCATAGTCAATGAAGCAGAAATAGATGTTTTTCTGGAACTCTCACTTGAGTCGTGTCCAACTCTTTGCAACCCGATGGACTGTAGCCCGCCAGGCTCCTCTGTCTAAGGGATTCTCCAGGCAAGAATACTGGAGCGGGGATGCCCTCCTCCAAGTCATAAAGTATGCTGCTGCTGCTGCTAAGTTGCTTCAGTCGTGTCCAACTCTGTGCAACCACATAGACAGCAGCCCACCAGGCTCCCCCGTCCCTGGGATTCTCCAGGCAAGAACACTGGAGTGGGTTGCCATTTCCTTCTCCAATGCATGAAAGTGAAAAGTCAAAGTGAAGTCGCTCAGTCGTGTCCGACTCCTAGCAACCCCATGGACTGCAGCCTACCAGGCTCCTCCGTCCATGGGATTTTCCAGGCAAGAGTACTGGAGTGGGTTGCCATTGCCTTCTCCGTCATAGAGTATAGGCATGTTTAATTTCTCTACTATGTCAGACTGTATGCTGGAATGGCAGCACAAGTTTACACTGTCCCCAGGAGTGCATGAAAAACTTAGTTTCTCCACATCCCCACCAGCAGTTGATATTATCTGACTTTCTAATTTTGCCAAATGATAAGTGTAAAGTAGTACTGTTATTTTAATTTGCATTTCCTTGATCATTGATGTAATTTAGCATCTCTTCAAATATTTATTAGCGTTCAGGATTTCCCTTTCTGCCAACTGCCTAAATACATATTGGCCTATTTTTTTTTCTGTTGAATTCCTTTTCCTTTTCTTGTTGATTCCATTCTATTCTAGGTATCACTCTCTTCTCAGTTGGAGATCTTGATATTGAGAGAGTAAATTAGGAAGCCCAGGGTCCCCCAGGAGAAGAAAGGAGTCTGGAGCCCTCAAGAAGAAGAAAGGGATCTGGGGATCTCAAGGAGAAAAGGACAATCTTTTTTTCTACATTGCTTTGTCTTAGTCAATATAACAATGTATCTTGCTTAAGGACATGTTTCTCCTTAACAAGAACCTTCTGACTAATCTTGTTATCTTAAGAAGTATGTTGTAGGAGTGGGTCTGGTAAGACCTTTCTATTGTTAGTTCTAATCTTGTTACTTTAAGATATATGTTGTCTTGGAGTAGGTCGGATAAAAGTATATAAGGCCTTGATAAGACTAATGAGGGAGGCACTCTCCATTCCCCTTCTGATGTCAATGTCAGAAGCTTTCTTTGTCCCTTTTTATACTTTAATAAAACTCTGCTACACAGAAGCTCTTGAGTGATCAAGCCTGATCCCTGGTTCCAAAGCTAAATCTTCTTCAGAGATCACTAATTTGACATCATTCACCATAAGCCATCACTATCACACACATACTTTCTGTTTCTACAAAAGTCAAGATCAAAAACTTTATTGGGAAAGTGAGATGGAATGGGGCTTTGTCTTGCCAAGAATCAATGTCTCTCCAGTGCTTTCTGATGTCTACTAACTTAGTGAGTGTCTGAAAGGTTACGGCACAAAGAAACTAATGAGCTGTGTGAGAATCACCTAATGTTCTGTCCTCTGTCACATTTTAGCACTCTTACTGGAGTCCCTAGAAAAGTCCCGAGAGCCTCTGATCTCACTGTGTATTGACTTCTTTTCTTCTCACATGAGGAAGACTTGGCCTATGGTTCTTAGTTACAGGCTGGGAGCACTCATGGGTCTCTTTCCAGAGAACAGATTCACAACAAGGAAAGGAAACATGTTATGATCACTCCCTATTCACTCAGTTGGCGAAGGAGGAACTGACCCCTAAGTAGTACAAGATGGCTGAACACCTGACACCTGGCACTGGACAGATGAGGTTGGCAACAGGGGATTCGGTTCAGTTCAGCTCAGTCGCTCAGTCGTGTCCGACTCTTTGCGACCCCATGAATCGCAGCACGCCAGGCCTCCCTGTCCATCACCAACTCCCGGGGTTCACTCAGACTCACGTCCATGGAGTCTGTGATGCCATCCAGCCATCTCATCCTCTGTCATCCCCTTCTCCTCCTGCCCCCAATCCCTCCCAGCATCAGAGTCTTTTCCTATGAGTCAACTCTTCCCATGACGTGGCCAAAGTACCGGAGTTTCAGCTTCAGCATCATTCCTTCCAAAGAAATCCCAGGGCTGATCTCCTTCAGAACGGACTGGTTGGATCTCCTTTCAATCCAAGGGACTCTCAAGAGTCTTCTCCAACACTACAGTTCAAAAGAATCAATTCTTCGGCGCTCAGCCTTCTTCACAGTCCAACTCTCACATCCATACATGACCACAGGAAAAACCATAGCCTGGACTAGATGGACCTTTGTTGGCAAAGTAATGTCTCTGCTTTTGAATATGCTATCCAGGTTGGTCATAACTTTTCTTCCAAGGAGTAAGTGTCTTTTAATTTCATGGCTGCAATCACCATCTGCAGTGATTTTGGAAAAATAAAGTCTGACACTGTTTCCACTGTCTCCCCGTCTATTTCTCATGAAGTGATGGGACCAGATGCCATGATCTTCGTTTTCTGAATGTTGAGCTTTAAGTCAACTTTTTCACTCTCCTCTTTCACTTTCATCAAGAGGCTTTTTAGTTCCTCTTCACTTTCTGCCATAAGGGTGGTGTCATCTGCATATCTGAGGTTATTGATATTCTCCCAGCAATCTTGATTCCAGCTTGTGCTTCTTCCAGTCCAGCGTTTCTCATGATGTACTCTGCATATAAGTTAAATAAGCAGGGTGATAATACACAGCCTTGACACACTCCTTTTCCTATTTGGAACCAGTCTGTTGTTCCATGTCCAGTTCTAACTGTTGCTTCCTGACCTGCACACAGATTTCTCAAGAGGCAGGTCAGATGGTCTGGTATTCCCATCTCTTGAAGAATTTTCCACAGTTTATTGTGATCCACACAGTCAAAGAATTTGGCATAGTCAATAAAGCAGAAATAGATGTTTTTCTGGAACTCTCTTGCTTTTTTCATGATCCAGAGGATGTTGGCAATTTGATCTCTGGTTCCTCTGCCTTTTCTAAAACCAGCTTGAACATCAGGAAGTTCATGGTTCACGTATTGCTGAAGCCTGGCTTGGAGAATTTTGAGCGTTACTATATTAGCATGTGAGATGAGTGCAATTGTGCAGTAGTTTGAGGATTCTTTGGCATTGCCTTTCTTTGGGATTGGAGTGAAAACTGACCTTTTCCAGGCCTGTGGCCACTGCTGAGTTTTCCATATTTGCTGGCATATTGAGTGCGGCACTTTCACAGCATCATCTTTCAGGATTTGAAACAGCTCAACTGGAATTCCATCACCTCCACTAGCTTTGTTCGTAGTGATGCTTCCTAAAGCCCACTTGACTTCACATTCCAGGATGTCTGGCTCTAGGTGAGTGATCACACCATCATGATTATCTGGGTCTTGATGATCTTTTTTGTATAGTTCTTCTCTGTATTCTTGCCACCTCTTCCTAATATCTTCTGCTTCTGTTACATCCATACCATTTCTGTGATTAGGGTGATTAGATGATTAGGAAACATATACTCACAGCCCAGAGGAGTGAGTACAGCAGGGACTGTGGGAAGCAGTGACCTTTGGTTCCTGTGGGAGGATGTGATTCACTTGTTTGAATAATTCTATGGCTGGCAGGAAGGTGAATCCAATTAGGTTTAAGACTAGGTGGGGTTAAGCAGGTCTGGCTGCTATGAGAACTAGGCAGGTGGAGAGCCTTTCTTGCTAGACTGGGGGCAGATCTGGCAAGAGCAGGGTAACTCATGCCTCATCCTTTAGGGTTCTGTGAGGCTAAAAAATGTCAAAGCAACACTTAAATTTTAGGTCTTACAATATATAAGGTTTGTAGTTTTACAATGAGAAGCCCCTTTCCACTACTAACCATACTTGGTGTGCATGCATGCTCAGGCGTGTCTGACTCTTTGTGACCCCATGGACTGTAGCACCCCCAGGCTCCTCTGTCTGTGGGATTCTCCAGGCAAGAATACTGGAGTGGAGAGCCATGCCCTCCTCCAGGGGACCTTCCGAACCAAGGGACCGAACTTGTGTCTCTTATGTCTCCTGAATTGAGAGGTGGATTCTTTACCATTAGTGTCATCTGGGAAGCTCAAAATTAGATAAGAGTGTCATAACTGGACAGACTACAGGCCACTATGTCTTCCCTGGAAAAAAATGATAGTGGTCAAAATACTCATTCTCCTTTTGGAATAATCTGGTTGTGCTGACAGAAGGCTTCCTAGTCACAATTATTCCTGCTTCGTACTCTACCCTCCAAACACCAAGAAATTCAGTCAGTCCTGGGACTGACCATTCAGTTATTTATAGACTCCCATCTTTCGACAACTCTGGGAGATAATGATGGACAGGGAGGGAAGCCTGGCATACTGCAGTCCATGGGGTTGCCAAGAGTCAGACACAACTTAGCAACTGAACAACAACAACAATCTTTAGACAGGACAGAAGAGACATAGATACTGCTTAACAATGAATTTTATAGGAAACAGAGAAAGAAAAGAATTCGTTTGGCTAGTAACCCATTCCAGTGTTCTTGCCTGAAGAATCCCAGGGACAGGGGAGCCTGGCGGGCTGCTGTCTATGGGGTCGCACAGAGTCAGGCACGACTGAAGTGACGCAGCAGCAGCAGCAGCAGCAGTGTTAGTACTAGTGTCCTTTTTGATTAAAGAACTAGAGTGGGCCAGAGAAGGAATTATCCTGGGGTGGGCAAAATAATGCCCAATGAAATGTTACTTTGCACAACAAAAGGGATTTTGCAGCTGTGATGAAGTCAATGGCCTTGAGAGATGATAATGGATTAATCCAGTGGGCAATCCAGCGGGCCCAATTTAATCACATGAGTTCTTAAAAGCAGAGGATCTTTCATAAACTGGGGAAATGTGAGACCATGGAAGAACAGTCAGAGAGATACACTATTGCTGGTTCTGAATATAGAGAAAGAGGTTCACAAGCCAATGAATGTGAGCAGGCTCTAGAAGCTGGAAAAGGCTAGGACATGGATTCTCTCCTAGGGTCTCCAGAAGGAATAGAGTTCTGGTGACACTTTGATTTCAGCCTAGTGAAACTCCTATCAGACTTCCAACCCATATAAAAACCCATATTTGGGTTAAGTCACTACATTTGTGATAATTCATTATAGCAGCAACAGAAAACGAACACACATCTCTAATTTTGGCAAGCATGAAAATAAAAGGCATCTAGCCATCCTCGAAACAGAACAGGAAAAGTCAAAGATAAAAATCTTTCCATTTCCTTATGACTTCCCCTTTTTATCCCCACCCTCTCATTGTCGGCCTTCTCTCACTGCATTCTCATACTTCACTTATCAACTCACAGTGATGGCATCTCCATCTCTTACAGTTTCTTCTTTTATGCTTTTATGTTTGTTCCCTTCTACTCCACAACAATTTCAATCAACTCTGCCTCCTTAGAAAAGACTATGCAAAATTTGTCCTGATAGGTCACTGGGAGTTTTCCAGAACTGGTAGTAGCCACTTGTAATTTCAAATAATGTCAGTGAACTAAAGTTTTTACCAGCCCTGTCAAAGCTGCTCCTTCTTACCCTGATCTTTTAAATGTTTAAATAGTAAGGAGTAAATAAACATTTAAATCATAAAGCCCAAACTATAAAAATGATGCATTTAGAAGAGAAAACTGTCTCTGGAGTTTTAATAGAAGAATCAAATAAAGACATTTCAAACAAAGAGTATTATTTTTTAAGCCTTAGGGCTCAGTCCCATACTGATGTGACACAGTACAAAGGAGGGAAATTATCAGCTAGACAGTGTAACAGTTCATAAATTTGGTTAATTCCACTTAAACAGAAGTTTTGAATCAGAAATGACTAAGAAAACATAAGCCCTGGAATTAGTAAAAATCTTGAGGGGTACATGGAATATAGCATGTCCTATTTCCTTAATAGTCAAGGTGTCCAGGTGACATCTGGATAAGCATATATAGAAGTTCATTACTTTGTACCACGTAACTTTGACTTCCCTGGTGGCTCAGATGGTAAAGAGGCGGCTCCTGCCTACAATGCGGGAGACCCAGGTTCGATCCCTGAGTTGGGACCCTGGAGAAGAGAATGGGAACCTACTCCAGTATCCTTGCCTGGAGAATTCCATGGACAGAGGAGCCAGGCGGGCTACAGTCCATGGGGTCACAAAGAGTCAACCACTGAGCCACTAACACTTTTACTTTCAGGAGGTTTTCTTAGTTCTGTTCCTCTGTAATTGAATTTTTCCTGCTTATGCTATTTCAGAAGGGCATGTGATATAGCAAGAAAAGCCTGGCATGGTCTTAACTGGATCTATATGCTGATGGGTTATACAGGATTAGTAGTTTTCAAACTAAATTCTGAAGAGCTCTCAGTTTCTACAGAGAGGAAGAGGAAACCAGTGGACAGAACTTAGAGGGTCCCACCCCAACTTTAATCAAAGCAGCTTTGCTTTCAACTGTTTTCTATTTAGTTTTGACATGATATTTCATTTAGGAGGTAAAAATAAAACAAAGATCAGCTTCCTTTATAAAAGTTTTAAAGCCACTGGACTAGGTGCTCAGTAAAGGCTCTTATCCATGGTATTACTGTTGTTGTTCTTCAGTCGCACAGTCATGTCTGACTCTTTGTGACCCCATGAACTGCAGCACACCAGGCTTCCCTGTCCTACACTATCTCCTGGAGTGTGCTCAAGCTCAAGTCCACTGAGTCAGTGAAGCTATCCAACTATCTCACCCTCTAGACACAAACAAACTATGTTGATTATGACAATATTTATTATTTATCCTCATTTTCATTTCCCATGGAAGCAATTTCTGCTTTTGAAGACATTCTGAGTTTCCTTGATTTTCCTCATCATTCGGAATGTTCAGTTTATTTTTAAAAATGACAAATTGTTAAGAATTGCTTAGGAAAAACTGAATGTAAATTTGCTGTATGTATTTGGCAACAGTGCTGACATGAATTATTTTATTCCACTTGTGAAAACACATGGTGAAGTGTTAGCTGCAAAAATCTTTTTTTCCCCTCTTAGAAACTAAGAGCCATTTACAATAAAGCATGTGCAAATAATATAACTTTGCAACCTCCATTCCCTACTGCTCACCCACCCCCCAAAACAGACACCACCACCACCACCATAATACCACTGAGGGTCACTCTGTATCCCTTGTCCTCCAAACATCCTTCCTATGTTTTCAAGCATTCCCAAGTCTTAAGACAAGAACTTAAGTCAACTTGGAAGTAGCTTCACTTTCCTCAAAGTGCCAGATCTCAATTTCTATCCCTTTTTCCTATTTCTATAAGGTTTCCTTCTAACCTCCTTCCCCCAAGAATACCAATGCCTTAAATGTTATCTTATCCCCTATCAAACTTGGTCTCAGAAAAAGATGGATAAATTCCCTCAAAGTTTACACTGGCAGTAAGAACAAATGTCTCCTCCCTCCCAGGATGGGTGCTCTTTCGGTAGGGGCTTCTGACTAAGTTGTACCATCTGTATGGGCTATCCCTGGAGGTAGGGAGTTTCATGCCACTGGTGCTGGATAACCTTTGACATGAAAATGAAAAGGAAGAGTTAAAGTAGAGAATGGTGAGCTATACCAGATGTTGCCTGAGGTTTCTTCCAAACCTATGATTCAAAGACTCTATGATAAAGTAGAACATAGCATGTGTTCTGGAAGGAAAGAGAAGGAAAGGATACAGCTGAGGTGACTTTTTTTTTAAAAGATTAACAGGAAAAACTTAAAATTCTAAAGGTAACAAGGCCTACCAAGATTTTCAGTTGAGAGCACTGGGCAAAAGGGAGAGAAATTTTACCCTAAGTCACCTAACAATATGGAGTACTGAATTCATCTTTTCTCCATTTCAGTTTCGGTAGAGATAAACCAAAGTTACAGACACCTCGAACACAGTTTTGGAATTTTTAAATTTTTATTTTAATACCAACAAGCAAGGTGAAGGCTAGTAGAGATGAATGTTCTATATACGCAGCTTTCAGTGACTTAGGAAGGTACACCTGCCCCTACTTAAGTCTTTTATTTAATTAACTATTAGCTCTATTTTGCCTCTTCTATGTTCAAAGCCATGTGATACATTTATGAACAACAGAATATGGTCTCTACCATCTCTGAGCTTATATACTAACAGATAAGACAGATTATTACACAAAAATTTATAATAAAGTGAACGTGTTACATTCAAGACACTAGTACATCACAACTTCCTTCATGTAGAGAATAGAAAGAGAATAATAATAAAAAAAATTCCTAGATAAAGAAATAATTAAGCTGATGTCAGAGGTGTAAGTAGGAATTGAGGTGAGAGTATTTTAGATAGGGAACAGCATATAACCCGGCCCAGATGAGAGAGAATGTGTGGTCCTTTCAAAAAGCAAAAATGCATTCATCATGATAGCTCTGTAAGTGGTCAGAGACCAACAAGAGAGGTACACAAGGTCCAGTCATGAAGCATCCTATAAGCCACAGTAAGAGATGTAAAGCTTTTGCTAACAGCAATGAGAAACTGTTAGAGTGTAGTTAAGTAAGAATGAGACATAAATTGTTTTAAAAGGATCACTTTGATGACAATATGAGTAAAAGCTGAAACAGTAGCAAATAAAAAGAGCAAGGAGGGTAAATGCAGTGGGTTGGGGAAAGAATGGATAATCTTTTAGGAATTAGAGTTGACAAGGTGATTAATTAGTTGAGATGAAGGTAGGTGGAGGAAACCAGAGTGAAGGATGGATTTCTGGCTTGGATGACTAGGAGCATGACAGGGCCATTCTTCAAAGCCAGAAACATCAGAGGGGCTTGGTGCGTGTTTACAGGGAACTGAGGATAGTTAGTTGTTTTGAACACAGCAAAACTGAGATGTATTTCAAAACAGCAAGAAGACTTGTGAGTGCTGAAAAGTTGATCTAGATGTCAAGGAAAAGGTCTTTGTTAGTATCTGAGGACTCTCTCACATTATCAAAGTGCAAGGTTGAGGAAAATATCCAAAGACAAAACTGCCCATTTAATTTCTCCAAAATGGCCTACCAAGGGGGAGCTAGCCTCTTGGTGTCTGAGGATGGACTACATGGCCCAGTCCTTATGACGTCACTCTTATAACAATGCCACATCCTGCACACACACCAAGGGTGGGAGGACACAGGAAAAGGGCAAAGCTTAGCTGGGTTTTAAAGTCAGTGGGAGGACTTGGGCAGAGCACATGTGACTGCTGAGAAGTAGCCTGAGTCTACCCACTCATTTCACAATGCATGCCCTCCCCCCAGGTCAAAGCAGTGCACCTGGACACCAAAGCTTCCTGCCCTTAGCAATAACACCAAAACCTAGTACCAACACTTAGTGCTGAGTCTTTCCAAGCCTCAGTTAAATAGAGACAGTAACAGTACCTCACAGATTTTGTGAGGAGTAAAGAGAAAATGCACCAGTAGTATTAAACATAGTACATGACACACAGGAAGGACCCAGTAAGCATTGGGGGTGGGGGTGGGGGTGGCAGTGTTGGTGGTGGCCACGTTGATTATTAGAAGCATTACAGATCTTGAAATGCCTAAATCATCAAACCATCTTATTTTCATGTATTTTTCCAAAAAATATAGTGCAAAGAATCCTTAATTGCATTCTGAGCATTTAAAAATTGATAATCCAAGGGCTTCCCTGGTGGCTCAGTGAAAAAATCCACTTGCCAATGCAGGAGACAGGGGTTTGATCCCTGGTCCAAGAAGATCCCACATGCTGAGGAGCAACTAAGCCTACCCGCCGCAACTACTGAGCCTGTTTCCTGGGAGCCTCAACAAGAGAAGCCACTGCAATGAGAAACCTGTGTGTCACAACCACAGAACATCCCCCATTTGCTGCAAATAGAGAAAAGTCCATGCAGCAACAAAGACCCAGCACAGCCAACATTAATTATAAAAATTGATCATCCATACGTGAAAACTCCCTGTTTATCAATGTGTGTGTGTGCGTGTGTGTGTGTGTGCGCTTAGTCATGTCCAACTCTGTGACCCCATGGACTGTAGCCCACCAGGCTCCTCTGTCCATGGAAACTATTCAGTTTACTAGTATTAACTATGTTTAACACTAATTGTGCAAGAATACTGGAGTGGGTTGTCATTTCCTACTCCAGGGGATCTTCCTGACTCAAGGATTGAACCCATATCTCCTGCAATGGCAGGCAGATTCTTTAGCACTTGAGCCACCTATCCAAATACAACCTTTCCATATAGAACTATTTTATGTACATGGCTTCTAGTGGCTAACTTGAGATCTCTATTTTAATTTGCTCAATTGGTTTGTTTTATGAAAACTAATTTTGATCATTTTAGCACATAAAACTTGGGTGAACTTTAATTTTTGATTTAGCTGATCATCTTGAAACAAACTTTCAACATTAGAGAGAATATGCTCATTTTTTAAAATTAGTGGCTTACACTGAGATAAAGGTTAAAAGATAGATTTTTTATATAAATGTATTTATATAAAACTTCCAGTCATAGGGTCTTACTCACTTCAGAATCTCCAGTTTCTCAATACAGATTTCAATAAATATTTTTTGAAGGATGTAAGAGAGATAATTAAAGTGAGACTTGAGGTGTTTAAGACATTCAGTGGTACAGTGGTACCACTGGTGGTACAGTAGATAGGAATCTGCCTGCCAATTCAGGGGACATGGGTTCGGTCCCTGGTCCAGGAAGATTCCACATGATGTGGGAGCAACTAAGCCCATGAGCCACAGCTACTAAAGTCTGCATGCTCAAGAGCCCGCGAGCCTCAACTACTGGGCCCAAGTGCTGCAACTACTAAAGCCCGTGTGCCTAGAGCCTGTGCTCCACACCAGAGAAGCCACCACAGTGAGAACTGGAGAGTAGCCCCCGCTTTCTGCAACTAGAGAAAGCCTGTGCACACCAATGAAGACAGAGAGCAACAACAAAAAGAAAAGGCTGTGAAAAGACTGAACTCATCAGGGATCACACCAGAATTATTTCATAACATAACTAGGAAGGCTGAAATTATGCATGGATGATTTAACAAAGGTTTTCAAAGTGTGATCCTTACACAAGAACATCCACATCACCAGGGAACTTTTCAGACAAGCAAATGCTAAGGCTTACCTAAGACTCACTGAATCAGAAACTAGGAGTGGGTCAGAACAATGTTTTAACAGGCTCTCTGGATGATTCTGACATACCTCAACTTTGGAAACATTGAGGTGCAGGGCACAAAGGAGGTCATGAGCTTTACAGAATTGCTAAGTGTTTAAAATGGCAAATACTAGATAGATATGTAGATCTTGGTCAAATTAAAGCAGCTTTGCTCCCAGACTTCTACATTCACCTGGCATACTTCACACCATTTAAATTAACTGCAGATTCTATAGAGGCATCTGAGTTTCCACTACTGATTAACTGCCCAACAGATAGATCTGAAGAGGAATGCTGTTATAGAATGAAGTGGGAGAGAAATTGAGTTAATCTAGGAACTCCTTGAGGACTAAGACAAATGTTTTTCCAAATTACTGGAACTCCATTTTCTATGAGAATGCTAGCAGATAAAAGGTACCTGAAACCGATTTGTTGAATGAATGGAAACATTCTGCATGATGGAAGCACCGACCAAGATGGTCCTTCAAGATAGCCTGAATAGGAGGTTGATGATAAAGACTGAGGCTCGAGTCCCAGTTCCAGTCCTTGCAGCTGTGCAACCTTGCACTAGTTAATCTCTCCACGCTTTATTTTCCTTATATGTACAATAGAGATGATAACAGTCTCTATCTCCTAGCATTATTCTGAGAATTAAAAGAGAAAACACATGCTAAGGGCACAGGAGAGGGCCTGGGGAAATAGGAAACTGTCAGGTTGTAATGTCAGTTCTTATAGTTATTTTTTTTTTATCATATTTGTTACTACAGTGGTACTACTTTGGATGAGTCAAGGCTTAGGAGTAAGGCCTCTATCTCACTTAATTTACATCATAAGGTTTATTTACAGCATAAGGTTTTAAGCTTACCCTACATGACCCTGATGCTGGGAGGGATTGGGGGCAGGAGGAGAAGGGGATGACAGAGGATGAGATGGCTGGATGGCATCACCAACTCGATGGACATGATTTTAAGTGAACTCCAGGAGTTGGTGATGGACAGGGAGGCCGGGCGTGCTGCGGTTCACAGGGTCGCAAAGAGTCAGACACGACTGAGCGACTGAACTGCACTGAACATGGCAACATGCTTTCCCTGAAAAGCAACATAGGGACTTGTCCTTTACTGAATGCCTTTATAGACGGCAGAAAAATACAGAGACTAATGTAAATGTCCTATTATTGTGTGGCTTTTGAGTTTTTATCAGGTTTCAGTTAACTAACAAGGTCAAAATATTTAGGATTATAAAGAATCTCTGCCAAACTATAGGTGTGTCTGCTTTTGTGCTGTTTCCAGTTCTTAGCTCTCACGATACAAAAGGAAAACAGAAAAGAAAGAAGGAAGGGTGGGGGAGAATGGAGGGAAAAAATAAAAAATTTCCTGAAATTCTATCTTAAAGGACAAGTCCAGTGGTTAATAATCATGTTGGAGAAATGCTGGACTAAGATTTTAACAGCTTAGTTACAGATCTCTTGATGTATCTTCATACAATCTTTATACAATACTAACTGGAGATTTGAAGCTCTGCTGAAGTTGCAGAAATTCAAAATTATTCATTGAAAATGAATATACGGAATTACTTAAGCCCTTCCAGCATGGAACGTCTCATTTTTCTCTTCCTTTGGGATAAAATGGAAAGCATCTGTCTAGAATGCGGGAGACCCGGGTTTGAGCCCTGGGTTGGGAAGATCCCCTGGAGAAGGAAATGGCAATCCATTCCAGTACTATTGCCTGGAAAATCCCATGGACAGAGGAGCCTGGTAGGCTACAGTCTATGGGGTCACAAAGAGTTGGACACAACTGAGCGACTTCACTTCACTTCACTTGGGATAATTCTCTGTGTAATATGAGGCACTGAAAGATTAAATATACCCTGCATTCCTGCCCTGAGTCTAAGTTGGAGAAATGATTTTTTTTTTTTTTGCCTTGCCCAGGAGTATCTTGATATCTACATTGCTACCCCCTGCAGGATGACTTAGTCCAATCAAGAAGCAGTTTTTCCCATCAGAGGAGGATGTGTGCTCCATCACTGTGAGCAAACCAGTGCTGAACACAGAGAGAAAGCAGGAACTCAGGCACCAGAGGGATCACTGATGCCAGTGAAACCAAGAGAGACCTCCCCAGGTGGACAAGGTATTAGAGCAAGTATTTCATAGAATACTTTGAAGAGTGAGCCTCCACCAAAATTTTTGATAGAAGTTCTACTTAAAATGCATTTTAGAAGTTGCAGATGAAATTATTATTAGCTTATTTGCAGCACAGTAAGTTTCAGAACTTCCTTGGAATCTTTCACATATCCCTTGCCTCTGGACAACTATTAAAGGCTCCTGATCCTCTGTACTTCCTTGCAATGAGGAATATGTTCAAGTTTTTTATTTCTCTTGCACCCACTCACTCTGTTTTATCAGCTTTTTTTTTTTTTACCAACCCTTCAACTTTGATCAACATCTTGCTATTCCCCTGCTCATTCGATCCTGATATTTCAGATCTCCCCTCACAGCCAAATCTTCCTTAGTATTCAGGTATCAGGTTCCTCTTAAGTCCTACATCTGTCCACCAATCACATACATTCCAAACACAAGAGCTGAGTTCTGAGATCTCCACTTGTCCAGAAGGAAAGCTAAGAGCAAGGATCTTAAAACAGGAGTGGAAAAAACTCATTTAAAAAGAATGCAGCATGAAAGACATTCAAAAAGGGTCAGAAGAAGCTGAAGAATAGGAATAGGTAGCAGACCAGTGGTTTCTCTTGGCTATGTTGGCAAAGAGTTCTCATAGGATACTTAGGAGTAGGAGTATGAGTATTCAAGACCCAGAAACCTACTCAGTCTCACTCACATCAGGAAGTTTTCATAAGCCTCTTATCCTTATCCATCAGAGGGCAGGTAGAATGAAAACCACAATCACAGAAAACTAATCAAACTGATCACATGGACCACAGCCTTGTCTAACTCAATGAAACTATGAGTGATGCTGTGTAGGGCCACCCAAGATGGATGGGTCATGGTGGAGAGTTCTGAAAAAAAAGTGGTACACTGGAGAAGGGAATGGCAAACCACTTCAGTATTCTTGCCTTGAGAACCCCATGAACAGTTCAGTCACTCAGTCGTGTCCGACTCTTTGCGACCCCATGGACTGCAGCACGCCAGGCCTCCCTGTCCTTCACTAACTCCCAGAGCTTACTCAAACTCATGTCCATTGAGTCGGTGATGCCATTCAACCATCTCATCCTCTGTCGTCCCTTTCTCCTCCTCCAAAATGTCTTGGTGCAAAATGTCTTGGTTAAACAATAATTATTAATGAGATTCCTCCTGTACAATGACATGAACCTCCATCCACAGATATTCAGGCACTCTATCAGATCTAATCCCTTGAATCTATTTGTCATTTCCACTGGATAATCGTAAGGGATTTGATTTAGGTCATACATGAATGGTCTAGTGGTTTTCCCTACTTTCTCCAATTTAAGGCTGAATTTGGCAAGGAGTTCATGATCTGAGCCCCAGTCAGCCCCCAGTCTTCTTTTTGCTGATGGGACCAGATGCCACAATCTTAGCTTTCTGAATGTTGAGTTTTAAACCAGCTTTTTCACTCTCTTCTTTCACCTTCTTCAAGAGGCTCCTTAGTTCCTCTTTGCTTTCTGCTATTAGGGTGGTGTCATCTGCATATCTGAGGTTATTGATATTTCTCCTGGAAATCTTGATTCCAGCTTGAGCTTCATCCAGCCCAGCATTTTGAAAAGTAAGCTGAGTTTTCCTCCAAATGTTCCATGTCACTTTAGTCATGGCTAAACAATAGCTATAAGAAGAAACTGGGTGCAGTAGTAAACAAGTCAATATGCAATCATCAGTCCTATCTTCCCAGGTCTTCTGAAGGGCATCACAGAATGACAGACAAAACTAAGAATATGGAGGCTTTGGGTCCAGTAGTGAGTTTAGGGTTATGGCTGGCTGACTTCAGCATAAGACTTTTAACTCATTTATGTTCCACTGAAGAACCAAGGCTTCAGCAATACGTGAACCATGAACTTCCTGATGTTCAAGCTGGTTTTAGAAAAGGCAGAGGAACCAGAGATCAAATTCCCAACATCCACTGGATCATGGAAAAAGCAAGAGAGTTCCAGAAAAACATCTATTTCTGCTTTATTGACTATGCCAAAGCCTTTGACTATGTGGATCACAATAAACTGTGGGAAATTCTGAAAGAGATGGGAATACCAGACCATCTGGTCTGCCTCTTGAGAAATCTGTATGCAGGTCAGGAAGCAACAGTTAGAACTGGATATGGAACAACAGACTGGTTTCAAATAGGAAAAGGAGTACGTCAAGGCTGTATATTGTCACCCTGCTTATTTAACTTATATGCAAAGTACATCATGAGAAACGCTGGGCTGGAAGAAACACAAGCTGGAATCAAGATTGCCGGGAGAAATATCAATAACCTCAGATATGCAGATGACACCACTCTTATGGCAGAAAGTGAAGAGGAACTAAAAAGCCTCTTGATGAAAGTGAAAGAGGAGAGTGAACAAGTTGACTTAAAGCTCAACATTCAGAAAATGAAGATCATGGCATCAGGTCCCATCACTTCATGGGAAATAGATGGGGAAACAGTGGAAACAGTGTCAGACTTTATTTTCTTGGGCTCCAAAATCGCTGCAGATGGTGACTGCAGCCATGAAATTAAAAGATGCTTACTCCTTGGAAGAAAAGTTATGAGCAACCTAGATAGCATATTCAAAAGCAGAGACATTACTTTGCTGTCTAGTCAAAACCACATGGTTTTTGCTGTGGTCATGTATGGATGTGAGAGTTGGACTGTGAAGACAGCTGAGTGCTGAAGAATTGATGCTTTTGAACTGTGGTATTGGAGAAGACTCTTGAGAGTCCCTTGGACTGCAAGGAAATCCAACCAATCCATTCTGAAGGAGATCAGCCCTGGGATTTCTTTGGAAAGAATGATGCTAAAGCTGAAACTCCAGTACTTTGGCCACCTCATGAGAAGAGTTGACTCATTCGAAAAGAGTCTGATGATGGGAGGGATTGGGGGCATGAGGAGAAGGGGACGACAGAGGATGAGATGGCTGGATGGCATCACTGACTCGATGGACGTGAGTCTGAGTGAACTCCGGGAGCTGGTGATGGACAGGGAGGCCTGGCGTCCTGTGATTCATGGGGTTGCAAAGAGTCGGACACGACTGAGTGACTGAACTGAACTGAACTGAAAGGGAAAAAAAAAAAAAAAGAAGCAGCTTGGGGCTCAGAAGGAAGAAACTAGGTTTGAAGAGCACATCTTTGCATTAGTACTGGTTCCCAAACCTGGCTACACTTCAGAGTCACCTAAGAATTTTTTTAAAATACTAATTCCTGGGTTCTACCTGCAGAGATTCTGATTAACTGGTCTGAGAAGCAGCCTGGGAAATGAGGTAAGAAAAGTCTTTCTCAAGCACACCTTGCAGTCATGTCTGACTGAGCTGCTAATCAAGATCGACTGGATTGCGGCATTCATGTCCATTACTAGGATGCTCACAACAAGGGTCGTAAAGAACAGACAGAAAGGACAGCACGTCCTCCTGCCTTTTTTAGCGCATGTGTTTTACTTGTGCCTTCTTTTCAATTTGTTAATTACTTGAACACTCCTCAAAGTTGTGAACGGACTTTGGCAGGATGACTGATGCCAGAACAGTTAATTATGTAAGAAAGTAAAGGTCAATTTATAATGTAAAACCTAATTTATAGGAATATTATTGCCAATCTAGAGGGAGCTCAAGGTTCCTTCTTCCCACCTCCTTTCCAGTCCCCATGGAGAAATACCATTTAGGTTTAGTTTAGGATTTTACTAGCTATTTGATATTGGATGGAATGGTATGGCCAAGTTAACAATTTTTCTAAAGGGGGTGTGGCCTATTTTGGATTACCTTTTTCTTTGGAAACTGAAGGGAAGAAAGTAAGATCTGGATTTGGGTTTTTATTTGGGAAACAGAAACATTTTCAGTTCAGTTCAGTTGCTTAGTCGTGTCCGACTCTTTATGACCCCATGAACTGCAGCATGCCAGGCCTCCCTGTCCATCACCAATTCCCAGAGTTTACTCAAACTCATGTCCATCAATTTGGTGATGCCATCCAACCATCTCATTCTCTGTCATTCCCTTTTCCTCCTGTCTTCGATCTTTCCCAGCATCAGGGTCTACTCCAGTCAGTTCTTTGCATCAGGTGGCCAAAGTATTGGAGTTTCAGCTTCAACATCAGTCCTTCCAGTGAATATTCAGGACTGATTTCCTTTAGGATGGATTGGTTGGATCTCCTTGCAATCCAGGGGACTTTCAAGAGTTTTCTACAACACCACAGTTCAAAATCATCAATTCTTTGGTGCTCAGCTTTCTTCACAGTCCAACTCTCACATCCATACATGACTACTGGAAAAACCATAGCCCTGACTAGACGGACCTACTTAGCTAATTAGGTGCATATTAGCAGAGCAAAAAGAAGTCCTTTCAGGGGTCCATTGAAACTTCCTGCTTTAGGCTTAGGAGCTAACCTAAGATTTCTTTGCTTAATTTTGCTTAACCTTCATCATCTGTCAGTTTTTCATTTCTCTCCTCATCTTCCTACTCTTCCCCACCCTCAGTTTTGTTAAAAGAGAGATAAAAGAAATTGGGAAGAAAAGTCAAAAGTATCAAGGCTGAACTTAGTTTAAACAACAGAAAAACAACAGTGCCTGACTTTGTCTCAATTGTCCATCAATGTCATCTATGAAGACTAACACAAGCACACAGACAGAAATATAATACAACATAAAATATGCAATAAAAGATTTACCAGATTCTGAGCAAAATTACCAGAAGCCATTGTCTTAGTCCCCTTGGGCTGCTATAATATAATACAATAGACTGAGTTGCTTAAACAATAGCAGTTGGTTCTGGAGTTTGGGGAGTTCACGATCAAGATACTGGGCAGCTGGGCTCCTGGTGAGAGCTCTCTTTCTGGCTTGCACACAGTGCCTTTCACACTGTGTCCTCACACGAGAGAAAGAGAGAGGGTGTGCTTTATGTCTCTTCCTATTAAGGACACTGATTCCACCATGAAGGTCCCACTCTCCTGATCCCATCTAAACCCAGTTGTCTCCAAAGGCCTTGTTTTGAAATATCATCATACAGGGGGTGAAGGCTTTGACAGACGAATTTGACGGGAGCACAAAGCAACCATAGAAGAGAGAGGGTCAGTTTGAGGAATTTTCATTGCCTGATCTAACTTCTAACCCTGGAAATGGGTAACTTTGGATAAAACAAAGACAGAATAAAGCTTCCAACATCTCTTACTGCACTATACTTTTCCTTAGAAGCATCATTGCAACAAACAACAGATACTCTCCTTATCTTTGGGGGAAAATCCTGTGAGGTGGATATCAGGTACATTCCTCCTGCTCTACTTTTAACCACACATCTCTAAAAAATACGCAAGTGTTTAAACACAACCCCTACACTTGAATTCATAGCCCTTCAAAGAAGGGTTCAAATATACGGTTCAAATATAAAGGTTACATGGAAGCTTTTGGTAGATGAGGCAAAAAGATTAAAATCATCTTGGATGCCTGCTCTTCTTTAGATCACTTCTCTACTTTTGAACTCACTGTCCATGTGGCTGGTGTGATTAGATGAGGCCAGATCTTCCTCTCCCTGGAGAGAAAACACCATATATCCCTTCTACCTTAAGACATCTGAGAATCTCCTGTCTCTCATGGATATTAATTCAGTTCAATTGCTTTAAATAACACGGATGCACTGATAGCTCCACTTTAACTTCAGCATACATAAGTTCTCCAAAGTACAAATATTGTACAGCTGGGATCCTGATGTTAATTTAGTCCCTCTTGATTGACTCTCATTTTCAGTGTGACTGTGGTTTTGGATATACAGCATCTATTGATACATTGAGAGTAATATATCTAGATACTACTTTATTAATGTGCTCAACCAGAATTAATTAAGGGGTGGAGAGCATTGCAATGGTTTCTCTCTTTTTCAAAAAGAAATATGTACTTATTTATTTCGCTGACTCAAGTCTTAATTGCAATCTTTTGTTGTGGTGCACAGACTCTCTAGTCATAGAGCTCTGTAATGTGGTATAGTGGATCCACAGCACATGAGCTTCAGAAGTTGCGGTACATGGGCTTAGCTGCTCCACAGCGTGTTGGACCTTAGTTCCTCAACCAGAGCTCAAACTTGTGTCCCCTGCATTGCAAGGCAGATTCTTAACCACTGGACCACCAGGGAAGTCCCCTGCGATGACTTCTCACATCAACTACACAGAACTGAACCAAATTTCACAGATGAAGGGCATGGTCCTTCACAAGACTGTCCTCATTTCAGATACCAGCTGTAAGTGTAGAAGTTTCCGGGCCACCTTCACTTCTGACCCACTGTCTACAAATCTGGTGATTCCTACTACGCCCTCAGCTTGATAATTCACTAGAACAATTCACAGAACTGAGAACACCACTATAGTTATGATTAAAGTATTATTACAGCAGAAAGATACAAATCAGAACAAGTCAGAGAGAGATGCACATGGCCAAGTCTAGGAAATAAAATTCTATGAAATAAAATTCATATTCTCTACCCTCTACTGTGCATTGCGTACCTGCATTATTAACCAAACCCCCCTCATTGGCAGAAAGACCTGCTTAACCCTAAAGAGTAATATTCTCCTACCATCAACAACTCCTTAAAAAATAACATTCATCTTTGATATTATAAGGAGCTATGATGACACTTAGATCTGGAAAATGTAAACTATCAATAACATGTCATTTAATGTACACACTTCTGTCTCAAAAACTTATATAACTGTGCCTTGACTTCTAATAGGCAGAACAGTTTTTGGAGCTTTCTGAGATGCTGTTCTCAAGTTGTAATCCCCAGTTTGGCTCAAGTAAAATTTTCCATTCCTTTATCAGATCTACTTTTTGTCAACATTCATGGTGTAGTCAACAGGGCATCAGAGATACTTACTAGAAAGCATCTGGCATCCACTGGAACCAGGGTTCAGTGCCAGCATGGGCCATGGAGCCCCACTCATTTCTCAGTACTCCTCAGGTACTCGGAGAATCTCCTGATATCCAGATCTCGTTGTTTGAGTGATGATCCTAAAGATGTTATTCAACCTGTTTTGCTTAAGATGTGGTGTCTTAAGGGGCACTGGTGCATTTCTGAGGCCAGGATCCTTAGGGGATCTGGGCAAGAAGCCCATGGAAACACAGGTGGCTGAGTTTTTATTAAATCTGGCTTAAATTTTTTGAAAAATGAGTTGATATATGGTCTGAACACAACTGTCGCTAGTGAAATGAGAGACAATTACTCAGTTCCAAAGAATAAGGGACACCCATTACAATCATTTGGAACAGGAAACGGCGAACCACTCCAGTATTCTTGCCTGGGAAATCCCATGGACAGAGGAGCCTGGCAGGCTGCAGTCCATGGGGTCACAGAGTTGGACACGACTTAGCAACTGAGCATGAGCATGACCACTACCGTTAACTAATTGCTGCTCCTCTGGGCAGCACCACAAGGCTGATAATCCAGTGCTTCAGGCACCCATGATGGTTTTAAACTGTTACAGGGAGGAAACAAGCCATGTAAACAGAGTAGAATTGACCCAACTATAACTCCTTAAAGAACTAGACTCAGAAACAGCACACATGCAGTCCACCAGGCTCTCAGAATTGTTCAGATTATATCTTGTATCTCACATCTGAATTAGGCTATGAAATTAATATTGGGAGATTGTACCTCAAAGGCCAAACAGCTCCCCTGGAAACGGCCACCTATGGGAATACCAGCTGGGTTTATGTATGCTTACAAGTACTTAACTGAGAATTAAAGGAAATCAGGCCCTAAAATGGCCAAGATGGGGTTATTTTGGTACTCCAGAACAATTTTGAGCATGCAGTTTAAGACAGTAGTCTTTTCGACCTGTGCCCTGCAGAGTCTTCTCGAAAAAACAGTGATTAAGTGTTTTTCTCTTTTCTAAAATTAGATTAGCAGGGGAAAATATTTGTAGGGCTAGCTCCTTGGACCCTTTGAATTAGAAAATTTCTAAATTATTAAAATTTTAGAGAGCTCTCATCTTAGACTCAGAGAAGGCAATGGCAACCCACTCCAGTACTCTTGCCTGGCAAATCCCATGGATGGAGGAGCCTGGTAGGCTGCAGTCCATGGGGTCGTGAAGAGTCGGACACGACTGAGTGACTTCACTTTCACTTTTCACTTTCATGCATTGGAGAAGGAAATGGCAACCCACTCCAGTGTTCTTACCTGGAGAATCCCAGGGACGGGGGAGCCTAGTGGGCTGCCGTCTCTGGGGTCACACAGAGTTGGACATGACTAAAGCGACTTAGCAGCAGCAGCAGCATCTTAGACTACTGTTATCTATTTTAAGTGGTATGTGGAAGCACCAAAAGGCTTCAGAATTCCGAAAAAGCCTCATTGAAAGATTTGTTGTAAAAGATTAGCTCAAGATCGTAGAGTAGAAGGATATGCCCTCATCCCTTCTTATGAGAACATTGGAATCACAGCTAACTGCTGAGCAACCATCAACAAAGAAACACCAGACCCTATCAAAAAAGATACCTTACATCTAAAGACAAAGAGGGGTGAGACAGTAGGAGGAATGCAAGTGTGATAGAATCAAGTTCCATACCCATCAGGTGGGCAACCCACAGACTGAAGAACAACTGTACCACAGAAATTCTGCCACTGCAGTGAAAGTCCTGAGCCCCACATCAGGCAACTCAGTTGGGAGCTCAGGAAACAGGATAAGGATGCCCAGAGGGTCTGGCTTTGAAGGCCAGTGGGATTAGATTATAGGACTTCCACAGCACTGGAAGAAACAGAAACTCCATTCTTGAAGGGCACAAACAGGGTCCTGTGTGCACCAGAACCCAGGGGAAAGGAGCACTGACCCAACAGGAGATTGGGCCAGACCTGCCTGCTGGCATTGGAGGGTCTCTGGCAGAGATGGGAGAACAGCTGTGGCTCATGGAGGGGACACTGGCATCAACAGTTCTGGAAAGGACCCACTGGCAGGAGACTCCAGAGGCTGCCATTAGCCCCAATAAACAACTTGTAGGTTCCAGTGCTGGGTCATCTCACGCCAGACACCCAACAGGGAGGGAACACAGCCCCAGCCATCATCAGACAAGAGGATTAAAATTTTACTAAGCTTGGTCATGTCTGATTCTTTGCAATCCCATGGACTAAACAGTACATGGAATTCTCCAGGCCAGAATACTGGAGTGGATAGCCGTTCCTGTCTCCAGGGGATCTTTCCAACCCAGGGATCGAACCCAGGTCTCCCACATTGCAGGTGGATTCTTTACCAGCTGGGCCACCAGGGAAGCCCTTTGCTGAGCAACAGCCCTGCCCACCACCAGCCCCTACCATCAGGAAGCCTGCACAAGTCTCTTAGACAGCCTCATCCACTAGAAGACAGACAGCAGAACTAAGAAGAATTTTAAGCTTGTGAATAAAAATCATAATCACAGTAAGTTAGACAAAGTGAAACAGCAGAGGATTATGCCCCAGATGAAAGAACAAGGCAAAACCCCAGAAAAACAACTAAATGAAGTGGAGAAAGGCAAATTTCCAAAAAAAGAATTCAGAGTAATGATATTAAAGATGCTCTAGGATCTCGGAAAAAGAATGGATGCAAGGATTGAGAAGATGCAAGAGATGTCTAACAAAGACCAAGAAGAACTAAAGAACAAAGAGAGATGAACAACCTAATAACTAAAATAAAAAATACATAGAAGGAATCAATAGCAGAATAACTGAGGCAGAAGAACAGATAAGTAACCTGGAAGACATAGTGGTGAAAATCACTGGTGTGGAACAGAATGAAGAATGGAAAAAAAAGAAAAGGGGGTGTGACTGTACACACTGCTATACTTAAAATGGATACCCAACAAGGACCTATACAGGGAACTCTGCTCAATATTATGTACAATCTAAATGGGAAAAGAATTTTAAAAAGAATAGATACATATATATGCATAACTGAATCACTCTGCTGTATATCTGATCAACTATACTCCAAAGTAAAGAGAAAAGTTTTTTGTAAAAGGCTATTGAACTGTGGTGTTGAAGACTCTTGAGAGTCCCTTGGACTGCAAGGAGATCCAAGCAGTCCATTCTGAAGGAGAGCAGCCCTGGGTGTTCTTTGGAAGGAATGATGCTAAAGCTGAAACTCCAGTACTTTGGCCACCTCACACGAAGAAGAGTTGACTCATTGGAAAAGACTCTGATGCTGGGAGGGATTGGGGGCAGGAGGAGAAGGGGACGACAGAGGATGAGATGGCTGGATGGCATCACCAACTCGATGGACGTGAGTTTGAGTGAACTCTGGGAGTTGGTGATGGACAGGGAGGCCTGGCGTGCTGTGATTCATGGGGTCGCAGAGAGTCGGACACGACTGAGCAACTGAACTGAACTGAATGAAAGATTAATGATATAAAAGGTATCTAAAACTTTACTGCTCCCCTCCTTCCTCCTCAATTTGAGTACTTGTTCTAGTAATCTGAATTGCCTTTCTACCCCAAAGACACTATTAAACGATTACCTTTAGAATTGTAACCACCTGAGGCTGCAAGTAAGCCTGTTTAGATCAAAGGCTGAACCAATCATCATAATTAGAGAATTTCTTAACCCAGGGAAGATCCTCAAAAGTGTTTGTAAATGGATTACCAAAATGAGAGGCCACCAGTCTGACTAAACTGACCAAAGCTGATATTTGAAAATGAAAGTCATTCAGATGTGTCCGACTCTTTGTGACCCCACGGACTATAGCCTGCCAGCTTCCTCTGTACATGGACTTCTCCAGGCAAGAATACTGGAGTGGATAGCCAATCCTTTCTCCAGGGGATCTTCCCAACCCAGGGACTGAACCTAGGTCTCCCACACTGCAGGCAGATTCTTTACCATCTGAGCCACCAGGGAAGGCCCTATCCCTTCTCCAGGGGGTCTTCCTGACCCAGGGATTGAACCTGGGTCTATTGCACTGCAGGCTGATTCTTTACCAGCTGAACTACCAGGGAAGAAGTTAATAGAATTTTTTTTTTGAGTTTTAACCCTAAGGGTTAATTTTTTATAAATAAATAAATTTATTTAATTGGAGGCTAATTACTTTACAATATTGTATTCGTTTGCCATACATAAACATGAATCTGCCACGGGTGTACACGTGTTCCCCATCCTGATCCCCCCTCCCACCTCCCTCCCCATACCATCCCTCTGGGTCATCCCAGTGCACCAGCCCCAAGCATCCTGTATCATGCATCGAGCCTCGTCTGGTGATTCGTTTCATATATGATATTATACATGTTTCAATGCCATTCTCCCAAATCATCCCACCCTCACCCTCTCCCACAGAGTCCAAAAGACTGTTCTACACATCTGTGTCTCTTTTGCTGTCTTGCATACAGGATTATCGTTACCATCTTTCTAAATTCCATATATATGTGTTAGTATACTGTATTGCTGTTTTTCTTTCTGGCTTACTTCACTCTGTATAGTAGGCTCCTGTTTCATCCACCTCATTAGAACTGATTCAAATGTATTCTTTTTAATGGCTGAGTAATACTCCACTGTGTATATGTACCACAGCTTTCTTATCCATTCATCTGCTGATGGACATCTAGGTTGCTTCCATGTCCTGGCTATTATAAACAGTGCTGCGATAAACATTGGGGTACACGTGTCTCTTTCAATTCTGGTTTCCTCGGTGTGTATGCCCAGCAGTGGGATTGCTGAGTCGTATGACAGTTCTATTTCCAGTTTTTTAAGGAATCTCCATACTGTTCTCCATAGTGGCTGTACTAGTTTGCATTCCCACCAACAGTGTAAGAGGGTTCCCTTTTCTCCACACCCTCTCCAGCATTTATTGCTTGTAGGCTTTTGGATCGTAGCCATTCTGACTGGCGTGAAATGGTACCTCATTGTGGTTTTGATTTGCATTTCTCTGATAATGAGTGATATTGAGCATCATTTCATGTGTTAGCCATCTGTATGTCTTCTTTGTAGAAATGTCTATTTAGTTTTTTGGCCCAATTTTTGATTGGGTCATTTATTTTTCTGGAATTGAGCTGCAGGAGTTGCTTGTATATGTTTGAGATTAATTCTTTGTCACTTGCTTCATTTGCTATTATTTTCTCCCATTCTGAAAGCTGTCTTTTCACCTTGCTTATAGTCTCCTTTGTTGTGCAGAAGCTTTTAATTTTAGTTAGGTCCCATTTGTTTATTTTTGCTTTTATTTCCAATATTCTGGGAGGTGGGTCATAAAGGAACCTGCTGTGATTTATGTCAGAGAGTGTTTGCTTATGTTCTCCTCTAGGAGTTTTATAGTTTCTGGTCTTACGTTTAGATCTTTAATCCATTTTGAATTTATTTTTGTGTGTGGTGTTAGAAAGTGTTCTAGTTTCATTCTTTTGAATCCATACTGGATCTGCTTCTGTGCCCTGAATTCTTATTTTGCCACTTTTGTTGTTATAGGCACACATATTGGCCTGCCTTGGGCTTCCCAGATGGCACTAAAGTAAAGAACGCACATGCCAGTGCAGGAGCTGTAAGAGACGTGGGCTCAGTCTCTGGGTTGGGAAGATCCCTGGAGGAGGGCACGGCAACCCGCTCCAGTGTTCTTGCCTGGAGAATCCCATGGAAGAGGAACCTGGCAGGCTACAGTCCATAGGGTTGCAAAGATTCAGACAGGACTGAAGTGACTTGGCATGCACACACAATGGCCTGCCTCAGGGAGCCCTGCCTGGCCCCTCTGCCTGACCTTTGGGCTAGGGTGCCTTTGGCTCACAGGGAGATAGCATGACCCTGCCCACCTGTGAAGGACTATAAGTAAGTAAAATTAACACATCCCCCTGACTGAGGCTTGCCATTCTAGGAGATATTTACAATAATTGAATGGTCTTTTTACTTTGCTTCCTTACCTCCCCCCATCTCTAACCCATAAAAGAACCTGGCATCCAGGCCCCAACAAGATGTTTACTTTGAGGCACTAGCCAGCCATCTTCTCAGTCAGCCGGCTTTATGAACAGTCTCTTCTTTGCCTTAACACCCTGTCTCTAGGATTTATTGGCCTATTGTACAGCGAGCAAGGTGAGCTTGGACTTGAATAACAGAAGGGGAACTTCTCCCTTAAGCTAAATGAGAGAAAGTAAAACATTTCAACATAGGTGAATGGTATGCCAGTTCCTTGATATCACTGAGGTGGTCATCCAATTCTTTGAAAAAATTAAAAAAAACTGCCCTTGTTTTATAAATCTAGTCTTTACAGGATCAGAGGTGTGGCTCCAAAAATAATTCAAAACCCACCAATTTTAACACTCCAAAAACCTCTCCTATTTGATTGTAAGAGACCTGTAAGTATTGAGGGAAAGGGAGGAGAGAGGGTAGGCAGCAGTCATCCTAGAAGAGACTTGCCTTTCTCCTCCTATACCTTGAGATGCAAATATTCTACCTGGTCTTCTCCAGGAACTCTTATCTCTGCTATCTTTTTAAAATGCAAATTTCAGGAAAAGGTGTAGCAATTTGGAACTTGTCAAGACTAATAGAAATCTTAAGTATCTTCTCCATAAATATTAGGAGTCTAAGGCAAAGCTTCTAGCTACTTATATAGTTTCTTGACAAACCTTCCCTAAAATCCTTCTTACAGTTAGATTTTTATACTCCACTGCCCTGATGATTAAAGATGTTGTCTGGTATGAAATTTTAATGAGTACATCAAACTTTCAACAAGCAAATGGCTTATTTTTGCTGCGTCTTTTGGTCTGATTCAGTCCATAAAGGAATGCCAAAACAAGGGATAACGTCAGTTATTAATTTCTTTACCACTATTGTGGCAACAACTAATGTAATCAGATAGTGTTCAGTCCATCCACTAAACATGTAAATGACAACCAAACAGTGAGTACAGCCTAAAGCTGGGGGCAAATCTATTAAATCCATCTGGAGTACCACAGAGGAAAATGTGAGGTTTAGAGGACTTCCTAGGTGATGGAGAGCTCTCCTACAAATTTGGTTAAGATTTACAAGTAGCGCACTGAGAAATAATTTGGTCAGAAATTTTGTGCATGCCAGGGCAAAACCAATGGTCTTTTAGTTCCTTAACTATCCTTCCCCCACAGGCTATATCATCCAGAGAGGTAATAAAGAAGCTAGATTCTAAACGTTACAATGATTTTGTAACAAGGGAGAATAGAATCTGACTCCATGTTGGATATGTTTCTTTTACATTCACCTTTGCTCCCCTAAGGCGACTAAGCAGGAGATACTTTGTAAGACTTATGGACTTTTTACTTTACTTCCTCACCTCCTTCCCCTCTGTTCTATAAAAGAAACTAGTATCCTGACCCTGATAAGATGGTACTTTAGGACACTAGCTTGTCATCTTCTCAGATGCCTGGCTTTTCAAATAAAGTTGTTATTTTTTATTTCGACACCTCATCTCCCAATTATTGTCCTGTTGTGTGGCAAGCAGACCAAGCTTGGACTCAGTAACAATTTAAGATGATTGGGAGGTTTAGGTAAAAAAGCCTGCTCATAAGTGTTTTCTCACTGTATAAAGTGCTATGTCCTATGGATTTGTAATACAGACAAACATATTAAAAAGCAGAGATATCACTTTGCTGACAAAGGTCCATATAGTTAAAGCTGTTTTTTTCTAGCAGCTATGTACAGATGTGAGAGCTGGACCATGAAGGAGGCTGAGCACCGAAAAACTGATGGTTTCGAACTATGGTGTTGGTGAAGATTCTTGAGAGTCCCTTAGACTGCAAAGATATTAAACCAGTCAATCCTAAAAGAAATCAACTATGAATATTCAGTAGCAGGACTGATGCTGAAGCTCCAATACTTTGACCACTTGATGCAAAGAGCTGACTCATTGGAAAAGACCCTGATGCTGGGAAAGATTGAAGGCAAAAGGAGAAAGGGATAACAGAGGATGAGATGGTTGGATAGCATCACTGACTTGATGGACATAAGTCTGAGCAAACTCAAGGAGACAATGAAGGACAGGAAAGCCTGGTGTGCTGCAGTGCATGGGCTTGCAAAGAGGTGGACAGGAATTAGCGACTGAACAGCAAGATACAGCACCAGGAACAAAGAGACGAATGGGGAGCCCAACATAAGACTAACGTGCATGTGTGCTACATAAGCTATGTCAGTCAAGGCAGTTGCTGCACACACCACATAGAAGCCTGGGGGCATTCCTCATCCCACCGTGTCTAATGACATGAGAAATGGTAGACCATGACTGAGAGACAAAAGACGAATGCCTGAAACAATCCCATTACTTTCATGACATTATAGATTAAAATCTTTGTCAAAGCTAGGTAAACAAAGAGCCAGGAGTGTACATGAAGCTAATTTTAAGGCTTCAGAGGAGGTAAATGCCCCTGAAGGCCAGAAAATAAGTTCTGGGATAATATCTGGAAGAAGGGCATACAGACTTTTAGCAGGGCTACAAAATTCGGACTCTACTGGTTGCAATAGCCAGCTGCCCCTAAAACTTTATGTAATTGCCTCTTCATTTGAGGGAGAAGGATGGACAAAGTTGACTTAAGACATTTGGGGGTGAGCTTCCAAATGCCTTGAGATAAGTTATGTCTTAAGTGGGTAACAATTTGGACTCACTAAAGTTTAGATCTGGAGGCCTTCTGGCCTCATTCAGCTAGTTCTTTTAGGAGGATGAAGGAGTCTATAAGAGCCTCCTGCTTAGTTTGATCACAAAACAAAAGGTCATCAACATACTAAATAAGCATGGAGTTTTGGGTAAATGCTACAGAATCAAGTCTACTTTAAGGATCTAGGGAAATATTGAGGGAGATTCACAATATCCCAGGCCACAATTCACAGTTCAAGTGAATTGTCTTGCTTTACACAGTTACGCAAAAAGAAACTGTGAGTCAGGGTGCGATGGGATTGAGAAAAAGGTTGAACAGAGGTAACTTTACTAGAAACCATGCTGTGTTAGCAGGAATTGAGGAATTACAAAAGGTTTAGATTCTTAGTGTTAGTTGCTCAGTCATGTCCAACTCTTTGCAACCCTATGAACTGCAGCCTGCCAGGCTCCTCGGTCCATGGAATTCTCCAGGCAAAAATACTGGAGTGGGTAGCCATTGCCTTCTCTGCGGGATCTTCCCAACCCAGGGATTGAACCCAGGTCTCTTATACTGCAGGCAGATTCATTACCACCTAAGCCACCTGACTGCAGCTATGAAATTAAAAGAGGCTTGCTCCTTAGAAGAAAAGCTATGACCAACCTAGATAGTATATTAAAAAGCAGAGACATTATTTTGCCAACAAAGGTCCATCTAGTCAAATCTATGGTTTTCCCAGCAGCCATGTATAGATGTGAGAGTTGGACTATAAAGAAAGCTGAGCACCAAAGAATTGATGCTTTTGAACTGTGGTGTTGGAGAAGACTCCTGAGAGTCCCTTGGACTGCAAAGAGATCAAACCAGTCCATCTTAAAGGAAATCAGTCCTGAATATTCACTGGAAGGACTGATGCTCCAATACTTTGGCCACCTGTTGCAAAGAACTGACTGATTGGAAAAGATCCTGACGCTAGGAAAGATTGAAGGCAGGAAGAGAAAGGGATGACAAAGGATGAGATGGTTGGATGGTATCAATGACTTGATGGATATGAGTTTGAGCAAGCTCCAGGAGTTGGTGATAAACAGGGAAGCCTGGCATGCTGCAGTCCATGGGGTCGCAAAGAGTCGGACACAATTAAGCAACTGAACTGAACTGAACTGAACACCTTAGGCTCTTAGGTCTTGTACAAATCTACATATTTGGTTTCTGCCGGAGTCAAATTTGCCTTTTTCTTCCTGGTAAGTATGGGGTGTTACAAGGTTAGGAAGTAAAGACAAGTACATCCTGCTTCAAAAGAGAGTCCATAATAGATTCAATTCCTAGCTGTTCATCCCTGGAGAGAGAGTATTGGGCTTCTGATAGAAAAGGTTTATTCTTCTTCTAACTAATGTGCACAGGTTCTGCACTCAATAACAATCCTCTTTTATTTGCATGTGTAGCCCAGAGACTAATTGGGGCATCTTTTGAGGACTCATCCTCTCCAGAGAAATTTAAATCAGAACGAGTTTCTAGTAAGGAAAGTAGAAGAATTAGAGTTTGGTCTGAGGGCAGAGAAATCATTACAGTTTACAGTGGTATTAAATTTACATAAAAATCTGCTGGTGGACAGTTGGAAACTAGAAAGTCATGATGAGTCTTAAAAGGTCTAGCGAGATTGGGGTTAGCTAAGTTATGGGCAATGAAATAGGCCACCCAAAGACACTGACAGCTCAAGGTGACAGGGAGGAGCTGACTGTAGAGAAAGCAGCACCAGTGTCAAAAACCAGTTCTAATGAGGTGGATAAAACTGGAGTCTATTATACAGAGTGAAGTAAGCCAGAAAGAAAAACAGCAATACAGTATACTAACACATATATATGGAATTTAGAAAGATGGTAACGATAACCTTGTATGTGAGACAGCAAAAGAGACACAGATGTATAGAACAGTCTTTTGGACTCTGTGGGAGAGGGCGAGGGTGGGATGATTTGGGAGAATGGCATTGAAACATGTATAATATCATATAAGAAACAAATCACCAGTCCAGGATCGATGCAGGATACAGGATGCTTCAGGCTGGTGCACTGGGACGACCCAGAGAGATGGTACGGGGAGGGAGGAGGGAGTCGGGTTCAGGATGGGGAACACATGTTCATGTTGATGTATGGCAAAACCAATACAATATTGTAAAGTAATTAGCCTACAATTAAAATAAATAAATTTAAATTTAAAAAAATCCAATTCCTGATCCTCTATTTTAGGCTTAATGGTTGGCTGTGGGGTGAAATAAGGATGGGCTGACATCATCATTCAAGGGAAAACTGTCCCTCGGGAGAAGAAAGACAAATCTTCCGGGGATGCTTGAGCCTAGGAATGCTGTTTCTTAAACTTACTTTTCTCTTAAGTGTGAAACATTTCCTCTTTCAAAGGCCTGACTTCTCATAATACCTGAAACTCTCTGAAGGTACATAGGGAGAACTCTCCCTGGGCTTTAAATTATTCTCAGAGTTATATTTTGGCTTTCCTAAAAATTCAAATTGCAGAGCAAGAATTGTTATTTTGAATTTCTTTTTCCTTCTGTTTTCCTGTAAACTGTTTACAAAGAACTGTAGGGTAGCCTCCATTATTATGCTTAACAGCTATCCTGACCAACCAACATTGCTATTTTTGAACTTTTTTTTTAGTATTAGAAATTTTCCTTCTAAAGCAGAAATTAGGAGATACTATTTTCTGGGGCTTCCAGGTTTAATGCAGTGTGCCTTGGAAAAGCTTGTATAAAACATTCAACAAAGCCTTTGGATGTTATCCTTTATTTCTGAGTGCATAATTCAATCTTTGGTCAATTAAATCTAGGAGGACATAACTCATTTTACTCCTACTAAACTGCGACTATCTGCCTCCAATGGAGCTGACCCTTGGTCATTTGCAGGAGGGCCTGATAGAGGGTCTGGCCATACATTTCTTCTGGGAGAGGGACTTTCTCCAGGGAGTTGTCTGGCCTAGCTAATAAACTACAGTACAATTGCAGGCTGAAAGAATGCCCTTTGGTAGTATCAACAAAGAATGTTGACTGCCACTTCAGTAAGCAAAGGATGTTGCAGCCATAAATCCATCAGCCACTGAACCACCCTCAACATCCCCAAACCCTAGTCACAGTGCACCCTGAGGGGATTCAGGATGAGAAAAAACAGGATACCGGCCCAGTTAAAGTGCAAATCCAAGGAATAATTTCAAAAAACCCAGACTCTTGCATATACAGAAAAGTACTAAAATGATTAACTTGAGATGTCTGTTTGTTTTTGTTTAGCAGTTATCTTTCGATGTTCAACTTACGTGTGTTTTTCTTTCTTTTCCAGTAACAACCTCTATGTTTCTTGATTAGTCCTTTACCTCTTTGGAAAAGTCCCTCAGAGCTGAGAAGTTGCCATCCTGGGATACAGTCCTCACTAAGGTCTCTAACCTGGAGAAGGAAATGGCAAATCACTCCAACATCTTTGCCTGGAGAATCCCATGGAAAAAGGAGCCTGATGGGCTGCAGTCTATGGGGTTGCAAAGAGTCGGGCATGACTGAGCAACTAATACACAAGGTCTCTAAATAAACCATAATTCTCAACTTCTAGGTTGTGTCCTTTTTTTTTCAGTTGACAATCTTGGCAATCAATGAAGGGACCCAATGCAGATTTCCCTTCTTCTCCTGAACTCTTTGATGACACAGAGTCCTGGTACTCCCAGAATCCTCTTGGGTCTGTCCATCTCCTCTATGAGTTCAGACAAATTTGAGTGAGTCTCTCCTGGGTCTTAGGGGTTCCCTGGTGGCACAGTGATAAAGAATCTGCCTGCCAATGCAGGAGGCGAAAGAGACACAAATTCTGTCTCTGGGTTTGGAAGATCCCCTGGAGGAGGAAATGGCAACCTACTCCAGTATTCTTCCCTGGAAAATTTCATGGACAGAGAAACCTGGTGGGCTACAGTCCACGGAGTCGCAAAAGAGTCAGACAGGACTGAGCAACTGAGCACACGACTGAGCACAGCACTCCTGGGTCTTAGCTCTCCAGTTATTGTTTGGTGATCCTAAGTTTTACTCAATAGTTTTAAACTCTTCACTGAAGGAATAGGTTTTCTTGAATTTAGATTCAAGAAAAGGTACTTGGGTTATCCTCACTTGAAAGACTATGAAGATTTTTGCTTAAAGACACTGAAAGGATCTTTAGGTTATTGGGTGGGAGATTAGGTTTCATTTTTCCTTGAATTAGCTACATTAATGCAGTTTGTCAGAATAAAAGTAAAAATAATAAAATAATAATAAAAGTAAAAATAATAAAATAATAATAAAAGTAAAAATAATAAAATAATAATAAAAGTAAAAATAATAAAACATAAAAAAAAAAATCTCATGAGAGATTTCAACTCCAAGAAGGGACATCTCTTGGCTAGCAATGGGCTTTCTCAGGCAACTACAAAACTTGTAGGGGTAGGGGGTCTCCCTGGTGGTCCAGTGGTTAAGAATCCATCTGCCAATGCAGAGGACATGGATTCAATCTGTGGTCAGGAAGATCCCACATGCTGCAGAGCAACTAAGCCCATGTGCCACTACTGCTGAGTCCATGCTCTAGAACCTGTGAGCTGCAACTATTGAAGCCAGCATGGCATAGAGCCTGTTCTGCAACGAGAAGCCACCCCAATGAAAAACCCACGCACCACAACGAAGAGTAGCCCTCGCTCACTGCTGCTGCTGCTAAGTCGCTTCAGTCATGTCCGACTCTGTGCGACCTCAGAGACGGCAGCCCGCCAGGCTCCCCCGTCCCTGGGATTCTCAGGCAAGAACACTGGAGTGGGTTGCCATTTCCTTCTCCAATGCATGAAAGTGAAAAGTGAAAGTGAAGTCGCTCAGTCATGTCCGACTCCTAGCGACCCCATGGACTGCAGCCTACCAGGTTCCTCCATCCATGGGATTTGCCAGGCAAGAGTATGCAACTAGAGAAAGCCCACAAGCAGTAACAAAGACTCACCACAGCCAATAAAGAAATCTAAAAAGAAAAAGAAGAAACCCATGGAATGGAGGAGGCAAGTCCTCATACCATGCAATAGGGAAACCTCATTTTAACTAAAAACTTGATCTGCCAGGGACATGCATAAGAGCTGGCCTTTCAGTGATCTGATCATCACTGTGAATGATAAACATTCACAATAGTCTTAGGATACAACAGGGAAAAACTGAGATATGTCAGTTAGAGCACTGCAATGACTCTAGAAGAGTTATGCTCACAAACAGCTCACTGGACCACTAGTAACACAATCATCACTAGTGATTTCATCTAGAAAGACAAACCTCAGAATGGGGAAAAAATTTTTCAAACCAGAAGAAAACGTAATGATAGATTGTCAGCCTCCAGCTAATACACCCAGCCAGGTTCTTGTATAAATACATTCAGAATTTATACTTGCAAATACTTACATGATTGGAGAAATCATATTAAGGAGATTTCGATCTAAAACAGCCTAACTGGGGGCTCTTTTGACATTCCAAAAATAACTTTTTTTCATACCCAGCTAGAAAAAGCAGGCCATAAGATCAAACAGACTGAATGGAATACTTAGTTCAAGAGGCATTCAAGAAGCTTTTAAAAGGGGAAATGATGAAGCAACTTCTTTGCAGGAAATCAACAAAAAAAAAATGCTTACAATAATACTGGAACGTTTAAAAAGCCACCAACATTAATCCTGTACCTCCCTCTGTTCCTCCTTTTTATCTTCTTTTATCTGAACTGCCGAGCCCAGATACTGTTTCTCTCTCTTCCATCACCCTCACCTCCTGCTCCTTCCTCTCTCCAAGCAAAATGGGATATAAAATCATAAGTAATTATAGCACCCTTTAAGGATAAATGTATTTTAGGAAGAGTGGAATCATCCTTTATACTTAAATGCACTCCCTAGACCTGAGAACTTAAGCTAAGAAAATTCCCAATCCTAGTCAAGACCCAAAAGGATTTGCTAAGGAATTCTAGTTAACCATCTGAAACTATGAGCCTGGGTTTTCTGATTTATATCAATTAATACAGCTATTAGTTTCTGAAAGTAAATCCATTTAAAGGAATGGATAGAGAAATCAGGACAGAGAAATCTCTTAATGATTTTGATTTACACAGCCCATCGACTCAAGCTGAATTTAAGATATTAGCTCATAATCTACTCAGACCCCCAGAATTTTTTCCAAAATCTGTATACACTGGACAAAGATTCAGCATTATAAACAAAAACCAGGTGAATCCATTCCAGAGTATCAGGTCAGAGGTTCAAGAAAATGTTTAGAAAATATTCTGGCATGACACCTGAATCATTCTCATGATCCTTTGCTGAAATCCACCATGTCAGGAAGGCGTAGATGAGGAATAGCTCCTCTATTGAAAGACACAATTTACACTGGCCCCATTACACAGACCAACTTTCCAAAACCATTAAAAGGAAGGAGAGAAAAGGTATGGACCTAACAGGAGCAGAAGATATTAAGAAAAGGTGGTAAGAATACACAGAAGAACTATACAAAAAAGATCTTCACAAGCCAGATAATCATGATGATGTGATCACTCACTTAGAGCCAGACATCCTGGAATGTGAAGTCAAGCGGGCCTTAGGAAGCATCACTACGAACAAAGCTAGTGGAGGTGATAGAATTCCAGTTGAGCTGTTTCAAATCCTGAAAGATGATGCAATATGTCAGCAAATTTGGAAAACTCAGCAGTGGCCACAGGACTGGAAAAGGTCAGTTTTCATTCCAATCCCAAAGAAAGGCAATGCCAATGAATGCTCGAACTACTGCACAATTACAGTCATCTCACATGCTAGTAAAGTAATGCTCAAAATTCTCCAAGCCAGGCTTCAGCAATACGTGAACTGTGAACTTCCAGATGTTCAAGCTGGATTTAGAAAAGGCAGAGGAACCAGAGATCAAATTGCCAACATCCACTGGATCATCAAAAAAGCAAGAGAGTTCCAGAAAAACATCTATTTCTGCTTTATTGACTATGCCAAAGCCTTTGACTGTGTGGATCACCACAAACTGTGGAAGATTCTGAAAGAGATGGGAATACCAGACCATCTGAGCTGCCTCTTGAGAAATCTGTATGCAGGTCAGGAAGCAACAGTTAGAACTGGACATGGAACAACAGACTGGTTCCAAACAGGAAAAGGAGTACGTCAAGGCTGTATATTGTCATCCTGCTTATTTAACTTATATGCAGATTACATCATGAGAAACACTGAGCAGGATGAAGCACAAGCTGGAATCAGGATTGCCAGGAGAAATATCAATAACCTCAGATACGCAGATGACACCACCCTTATTGAAAGTGAAGAAGAACTGAAGAGCCTCTTGATGAAAGTCAAAGAGGAGAGTGAAAAAGTTGGCTTAAAGCTCAACGTTCAGAAAACTAAGATCATGGTATCTGGTCCCATCACCTCATGTCAAAGAGATTTGGAAACAGTGGCAGACTTTATTCTGGGGGGCTCCAAAATCACTGCAGATGTTGACTGCGGCCATGAAATTAAAAGACATACTTACTCCTTGGAAGAAAAGTTATGACCAACCTAGATAGCATATTAAAAAGCAGAGACATTACTTTGCCAACAAAGGTCCATCTAGTCAAATCTATGGTTTTCTCAGTAGTCATGTATGGCTGTGAGAGTTGGACTATAAAGAAAGCTCAGAACCAAAGAATTGCTGTTTTTGAACTGTTGTGTTGGAGAAGACTCTTGAGAATCCCTTGGATGGCAAGGAGATCCAACCAGTCCATCCTAAAGGAAATCAGTCCTGAATGTTCATTGGAAGGACTGATGTTGAAGCTGAAACTCCAATACTTTGGCCATCTGATGGGAAGAGCTGACTCATTTGAAAAGACTCTGATGCTGGGAAAGACTGAAGGCAGGAAGAGATGGGGATGATAGAGGATGAGATGGTTGGATGGCATCACCGACTCAATGGATGTGAGTTTGAGTGAACTCTGGGAGTTGGTGATGGACAGGGAGGCCAGGCGTGCTGCAGTCCATGGGGTCACAGAGTTGGACATGACTGAGCAACTGAACTGAACTGAATAGACACAGGGGCCACCTTTTCAGCTTCAAAGTTTACCAAAATCAAAGACTCCCTCTCTTGCAGTAATACTTCAAAGCAAATGATAGGGGTTTCTAATGTGCGTTCTTAAATCATTATCTTCAAATTTTTACTTGAGAGAACTTAAAGGAAAGCACTCCTTTTTCCTAGTAAAATGTATCCCTATTCACCTGATAGGTGGTGATTTATTAGAAAGTTAAGAAGCCCATATTTCTTTAACTCTGAAGGGGGAAACATTTTTAAATTTGAAAGATCAAATCTCCTTTATTAAATAATGTTTGTGATCCATGAGGAGAGTGATATAGAACAAGAAAAACTGTTAGGTAGTACCCGAAGAATTATGGGTACTTGATCCAACAGATACAGGAACAGTATAGTCTGCATCACCCATTAAAGTTAGTATGGGCCAAAATAAACTCCACCCAACATTCATCAATACCCTCTGAGGCAGGAAACCATAAAGGAATAAAACCCTTGATAACAGCTTACAATAAGAAAGGGTTTACTGTGCCTTGGCATTAGTCCTTGTAACAAGCCCCATTTTGCCAGCTAAAAACCCTAATGGCAAGGGTTGGAGATTCATACAAGATTTGAGCTCTATCAAAGCTATAATTGTTGATTACCATTCTGTACTGCCAAAGCCCCATTCCTTGCTGTCCCAAAAGTCCTAAAAACAGTGACTTCTTTTCAGGGAAATATCTCTGCAGTGTTTTTTATAGTATCCTTGTATATCCTGATGACCAATATCTCTTTGCCTTCACTTGGAATGAGCAGCAAAATACATGGACCAAAATGCCACAGGGTTATACTGAAAACCCCATTTACTTTTCTCAGATATTAAAAGTGGACTTAGACCATCTGGTTTTTCCTCAGAAGTCAATTTTGATACAATATGTAGATGATTTGCTGTTGTATTCAAATTCTTTGATAAACAGTCAACAAGACTATTTTGGAGTTACTTCAGAAGCTAGCTTCAAAGGGACATAAAGTGTCCGAGGAGAAATTAGAGTTTTATAAAGCTAATGTGAAATATTTAGGTCATATGATATTTAAGAAGGACTTTAAATTCATCTCTGTGTGCATGTGCTGAGTATCATCGTACTCTTTGTGACCCCATGGACTATAGACCACCAGACTCCTCTGTCCATGGAATTTTTCAAGCAAGAACACTGGAGCAGGTTGCCATTTCCTCCTCTAGAGGATCTTCCCAACCCAGGGATCGAACTCAAACCCATGTTTCTTGTGTTTCCTTTATTGACAGGTGGATTTTTTATCAGTGCACCACCTGGGAATCCCTTTAATTGATCTAGTTAGAGTAAAAGTCATTTTGGCATTCCTTGTTCCAAAGACAAAAAGGCACTTAAGGAAATTCTTAGACCTTGTAGGTTACTGGAGGAACTGAATTCCAAATTTTTCTTTAGTGGCTCCACCATCCGGTAATTTGCTTTAAAAAGACCAACTTCGGTGTTTTTTCTGGGAAACAGAACATTCTGAAGCCATGGAAGCCTTAAAAAAAAAAAAATCCTAGCAAAAGCCTTGGCCTTGGGACATCCAAATTATGATTTACTCTTTTTTCTCTTTGTACATGAAAACAAAGGCATCCCTACACAGGAGTATTAACCCAGCAACACAATGGTTGTATTAGTTGCTCAGTCATGTCTGACCTTTTGAGACCCCCGTGGACTATGGCCCGCCAGGCTCCTCTGTCCATGGAATTCTCCAGGCAAGAATACTCGAGTGGGTAGCCATTCCCTTCTCCAGGGGATCTTCCCAATCTAGGGATTGAACCCCGATCTTCTGACTTGCAGGCAGATTCTTTATTCTCTGAGTTGCATCACAGCCAACAGCTAGATTCGATAACTAAGGGCCACCCCCCTTATCTCTGGACAGTCACAGCAACAGCTGTGCTGTGTCAGACCACAGAAGAGATAGTCATGAATCACTCTCTCCTTGAATTTTTTATCTCCTCGAATTGATCAAGAAATCACTATGGATAATTCTGATTTTGTATTATCCCTGATGGTTCAAATTTGCAAGAATCTAATGGAAAGTACCAGGTTGACTCTGCCACTGTTACTCCATTGTCTATCCTTGAAAACATTTCCTTGCCTAATATCTCTTCTGCTCAACAGGCTAAATATAAAGCACTACAGGTATGGATGTGAGAGTTGGACTGTGAAGAAGGCTGAGTGCTGAAGAATTGATGCTTTTGAACTGTGGTGTTGGAGAAGACTCTTGAGAGTCCCTTGGACTGCAAGGAGATCCAACCAGTCCGTTCTGAAGGAGATCAATCCTGGGATTTCTTTGGAAGGAATGATGCCAAAGCTGAAGCTCCAGTACTTTGGCCACCTCATGTGAAGAGTTGACTCATTGGAAAAGACTCTGATGCTGGGAGGGACTGGGGGCAGGAGAAGGGGACGACAGAGGATGAAATGGCTGGATGGCATCACTGACTCGATGGACGTGAATCTGAGTGAACTCCGGGAGTTGGTGATGGACAGGGAGGCCTGGCATGCTGTGATTCATGGGGTCGCAAAGAGTCAGACATGACTGAGTGACTGAACTGAACTAAACAAGAGCCTGCCAGCAGCCAAAAGGAAAATCTGCTAACATATACATAGCTATGCCTTTGGAGTGGCACATGATTTTGGTATCCTTTGGAAGCTAAAATCCTTTGGAGGATTTTAGCATCTTCAGGACAGCCTATCAAAAGCATAAAACAAGTAGTAGAATTACTATATGCAATTCTGCTATGAATACACTTGCTATCATTAAGGTATCAGGTCACCAAAAGGCTGAGATTGCAGAAGCAAAAAAAAAACTTTTGCCGATCATGTGCCAAGACAGCAGCTTTACAAAATAACAGCCACCACCAAATAACCATTGCCTTTCCTTTCAGCCTCCCAATAAACTTACTGACCTACTGTTAAAGGCAGAGGAAGCAGAGATCAAATTGCCAACATCCGCTGGATCATCGGAAAAGCAAGAGAGTTCCAGAAAAACATCTATTTCTGCTTTATTGACTATGCCAAAGCCTTTGACTGTGTGGATCACAGTAAACTGTGGAAAATTCTGAAAGACATGGGAATACCAGACCACCTGACCTGCCTCTTGAGAAATCTGTATGCAGGCCAGGAAGCAACAGTTAGAACTGGACATGGAACAACAGACTGGTTCCAAATAGGAAAAGGAGTACGTCAAGGCTGTATATTGTCACCTTGCTTATTTAACTTATATGCAGAGTACATCATGAGAAACGCTGGGCTGGAAGAAGCACAAGCTGGAATCTAGATTGCCAGGAGAAATATCAATCACCTCAGATATGCATATGACACCACCCTTATGGCAGAAAGTGAAGAGGAACTAAAAAGTCTCCTGATGAAAGTAAAAGAGGAGAGTGAAAAAGTCGGCTTAAAGCTCAACATTCAGAAAACTAAGATCATGGCATCTGGTCCCATCACTTCATGGGAAATAGATGGGGAAACAGTGGAAACAGTGTCAGACTTTATTTTGGAGGCTCCAAAATCACTGCAGATGGTGATTGCAGCCATGAAATTAAAAGACACTTACTCCTTGAAAGAAAAGTTATGACCAACCTAGATAGTATATTCAAAAGCAGAGACATTACTTTGCTGACTAAGGTCTGTCTAGTCAAGGTTATAGTTTTTCCTGTGGTCATGTATGGATGTGAGAGTTGGACTGTGAAGAAGGCTGAGCACCGAAGAATTGATGCTTTTGAACTGTGGTGTTGGAGAAGACTCTTGAGAGTCCCTTGGACTGCAAGGAGATCCAACCAGTCCATTCTGAAGGAGATCAACCCTGGGATTTCTTTGGAAGGAATGATGCTAAGCTGAAACTTCAGTACTTTGGCCACCTCATGCGAAGAGTTGATTCATTGGAAAAGACTTTGATGCTTGGAGGGATTGGGGGCAGGAGGAGAAGGGGACGACAGAGGATGAGATGGCTGGATGGCATCACCGACTCGATGGGCGTGAGTCTGAGTGAACTCCGGGAGTTGGTGATGGACAGGGAGGCCTGGCGTGCTGCAATTCACGGGGTCACAAAGAGTCGGACACGACTGAGCAATTGAACTGAACTGTTAAAGAAGTCAGGAATGGTGCCAGAAAAAGAAAAAAACACTTGAGCACAGAAGGGAGGAAGACTCAACTTCAACAAAGACCTGTGGACAGGCCCATACAGGAAACCTATCCTGCTGCTGCTGTTGCCGCTGTTAAGACACCTCACTTGTGTCCGACCCTTTGCGACCCATCTGATTGCAGCTGCGTCTCTTTTGCCTCTTGCACTGGCAGGCAGGTTCTTTACCACTAGCACCACCTGGGAAGCCCCGCCTATCCTTCTACTTGGAGCTTAACATACTATTTTACAATAATTCATTAGAAACTCACTGGAACCCAGATAGGATGGTATTATGGAATAAACAATATTTCTCAAAGCCTTCTTTTATAGTAGCTCAGGAGGTTTATTAAGATGTATCACTTGTCCAAAATATAACCCAAAGAAGCCATTACACTGTCCTCAAGGAGATTTTCCAACATCTGCAAGTCCCTTTGAAATTTGGTAGATTGATTTCATACAAACATCTCCCTTTCAAGGTTATCAATACGTTCCTGTTATGATTTGTATGTTTTCACACTGGGTTGAGGCATTCCCATGCATAAGGGCCACAAGGCAATCAATGGATAAACTGATTTAGAAATTTATTCCCATTGGGGGAATTCCCTCAGAACTACACAGTGATAAAGCAATTCATTTTACTGGCCATACTGTTTAAAACATTTGTAAGATTTGGTCAATTATATAGCATTTCTATAAAGCTTATCACCCCTAGGCCTCTGGTTTAGTAGAAAGAATAAGTAATGAACACCCAGTCATCCAAGAATAAACAAAAATTTTTTTAAAACTTAATTAGTTAAAATTACAGATGCTTATTTCCACTTCTTTTGGCAAACATCATTTGTCTCCCTTCTAGATTATCACAGGAAGACCAATGAGACTGAAAGAAGAATTATATGAAACTATATTATTAAAGGGGGATATGTTAGATTATTGAAAGTGTTTAATTAAATTATTAACGGGACATTCTAAGCTTGTGTCTGAAGCTTGTCATAGTAAATTATCTTTAAATGAAGATCAGATGTCTATGACCTATAACTAAGATACTATGTATACTAGAAAAGGCATTTTTTAAAGGACTCTCTCTAACCTAAATGGAAGGGAGCTTAGTTCTTTTAACTAGCTCACACAAAGAAAAACTGAAGGGAACTGATTCCTGGATTCATATTTCCCACATAAAAAGGGCCATGCACCAGATTGGTCTATGGAGAAAACAGCTGACCTCAAACTTACCTAAAAACAACACTGTAATAGAAAAGAAACACCCACACCAGGATGAGAAGATGACATCAGAAGCAGACAGCTAGCCCAAGATGCCGAATCTTACCTGTATGATTATAACATTTTCTTGATTCTTGGACTCTCGCACATGACTCAAATGTTTTTCTACTCATGAGCACGATTTCAGAAGTCAATTCAATTGTTAGGTTTGTGGTCAGTTACCTACATCCATTATCTCTGGTTTACATTTGTGGGTTTCTTCTCTCCAAGGCTCTGATTGGACAGCCCTAAGAAAAATTACTTTAAAAGAAAGAAATTAAAGCAGTATCCAGACCACTACTGCTCATACTACATGGGACCCCCCTCACATGGCCAATCAAACACACTTATTCTGATTCTGGTCATAAATATGAGTTTTCCTTTAAAGTTACTCAAGCTGAATGAGAACAAGCAAACAGAAAACATAACTTTCCAATTTTAGGAGGGTTGTACTGTGCTGTGCTCAGTCGAGTCTGACTCATTGCAACCCCATGGACTATAGCCCACCAGTCTCCTCTGTCCATGGGATTTTTTTCAGGCAGGAATACTGGAACAGATTGCCATTTCTTCTTCCAGTGGATCTTCCCAACCCAGGGACTGTGTCCACATCTCCTGGATCTCCTGCATTGGCAGGTGGATTCTTTACCCCTGACCTACCCAGGGAAGCCCTTTATTAGGAGGAGAACTCCCTCAGTTATGGGATGGATTTATATAGCTAACACCAGACTATGGTCATTTAAGTTTAAAGGCCTCCCTATGTTGGGAACAATTTAAATAATTCTAAAGATAGTTAGCCTAATAAGACTAGAAAATTAGCCTGAGTGCCTTATGAAAACTTCCAATACATCATTTCCCTTAAAGATAGCAACTGGCATGGAACAGATTGGGTCACGTAACCAGAAATATACCAGCTTGCACCCCCTGGAACTTAATGGCTTTGTGGCACCAATATATGGCCCTGACCTCTGCCAGGGTGGATAGAAAGATATATTTTAGGATTCCTTTAGGCTCAAGGCCACCTGCATGCCAATTCAGACAAGACCTCAAAAAATTTCCCAATAGTATTAACTCAATAGATAAAGAGATCTGTATTTGACTGGTGTGATCATTTAGGAGATATTTTTGTGCATTCAATAGGCCTGGAAGATGTAACTGCCCACAGCAAAGCCTTAACGGAATTCACCCAAAAAGCCTTAAATGTAAGTAACCAGACTATTAGCCAAGTGAATTCTGAGATCTCTATGACAAGGAGGAAAACTGTGTTACAAAATCGCTTTGTCCTCAATATTCTTACAGCATTTCAAGGAGGCACCTGTACTATACGGTAAGTCCCATAACATATGAATGAGTTCCATTCTGAGAGCGCACTCCTAAGTCCAATTTGTTCGTTAAGTCCAACAAAGTTAGCCTAAGTATACAACTAACACAATCAGCTAAATAGTACTATAGTTTATAATACTTTTCACAGAAAAAATAAAGAATAAAACATTTTTAATGTTACAGTACCTTGAAAAATACAGTAGTACAGTACATCTTTTCACTTTAGTCTACTCTCAATTATTTTCACTTTTTTTTTCAATTATTTCCATCATTATCACCTGGTGCTTCTTAGCAGTACCAGCTACATCACCACTGCTTTTATGCTTATTTTCAGACCTCCTGGGCTTGACATAAAGATACTGTACTACTGTACTCTACACAGTAAAGTACCAAAAAGCACAAGCACTTGTAGACGATGCACACACAAGACAGTGTACACCAAACGCATGAACTAGTTCACACGATTGGACATGGGAACACACGTTCACGTCTTTCCAAGTTCACAACTTGAGAGTTCATATGTAGGAGACATACGAAACTCAAATTGAATACTGTGTTTCACACCACACAAATCTTCCAATATAAAGCATTTAATGACTTACATGAAAAATCAGATTTCCTGCCTTAAGAGATCCACTTCCTAGTCTTGGTGATCTCTTAGGGAGCTGGTTTGATTCTGGAGGCTCATGGCTTAAATCCCTACTTTTGAACTTTATTAATGTTACTAGCTGTATTACTTATATCCTGTGTGATAAGATTATTGTCTCTTGCATTACCAATGAATAATCAAGCCTCTGACAAAATTAATATGGCTAACTATTTTGAGGCAGTTGATCATATATATAACTCTACATAGAATAATGGTAATAGTACAACTCTAGATATGGGATGAAGCAACAAAGGAAAACATTTCCTGGATTACAAGACACTAGTCAGTAAAAGAGGCAATTCAGAGAATTTTAGATTATCCACAGGGTCTAATTCAAAAATTGACACACTGAATCACCAATCAAGAGAATCTTCCACTGATCTAGAAATGAGCCTTCCTGGCACTGTGGGACAAAATTAGTCTTGAACTACCTCCCAAACATTGGTTGAATTTATGACTAAAAGGAGGCAGTGTAGACAAAGAATGTCACCTGTCGTTTCGGTAAATAAAGAATGTTGCAACCATGAAGCCATGAGCCACGAAACAGCCCTCCCCATGGTGCACCAGAGAGGATTCAGGATGGGAAAAGAACCAGGATACTGGTCCTAGATAGCCAAGGTGCATATCAAAGGAATAATTTCAGTAAGCCCAAATTCCTGCATCTTCCCATACACAGAAAAGCACTAAAATCATTGACTTGAGATGTCTGTTATTTGTAATTAGCAATAATCTTTTTTCCCCCAGCAAAAACTTCTATACATCCTGGCACGTCCACTACCTCTATGCAACAGTACCTCAGAGCTATCTGAGAGGCTGCCATCCCAGGCTATAGTCCTCACTAAGGTTCCTGAATAAAACATAATTTTAAAGTTTTAGGTTGAAGTTTCCCCCCCACACACACACAATTGAGGTTGAGTCAAAGTCTCTATGAGTGAGTTTAAGAATAGTCACTAACCTTTCTGAATCTCTCTGAATTTTGTAGGATCTTCTGACAGTAGAGATAAGATCATTTTACAATGTAAAAAAATCGGTTTCTGTTCAAGGGATGTGAATTCTCTGCGGCAGGGCTCTTGGATACATCAGGAAGGGACACTACATGAATTTCTGGAGTTGGCAGAGCCTGCTTTATAGAACCCTGGAAAGTAGGAAGAGTCATAAGGGACAGTAAAATGAGTCTTCCTGCCTTCCTGGTTGTATCTACAAAAGTGACTTCCTGGTTATTAGCATTTACACAAGTGACCTATATACCCTTATCTTGGAGGTCACACCTGAATGCCCTCTCTAAAGTCTTCTTTAAAAAAAAAAAAAAGGGAAGCTAAAATAGGCAGCTGGATGTTTTCTGGAGAAGCCAGAGCCTTAGGATCTAAGGGAAATGCCTGAAGTTCTGACGTAAGATACAAGAAACTAGAGATCCAGATCTTCCTGAGGGTCAGGAATAGGAAGGTGGGGATATAGGGGAGTTCAGGAGGGAGGAAAGGGGGAATTTATATGATATTTGGCTTTTAATTTTTATTCTGACTTTTGTTCTTTCATTTTATTAAGGGATTCCCTGAGGCTAGCCATTCTACTTCTTTGGGTTTTCAATCTGATCTTCCCATAAATACCAATAAGGCAACTGTGAGGACACAAATACCAATAAGGCAGCTGTGAGGACTGAAAGCTCTCTAAAAATTTTTTCACATATGGAAGATTTTCCAATTCAAAAGATCTGTCATCTGGCCATCGATGAGCAAGATCTTCATTACTGTACTTAGCCCAACAGTGACTCAATCCAATAAGCCTACTTATGGAAAATCTGAGAAGTACCTACCAGGCTTAGAATAAACTTTACCATGGACACAGGAGCTATCCCTGGTGGGAACACAGATGATGTAGTCGCCATGATCCAAAGGTTCACTCCCAAAAACAGTCTAAGGAAGTAAAAACTTTCGTTGTACAGGCATTAAGTATGGTGTAATGAAAATGGTGTCTCTGGTCTCCCACAAAAATGTGGGGTACCTCTAGTCACAAACCCACTAATTCATGGCACCAGGAAGATTCTACTGGAATGGACAATTCCAACACTAACAAGCAACAAAGGCTGACACAACGGAGGCCTTTATGGACTAGGTCCCCTATGACACACTGCCCTGAGGAATGGGATAGCTGGCAAAGATTTCTGCTTGTAATTCCATGTCCCAGAACCCCAAGCTACTCAACTGACCACCAGATGCACCCCAGTAAATTCACCTACCAGGTGGAAAAGACCAGAGAGGGTTTTCTCTTGGTTTTCTCACACCAAGCTCTTTGGGACATACAGCAAGACAGAAGGAAAAACCTCATCTGGTTTTTTTTTTTTTTTTTTCTTCTATGCACATCAACAGATCTAGCTAAGCACTGGAATTTTTGGCGCTACACTAATACTTAAGAGGAATGAGTAGCAGGGTAGGGAGTGTGTGGTGTTTTACAGAGTATCTCACTTCATGGTCATTTTCTCGAACTCGGTGGGTAAACCATCTAACCCATACCTTGACCAACTTCTCTCTTATGGGTGCCTTCTTGAGGCAGTGCCTTCTTTCTTGTTGTTGCTGTTCAGTCACTAAATCAAGTCTGACTCTTGTGTCCCCTGACTCTTGGACTGCAGCACACCAGGCTTTCCTGTCCTTCACTATTTCCCAGAGTTTGCTCAAACTCATGTCCACTGAGTCAGTGATGCTATCTAACCATCTCATCCTTTGCCACCTTTTTCTCCTTTGCTTTCAGTCTTTTCCAGCATCAGGGTCTTTTCCAATCAATACTCAGGTGAATACCCTAATGGCTGTCAAATGCTCAATTTGTGACCACCAGTGTGTAGCTCTGGCTTCCAAGATATCCCTTAGCATAGGTTTTACTTCACGTATATATTAATCCACAGCAAAGTTTGTCTAAATAGATGCCAGTCTGGTGAGATCAACAAACTCACCAGACTTCAGGGCCAGTCCGGACAATAGGCTTATAGAACTTATGCCTGCATCCTACCCTACATAATTTCCTTCTTATGACAAATGACACAATAGACGGAGATGAAGAAAGTGACTATCTCTTAGAGGAAAACATCAACCAACAAAGGGTGTGCTACCAAATTTCCAAAGAGTTGCTGAATCCAAGGAACTAGCTCTACAAATATTTTCAACTGCTAATCTAAATTTAGAGAAAGAAAGAAGATCCTCACCACTTTCATTCCATCAGAACTTGCACACTGAAAATCTGGGAGACTAACATGGTAAGAGATTTTACCTTCTGCCAGCACTTGCCAGATGCCCCAAGATCTCTTTCTCCATATCAGTCTTCAGGAGGAAGCAGTTTCTCAGCCAGATTCTGCCAGCTAGTGAAGTACTCCCCTGACTCCACCGGCTGTGGGAGAGAGAATTTCCCCTTTTCCCTCTTAGTTCTTTAGGCTGGCAATTAAAATAACATAAGGCAGGTTAACAGGAGAAAATCAAATTTATTATATATACATAAAGTTAACCCAAATAGCATGAAGAATTCCAAAGACAGTAAGGTAAGATGAGGTGTATATACTACAGACTAAGTCGAAGGAGGCAAGGGTCTGGGACTTCAAAGGGAAATAAGGTAATTCATAGGAAGATTAACAGAGTTAATGTTTGGAAAAACATCTCTCTGAAAGAGATGAGAATACCAGACCACCTGACCTGCCTCTTGAGAAATCTGTATGCAGGTCAGGAAGCAATAGTTAGAACTGGACATAGAACAACAGACTGGTTCCAAATAGGAAAAGGCTGTATATTGTCACCCTGCTTATTTAACTTATATGCAGAGTACATCATGAGAAACGCTGGGCTGAAAGAAGCAAAACTGGAATCAAGATTTCCAGGAGAAATATCAATAACCTCAGATATGCATATGACACCACCCTTATGGCAGAAAGTGAAGAAGAACTAAAGAGCCTCTTGATGAAAGTGAAAGAGGAGAGTGAACAAGTTGGCTTAAAGCTCAACATTCAGAAAACTAAGATCATGACATCTGGCCCCATCACTTCATGGAAAATAGATGTGGAAACAGTGGAAACAGTGTCAGACTTTATTTTGGGGGGCTCCAAAATCACTGCAGATGGTGATTGCAGCCATGAAATTAAAAGACACTTACTCCTTGGAAGAAAGTTATGACCAACCTAGATAGCATATTCAAAAGCAGAGACATTACTTTGCCAACAAAGGTCAGTATAGTCAAGGCTATGGTTTTTCCAGTGGTCATGTATGGACATGAGAGTTGGACTGTGAAGAAAGCTGAGCAGCAAAGAATTGATGCTTTTGAACTGTGGTGTTGGAGAAGACTCTTGAGAGTCCCTTGGACTGCAAGGAGATCCAACCAGTCCACCCTAAAGGAGATCAGTCCTGGGTGCTCATTGGAAGGACTGATGCTAAAGCTGAAACTCCAGTACTTTGACCACCTGATGCAAAGAGTTGATTCATTGGAAAAGACCCTGATGCTGGGAGGAATTGGGGGCAGGAGGAGAAGGGGACGACAGAGGATGAGATGGCTGGATGGCATCACGTCGATGGACATGATTTTGGGTAAACTCCAGGAGTTGGTGATGGACAGGGAGGCCTGGTGTGCTGCAATTCATGGGGTCACAAAGAGTCAGACACGACTGAGCGACTGAACTGAACTGAAACAAATATTTGCTGAGCTGATGGAGACAATGGGGCACAGAGAGAACTTTGACCAAACAGGCCTTGCTAGGTTCCTCCTGTCTATCACACCTAGTTCATACTTTTATATAGTTATTTATAGTGATAGCTCCTTCCTGGGATAGTCCTTCCATTTTAAACTCTTTTAGGCAGTGAGGGGAAAGAAGCTCAAAGATTCTTCTTGAGTCTTATTGGCCTTGCTTGTTTTCAGCTTAAAATAATCCACATGCCAAGAGGTGCATCTTGGGCAGCCTTCCCTGAACCCCACCAGTTGTTATCAATGGACTGACTAGATGGTCAGGCAGAAAAGAAATGGAAAACTTGGCTATTAAGGAATGCTCACATGGGACAAGGCCCCTCTGGAAATTATTATGGCAATTTGAGGGTACATTAAAGTAGGATATGTCAATACCCATCAGAAGAACCACATTTCAGGAAGGTATTTGGAATCACTGAGTAGGTTTCCTGGTGCATTCACTTGGGGTAGCTACCTCCTCCATTAAATGAATACAATACATACATGGTCTGAATGGGAGATTGTAACAATGCATACATAGTTTGAATCTCTCTCATACCCTATGAGGAACAAAAATGTCAGAAAAAAAAAAAAAGGACCATTCTGTGGTAATAGTTATGCCACTCCCATATCCACCCCTTGATTCCTGGACTGTGAAACCTCATTGTAGAAGAAACAGCATCATATATCAGATTCAGATCATATATAATCTTCTGTAGAAACTTATCCCCACCTACCAAGGAATTATTACCTAGCTAGTGCTATATAGCTAGTTCTTGAAAAGGCCATTCCACCATTCTCTCAAGCCAGCTACTTCAAGATAGTGAGGAAGATATTAAAGAGTACTGAATATCATAAACATGGGCCCATTGTCACAATTAATTTCCTGTGAAATTTTCCGTGAAATGAGTTTCTTGAACAAAAGTAATACTGTGTGGAATACCAAGACAATGGATAGGCATTCTGTAATTCCGTGGATGACAATTTAGGCAGAATCATTGTGTGCAGGAAAGCCAAATCAATATCCACAGTAAGTGTCTATTCTAGTAGAAACAAAACATTACCCTTTGCATGATGGGAGAGGTCCAATATAACTGGGGAATGGTGTCATATAGGGACTCAGTGTTGGCCACTGTAGTTAGGTGTGACCATAGCCAGGTCATATCTTGTGAGTGAAAGTCTATGCTGCTGAGCTACGCATTACCTCCAACCTGCCACTATGACCACACTGTTCATAAGTCAATTGATAGATGACAAGACTGGCAAGGGAAAGAGGCTGATGGTTATCCACAGAATGAGTCACCCTATCCACTTGATAGGGACTTCCCTGGTGGCTCAGACAGTAAAGAATCTGCCTGCAAGGCAGAAGACACAGGTTCAATCCCTGAGTCGGGAAGATCCCCTGGAGAAAGGAATGACAACCCATTCCAGTATTTCTGCATGGTAAATATCATGGACGGAAGAGCCTGGAGAGCTACAACTCATGGGATCACAAAGGGTCGGACGCAACTGAGAGACTAACAAACACATCGCTTGATCAGTTCAGTTCAGTCAGTCAGTCGTGTCTGACTCTTTCCAACCCTATGACTGCAGCACATCAGACATGCTTGTCCATCACCACTCCCAGAGCTTGCTCAAACTCATGTCCAGCGGGTTGGTGATGCCATCCAACCATCTCACTCTCTATCATCCCCTTCTCTTCCTGCCTTCAATCTTTCCCAGCATCAGGGTCTATGCCAATGAGTCAGTTCTTTGCATCAGGTGGCCAAAGTATTGGAGTTTCAACTTCAGAATCAGTTCTTCCAACAAATATACAGGACCGATTTTCTTTAAGATTGACTGGTTGGATCTCCTTGCAGTCCAAGGGACTCTCAAGAGTCTTCTCTAACACCACAGTTCAAAATCATCAATTCTCTGGCACTCATCTGTCTTTACAGTCCAACTCTCACATCCATACATGACTATGGGAAAAACCATAGCTTTGACTAGACAAACATTTGTCAGCAAAGTAATGTCTCTGCTTTTTAATATGCTGTCTAGGTTGGTCATAGCTTTTCTTCCAAGGAGCAAGCGTCCTTTTCATGGCTGCAGTCACCATATACAGTGATTTTTCAGCCCAAAAGACTAAAGTCTCTCACTGTTGCCAGTGTTTCCCGATCTATTTGCCATGAAGTGATGGGACCAGATGCCATGATCTTAGTTTTCTGAATGTTGTTTTAAGCCAGCTTTTTCACTCTCCTCTTTCACTTTCAAGAGGCTCTTTAGTTCTTCACTTTCAGCCATAAGGGTGATGTCATCTGCGTATCTGAGGTTATTGATATTTCTCCCAGAAATCTTGATTCCACCTTGTGCTTCATCCAGTCCGACATCTCACAAGATGTACTCTGCATGTAAGTTAAATAAGCAGGATTACAATATACAGCCTTGACTTACTCCTTTCCCAATTTGGAACCAGTCTGTTGTTCCATGTCCAGTTCTAACTGTTGCTTCTTGACTTGTGTACAGATTTCTCAGGAGGAAGGTAAGGTGGTCTGGTATTCCAATCTCTTGAAGAATTTTCCACACTTTGTGGTGATCCACACAGTCAAAGGCTTTGGGGTAGTCAATAAAGCAGAAATAGATGTTTCTCTGGAGCTCTCTTGCTTTTTCAATGATCCAATGGATGTTGGCAATTTGATCTCTGGAACTTCCACCTTTTCTAAATCCAGCTTTAACATCTGGAAGTTCATGATTCATGTGCTGTTGGAGCCTGACTTGGAGAATTTTGAGCATTCCTTGGCTAGCTTGTGAGATGAGTGCAACTGTGCAGTAGTTTGAACATTCTTTGGCATTGCCTTTCTTTGGAATTGGAATGAAAACTGACTTTTTCCAGTCCTGTGGCCACTGCTGAGTTTTCCAAGTTTGCTGACATACTGAGTGCAGCACTTTCACAGCATCATCTTTTAGGATTTGAAATAATTCAACTGGAGTTCCATCACCTTCACTAGCTTTGTTCATAGTGATGCTTCCTAAGGCCCATTTGACTTCCCATTTCAAAATGTGTGGCTCTAAGTGAGTGATCACACCATCATGGTTATCTGGGTCATGAAGATCTTTTTTGTACTGTTCTTCTGTGTATTGTTACCACCTCTTCTTAATATCTTCTTCTTTTGTTAGATCCATACCATTTCTATCCTTTATTGTGTCCATCTTTGCATGAAATGTTCCCTTGGTATCTCTAATTTTCTTGAAGAGATCTTTAGTCTTTCCCATTCTACTGTTTTCCTCTATGTCTTTGCACTGATCACTTGGAAAGGCTTTCTTATCTCTCCTTGCTATTCTTTGGAACTCTGCATTCAGATTAGTATACCTTTCCTTTTCTCCTTTGCCTTTACTTCTCTTCTTCTTTCAGCTATTTGCAAAGCCTCCTCAGACAACCATTTTGACTTTTTGCACTTCTTTTTCATGGGGATGGTCTTTATCACTGCCTGCTATACCATGTCATGAACCTCTGTCCATAGTTCTTCAGGCACTCTATCAGATCTAACCCCTTGAATCTATTTGTCCCTTCCACTGGATAATCATAGGTTTTTGATTTAGGTCACACCTGAATGGTCTAGTGGTTTTCCACACTTTCTTCAATTTAAGTCTGAATTTGGCAATAAGGAGTTCATGATCTGAGCCACAGTCAGCTCCTGGTCTTGTTTTTGTGGACTGTATAAAGTTTTTCCATATTTGGCTGCAAAGAATATAATCAATCTGATTTCAGCATTGACCATCTGGTGTAGAGTCTATTCTTGTGTTGTTGGAAGAGGATGTTTGCTATGACCAATGCATTTCTCAGCAAAACTCTGTTAGCCTTTGCCCTGCTTCATTTTGTATTCCAAGGCCAAATTTGCCTGTTACTCCAGGGGTTTGTTGACTTCCTACTTTTGCATTCTAGTCCCCTATGATGAAAAGGACATCTTTTGGGGGGTGTCAGTTCTAGAAGGTCCTGTATGTCTTCACAGAACTGTTCAACTTCATCTTCTTCAGCATTACTGGTTGGGGCAAAGACTTGGATTACTGTGATATTGAATGGTTGGTTTGCCTTGGAAACGAACAGAGATCATTCTGTCATTTTTGAGACTGCATCCAAGAACTGTAATTCAGACTCTTTGGTTGACTATGAGGTCTACTCTTCTTCTAAGGGATTCTTGCCCACAGTAGTAGATATAATGGCCATCCGATTCAAATTCATCAATTCCAGTTCATATTAGTTCAGTTCAGTTCAATTCAGTCGCTCAGTCGTGTCCAGTTCTTTGCAACCCCATGAATTGCAGCATGCCAGGCCTCCCTGTCCATCACCATGTCCCGGAGTTCACTCAAACTCATGTCCGTCGAGTCGGTGATGCCATCCAGCCATCTCATCCTCTGTCGTCCTCTTTATCTCCTGCCCCCAATCCCTCCCAGCATCAGGGTCTTTTCCAATGAGTCATCTCTTTGCATGAGGTGGCCAAAGTGCTGGTTTCAGCTTCAGCATCATTCCTTCCAAAGAACACCCAGGACTGATCTCCTTCAGAATGGACTAGTTGGATCTCCTTGCAGTCCATGGGACTCTCAAGAGTCTTCTCCAACACCACAGTTCAAAACCATCAATTCTTCGCTGCTCAGCTTTCTTCACAGACCAACTCTCACATCCATACATGACCACTGGAAAAACCACAGCCTTGACTAGACGGACCTTTTTTGGCAATGTAATATCTCTGCTTTTGAATATGCTATCTAGGTTGGTCATAACTTTTCTTCCAAGGAGTAAGTGTCTTTTAATTTCATGGCTGCAGTCACCATCTGCAGTGATTTTGGAGCCCAAAAAAATAGTCTGACCCTGTTTCCACTGTTTCCCCATCTATTTGCCATGAAGTAATGGAGCCAGATGCCATGATCTTCATTTTCTGAATGTTGAGCTTTAAGCCAATTTGTTCACTCTCCTCTTTCACTTTCATCAAGAGGTTTTTAGTTCCTCTTCACTTTCTGCCATAAGAGTGGTGTCATCTGCATATCTGAGGTTACTGATATTTCACCCGGCAATCTTGATTCCAGCTTGTGCTTCTTCCAGCCCAGTGTTTTTCATGATGTCCTCTGCATATAAGTTAAATAAGCAGGGTGACAATATACAGCCTTGACGTACTCCTTTTCCTATTTGGAATCAGTCTGTTGTTCCATGTCCAATTCGAACTGTTGCTTCCTGACCTGCATATAGGTTTCTCAAGAGGCAGGTCAGGTGGTCTGGTATTCCCATCTCTTTCAGAATTTTCCACAGTTTATTGTGATCCACACAGTCAAAGGCTTTGGTGTAGTCAATAAAGCAGAAATAGATGTTTTTCTGGAACTCTCTTGCTTTTTCCATGATCCAGCGGATGTTGGCAATTTGATCTCTGGTTCCTCTGCCTTTTCTAAAACCAGCTCAAACATCTGGAAGTTCACGGTTCCACGGTTCCATATTGCTGAAGCCTGGCTTGGAGAATTTTGAGCATTATTTTACTAGCGTGTGAAATGAGTGCACTAGTGCAGTAGTTTGAGCATTCTTTGGCATTGCCTTTCTTTTGGATTGGAATGAAAAATGACCTTTTCCAGTCCTGTGCCCACTGCTGAGTTTTCCAAATTTGCTGGCATATTGAGTGCAGCACTTTCACAGCATCATCTTTCAGGATTTGAAATAGCTCAGCTGGAATTCCATCACCTCCACTCGCTTTGTTCGTCATGGTGCTTTCTAAGGCCCACTTGACTTCACATTCCTAGTTCACTGATCCCTAAAATGTCGATGTTCACTCTTGCCGTCTCCTGTTTGACTACTTCCAATTTACCTTGATTCATGGACCTAATGTCCCAGGTTCCTATGCAATATGGCTCTTTACAGCTTCAGACTTTACTTCCATCACCAGTCACATCCACAACTGGGTGTCGTTTTTGCTTTGGCTCCATCTCTTCATTCTTTCTGGAGTTATTTCTCCACTCTTCTCCAGTAGCATTTAGGGCAACTAAGGACCTCAGGAGTTCATCTTTCAGTGTCATATCTTTTTCCCTTTTCACATTGCTGCTCAAGGCAACAATATTGGTTTGCCATTCCCTTCTCCAGTGGACTACATTTTGTCAGAACTCTCCACCATAACCAATCTGTCTTGCGTAGTCCTAGTTTCATTGAGTTAGACAATGCTGTAGTCCACATGATCAGTTTGATTAGTTTTCTATCATTGTGGTTTTCATTCTGTCTGCCCTCTGAGGGATAAGGCATAGAGGCTTACGGAAGCTTCCTGATGGGAGAGATTGACTGTGGGGGAAACAGAGTCTTGTTCTGACAGGCTGGACTATGCTCAGTAAATCTTTAATCCAATTTTCTGTTGACAGGTGGGGCTCTGTTCCCTCCCTGTTGTTGGACCTGAGACCAAACTATAGCGGAGGTAATGAAGAAAATGGCTATCTCCTTCACAAGGTCCTGTGCACGCACTGCTGCACTCAGTGCCCCTAATCCTGCAGGCCACCATCAACCCACACCTCCACCAGATACTCCTGGACACTCACAGGCAACTCTGGGTCAGTCTTTTGTGGGGTAACTGCTCCTTTCTCTTGGGTCCTGGTGCACACAACATTTTGTGCCCTTCAGGAGTCTGTTTCCCCAGAACAACCCAGAAACTCTTGTTTTCCCAGAAACAAGAGTCTTTTCACTGAACAACCATTGACAGGAGAATGCTGGATCCCACCAAAAAAAGATACTCCACATCCAAGGACAAAGGAGAAGCCCCAGCAAGATAATAGGAGGGGCAAAATCACATTTAGAATCAAACCCCATACCCATCAGAGACGCTCAGAGGGCTCAAACAAAAATTGTGTGCACCAGAAGACCTCACAGAGACTGAGCCAGACCCGCCTGTGAGTGTCTGAGTGTGTCCTGTGGAGGTATGGGTCATCGGTGGCTGTGGCAGGGGCTCTGGGTGCAGCGTACCGGGGTGTGGCGTAAGCCCTCTCCGAGGAAGTAACCATTAATCCACTTGATGATTTAAAAACAAAACCAAAAATACTCTGTTTAGGTCACCCTTTGATGAGCATTTGCCTGGACACAAAGATTTTCATGTCTTTTGCCCACTGAGAGAGGTCTATCCACATACCTTCCCCCAAATTTCCCTATCACCAATTTTTTAATCATGCTTATTCCAAGTCCCTGACCACCCAGCCAAACCACTGGTCACAGTCTGTGAATCAGTGTATAATTGCACATCTGGCCATTCCTCCTTCTAAGTAAAGTTCACAGCCAGACACACTACTCAGAGTTCTGCCAGCTCAGAGGATTGCTTTTCACCATGGCACTTCAGGGAATTCTCAGAAAACAGCTGTATTACAGCTCTCCACATTCCGATACTGCCTGTGTTTCATACAGAACCATCTGTAAACCGGGCCTAAGTCGTTTCTTCCTCCATCAACTGCTCACAGGGAACTCCCCAGGAGGTTATATGTGTAGGCTGGGAGAGAGAAGGCAGTGGAGTAGGAGTAGATACCACGGAAGAGTGGGCTACTTCTTCATATAACTTATGCCTTCAGGGCCTCCTCGGGACCAGTGACATATATACCACTCCCACTCAATGGTTCAGTGCTGCTGTGCATACCCCACTTTGGAGCCCAGTGGATCAGATTCATGGTGGGCAGCTCGGTAACTGGATGGCCCATGGTTAAATGTTCAGTCTCTACTAAGGCCAAGTGGCAGGCCAAGGTCTATTTCTCAAAAGGAAATAAGTTATCCATAGAGGAAAGTACAGCTCTCTGCTTTATAATCCTAAGGAACTAGCTGTAATTTACCTATCGTGGTTGAGTCGATAAGTCGTGACTGACTCTTGTGACCCCATGGACTGCAGCCCACCAACCTCCCCTGCCCATGAGATTTCCCCAGCAAGAATACTGGAGTGGGTTGCCCTTTCCTTCTCACGGGATCTTCCCAACCCAGGGATCCTAGGAGCCTGCCAAAGGCTCCAATCTGGATACCTGTCTGCCACTGACACTTCAAGCACCACTGAATACACTGGATCAAATGGCACAGGTGGTAAAGTAGCTTGCAAAGCAGCCTGGATTTGTTGCAGTGCCTTCTCTTATTCTGGGCTCCATTAAAAACTAGAAGCCTTTTGAGTCACTCAGTAAATGGGTCAGTGAAACACATCCAAATGAGGAGTATACTGCCTTCAAAATCCAAAGAGACTCACTAAGCACTGTGCCTCTTTTTGATTTTAGGGCAAGAAAGATGCAACAACTTATGTTTATTTAATATCTTAGGAGTATTTTTACATGCCCCACACCACTGGGCCCTTAGAATTTTCACAAAGGTTGACTTCCCATGAACTTTTATTGGATTTATTTCCCACATACTGATACGCAAATGTCTTACCAGTTAGTCCAGAGTAGTAGTTATTAATAATACTTCTTGCTCACTTAAGTCAATTAGTATAATGTCATCAATATAATGGGCCAGTGTGAATTCTAGTCAGAAGGAAAAGCAATCTAGAGCTCTGTGAACTAAATTATGATACAGTGCTGGAGAGTTGATATACCCTTGACATCAACTGCAGCACTGCCTTCCCAGCACATCATCTATGTCGATACGAAGAGTAGGCATCCCCAAGTCCCAGGCCACGGATGAATACTGGTCTGTGGCCTGTTAAGAATCAGGCCACACAGCAGGGGGTGAGTGCCAGGTGAGCAAGTGAAGCTTCATCTGTACTTATAGCTGCTCCCTATTGCTCACATTACTGCATGACCTCCACTTTAGATCCTCATAGAAGTGTGAACTCCACTGTGAACTGTGTGTGCAAAGGATCTAGGTTGCACATTTCTGATGAAAATCTAATGTCTGATAATCTGATTCTGCCTTACAGTGAGTTGTATAATTATTTCATTATGTATCACAATGTAATAATAATAAAGTACACAAAAAATGTAATGCACTTGAATCACCCTGAAACCACCCCTGCCCCAAACCATGGAAAAACTGTCTTCCATGAAACCAGTGCCTAGTTCCAAAAAGATTGAGGACCACTGACACAGAGTACTGCCAACCAGGGAAGCTAAACTGAGCTTCAGGGTCTAGAAGTTTTAATTGAGATTTCATTACATAGGCAATGATTGATCAAATTACAGTCTATGAAGTTGAATTCAATCTCCAGGCCCAACATTTCTTCCCTGGATGTCAGGCTGATATCACACTGGCTCAAAGTTCCAACCTCTATTCACCTGGTGGGGCTTTTTGACTTGGCCAGCTTCTCATCCTGAGTCATCTCACCAGCACAAACTATCAGGATCCACCATGAATAACAAATATTTTTTGAGAAATCCCAAGAATTTAAAAGCTACTTCCAGGAACCAGGGATAAAATCCAGCCAAAATTTTATTCCAAGGGTTTACAGGCTATCTCTCAGGAATAAGGCCAAATGGTTTATTACAGCAGCATATACCTGTGAGGGAGACTTCTGCAAAACATGGGATCATAGGCCCTTTTTTTCTCTCTCTCTCATTCAGGAAAATTCGATGGCAGATCAAACCAGAATCAAGACTGGCACTCTGACTGGGCTCCTTGATATTAAGTATTCTTTGATAACATGATTTTTTTAAGTAAATCCATAGCATTCCAACATATTTATATACCATTTAACCATTTTCCTACCAACAGCTATTTGTTTTCAGCTTTCTTCTACTTTGAAGAACATTTTAATGCTTAGGGATACAAACGGTTGAGTTGCTCTATATCAGGCAACATAGAAGGCTCTTCTAAAAGAAGTTTATATCTAAATTTGTTCTAATGTTTAAATAGTTAAAAATTATATAATCCTTGCTTATGCTCAGTTGTGCCCAAGTCTTTGTAACCCTATAGGAGCTTGCCAGGCTCCTCTGTCCATGGGATTTTCCCAACAGGAATACTAGAGTGGGTTGCCATTTCTTCCTCCAGGGAATCTTTCTAACCCAGGGATGGAAACTGTGTCTCCTGAATCTCCTGCACAGCAGGCAGATTCTTTACCACTGAGCCACTGGGGAAGCCCATATAATCCCCACGATATTGTAAATACTAACATTTTCAAATAACACTGAAACTCTCATGTTCATCCAAAGGTAAGAGTAGAAACTTGATACTTGCTATTATCATTGTTTAAAGTACAAGATAAGCACTACCTCAATGGTGAGAAATTTTATATCATTTCTTTTTCTCCTTGAAATCATATTTCCATTCCATTTCTCCCACAGAATTTTATCTAAATTTTTTAATATTTAAAATACTTTTAATTATTATCCTATCATATTCAGGTGAAGCTTCAATACTCTGGCCACCTGATGCAAAGAGCCGACTCATTAGAAAAGACCCTGATGCTGAGAAAGATGAAGGGCAGGAGGAGAGGTGGGGAACAGAGGATGAGATGATTGGATGGCATGTCCACTGACTCAATGAACATGAGTTTGAGCAAGCTCCAGGAGATGGTGAAGGACAGGCAAGCCTGGCATGCTACAGTGCATGGGGTTGCAAAGAGTAGGACACAACTGAGCGACAACATCATATTTTCCTTCAATAAAATGCATATATCTATTGACATTTCTTTTTTACTTCTTGGAACTATAAGACTAATTATTTAAAATTTCTCCTGGATTAAATTCTAACAAAAATTAATTGGAAGAACATTTCTTACTAACATGAATGGAGCTTTAAGAAACATGTTTCTTTTTATCCTCAGATGAATAATACTTTATGCTAAATGAGACAAGATTTAGCATTATCTTTGTTTTAGTTTTTATAATCTAAACTGAGAAACCTTATTCATATAAACATGGGAACTGGTGGAAATTTACTGTAGCAATTTACTCAATTCTTTGAACTTCTTCCAAGTTACATTTAGAAATCAGATAATAAGTTATCATCAGAAATTACATTTAGTATGCATCCTGTGACAACCCAATTTGAGCCTATTGCAATTTTGTTGAAAGCAAATAATTGGAAACCACCTAACTCACTAGAGAGTTTATTTCCCAGCAAATACAGTTATTCATTTTCTCAATTTCTCAGAAGTAAACTAGAAAAGGGCTATTACCAATGCTTAACAAATGATTATTACTTTGCTGACCTGAACTAAACTGCCAGATATTTCTCCAGCAAAATGGGTTTATCTGGAGATCAGAGAACTGCACTTCAGGATCTGCAACCACATGAGTCATGTGCAAGTTCCCACACTGCAGGAAAGGAAAATGCTTTTATAGAGGGAAAGGAGAAATTGAAAGGGCTATAGTAAACAAAAAAAGTCCTTGACTTTTATTGGCTGAATCCTTGCCAGCAAAGAAGAGGAGTCTTTCTTCTTCCTCTTGGGCTCAGCTATTGTTGCAGCACTTGAGAGCTCCCTCTTCTGATCTCCCAAATCTATTTAACTGAAGCTTCAGCTTACTAATTGTTTCCAAGTAGTAGCTGTTATTCTCTCATGGAGAGGCACTTCTTTAGTTTAAGACTTAAAATAGGAATGGCCCTTCAGAGATGTTCCAATGGAGGCAAGTGGTGGAGCCTTTATATTCCTGCATCAAACTAGTCACAGCATAGAGGCTGACCCCAAAGAAAGCTGTAGCATTGGGAAGGGCAGCTCCCTATAACAGAGGGTAATTCCCAGAGAACTTGTGAACAGTTACCATGCTGGGAGCAGGGTCGTGAGCAGTCACCATTATGAGCAGCCAGGAAATCAGTATCTTGATCCTAAAATAAGGATCTGGGAAGCCTACCACAGCAATCACTTTGTGACGGTTCACTATGTGTATGAACGTAACCTGCCATGAGGTGCTCAGATTAAACATTTTTGATTGTGTCTAGGAGGGTGTTTGTGAATGAGATCAGCACTTGAATCCATGGACTCAACAGAGTAACAACCCCAGCTCCCACCTACCCAAAAAAGTGGACAGACATCATCCAATCCATTTAGGACCTGTATAGAATAAAGATGGAGGAAGGAGTAATTTACCTCTTTTATTCCTGCCTCACTGTTTAAACTAGGATATCTCATCTCATCTTCTCTTCTCTGGGACCAGGATTTACACAACCAGCTCCCTGGGTCACGTGTCTTCAGACTAGACTGAATAACACCACTGGCTTTCCTGGGTCACCATCCTGCAGACTGCAACTGATGGGACTTCTCAGCCTTCAGCATCTCATAAGCCAATTATACATAATAAGTAAATAAATAAATATCTTCATCCTATTGCTTCTGTTTCTCAGGAGAACCTCAATTAATATACAACACACAATTTTTTCATGTTATTACATTTACATATAAACATTTGACTTTTTGTAAATATTCAACTTACCTCTATATTTAAATATACTTTCTATCAAATCTTGAAGCTGCAGATTAGCAGAGGCTATTTATGCAAAATGTCTGCCATACAATCTAATGAACAAAGTAGGACTCAATTGCCAAACCAATCAATCAAATCAGACTTACATTCTGACAGTTTTTCAATTAAAATAAAGCATATTAATACTCATCTCTGTAATAACCAGCTCCCTTCTGAATTATAATTCTGAGAAAGAGAAAGAGAGAGGAGGGACTGAAACCTACCCTAAGTTTGTTAATGAATACAATAAGGTTGACCTCTCTCCCTATCTGTTTATAAAAATCTGCTGTTCGCTCACGACACTCCTGTAGGGTACTTCAGGGTTACTGCATTCAGTGGCACTGTGAGAGGAAAGAGGGACAAATTGCTGAGTGAAACCTGTCATAGTTTCACTGCGCCACTCTATAGCAAATCTGAATTCATAATACCACAAAACAAATCAAAATATCTTATTTCAATGCATGCTTTGCCTTTCATGGAAATATGTGTAAAGCAAAGAGAGTAAAACAAACTAACTAAAAAAACTTTATAGTACTTTGACCAAAGAAAAAAGGCAACTTCTCCAATACCAATGTTTCAAATGGTCTCCAGTTCTTATCCCCAGGGCAATGTAGCATAGTAAAATGGAGGATGAGTTAGAGGTAGGACTTGCTTTTGTAAAAGAGGGAAAGGCCAATTGTGAAAAGGAGCTAGGAAAGGAGTCCAGAATTTTCTTTCATCCAGGTGGTGGTCTTTCACAAGTTAATTTTAAGGAAGAATGTGTTTGGAAATTGAGGGTCTAGAAACGTGTTTCCTTAAAACCATCTGTGAACCTAAATCTTCATTCATCCTCTGGAGTACACATACCCCATTCATAGATTGCTGAAAGATTAGCTGAGAATAAACAGGAATTAGCCAGATTAAGAGACATAGGGGAAATCTTGACAGGCTACATTTTAGGATAAGAAACAGGAGATAGGGTGCCTGTGAGACCCATGCTATATCAATGACTATATATGTGGGCAGGAACTTTTAGACAGAAGTTACTCTTTTATTCCCATCAGTCATCATTCTGACACACAAGATGTGCTCATATTTTCTTCTTATGTGAGTGACTGCCCACCCTGTGCCCATCCAAATCCTTTTCACTCTCCAAAGGACAGCTCATATCCCACCACATGACTTCCTCCTTCATCTCTGAAGTTTCTAGAACCAACCCCATCATGGTGGGCAGAAGGGCTTCCCCCACACCACCAAGTAATTCTCAAACACCAGCTGGGTATCCTACAATTCAGCTCAATTCTGACACTGCCTAGAGACAGATTCCCCAGATTAAAGGCTCAGTCCTACAAGACCACACCCTGCTTCATTCAGATACCAACTGCAAGTTTTTGATCAATTGTTATAGATTGGAGGTTCCAACAATCCCTTCCTTGAGTTTGATTAATTTGCTATAGCAGTTCACAGAACTCAGAGAAACTTACTGGATCACCAGTTTGTTATAAACGGATATAAGTGACAAATAACCAGATTGAAGATATGCATATGGCAAGGTAAGGGCAAAGCGGGAGGCATTTCCAGCCCCTTGCCAAGCGTCACACTCCCTGAATCTCCATGTGTTCACCAACACAGAAGTTCTTAATCCTGTTCTTTTGAGTTTTTATGATGGCTTCATTACATAAACATGACTGATCAAAGCAATGGACACTGGCTATCTACTCAAAATCCAGCCCCTTCCTCTCCAAAAGGTCAGGGAATGAGGCAGAAAATTCTAACCTTCTAATCACAGAGTTCGTTCTCCTGGCAACCAACCCTGATCCCCATTCCTAGGTGTAGCCCCAAAGTTACCTCATTAACATAATAAAAGATTCCTCTGTCACTCTCTTCACAGTTTCAAGAGCTTTAGGATTTCTGTGCCAGAAAGAAAGATAGAGACCAAATACACATTTCTTATTATAATTCACAATATCACTACCTCCATCTGTTCAAAATTCCCTGGCTACCACCTGTGTCACAGAGTAAGAACAACCTGAGGGAAAGTGTCATGTTTAATAATTCTTCTGTACTGTCCTATTTGACTATTCGCTTGTCTTCTTTACTGCCAGGTCATGTGATCTCCTAAAAGGGAAAGACTTAAGCTCTAGAGTTTGCAATCCTCAGCACAAAGGGTGAGAACTCAGGAGATATTTGTTCCATGAATGAATGAGACTTCTGTCTAGCTTAGATGAATGGTAAACATATACTGGATGAATAAGAGCTGCTTTTTAAATGAAGGTGCTTTTTAAGGCACCACTAGAGAAACTTTAGACACATTACCTATCATCTTAAGCATAGATCAAAATTCTCCAAGCCACACTTCAGCAATACGTGAATGGTGAATTTCCAGATGTTCAAGCTGGTTTTAGAAAAAGCAGAGGAACCAGAGATCAAATTGCCAACATCCTCTGGATCATGGAAAAAGCAAGAGAGTTCCAGAAAAACATCTATTTCTGCTTTATTGACTATGCCAAAGCCTTTGACTGTGTGGATCACAATCAACTGTGGAAAATTCTGAAAGAGATGGGAATACCAGACCACCTGATCTGCCTCTTGAGAAACCTATATGCAGATCAGGAAGCAACAGTTAGAACTGGACATGGAACAACAGACTGATTCCAAATAGGAAAAGGAGTACGTCAAGGCTGTATATTGTCACCCTGCTTATTTAACTTCTATGCAGAGTACATCATGAGAAACACTGGGCTGGAAGAAGCACAAGCTGGAATCAAGATTGTCGGGAGAAACATTAATAACCTTAGATATGCAGATGACACCACTCTTATGGCAGAAAGTGAAGAGGAACTAAAAAGCCTCTTGATGAAAGTGAAAGAGGAGAGTAAAAAAGTTGGCTTAACTCAACATTCAGAAAATGAAGATCATGGCCTCTGGTCCCATCACTTCATGGGAAATAGATGGGGAAACAGTGGAAACAGGGTCAGACTTTATTTTGGGGGGCTCCAAAATCACTGCAGATGGTGACTGCAGCCATGAAATTAAAAGACACTTACTCCTTGGAAGAAAAGTTATGACCAACCTAGATAGCATATTCAAAAGCAGAGACATTACTTTGCGAACAAAGGTCCATCTAGTCAAGGCGATGGTTTTTCCAGTGGTCATGTATGGATGTGAGAGTTGGACTGTGAAGAAAGCTGAGCTCCGAAGAATTGATGCTTTTGAACTGTGGTGTTGGAGAAGACTCTTGAGAGTCCCTTGGACTGCAAGGAGATCCAACCAGTCCATTCTGAAGGATATCAGTCCTGGGTGTTCCTTGGAAGGACTGATGCTAAAGCTGAAACTTCAGTACTTTGGCCACCTCATGTGAAGAGCTGACTCATTAGAAAAGACTCTGATGCTGGGAGGGATTGGGGGCAGGAGGAGAAGGGGACGACAGAGGATGAGATGGCTGGATGGCATCACCGACTTGATGGACGTGAGTTTGAGTGAACTCCGGGAGTTGGTGATGGACAGGGAGGCCTGGTGTGCTGCAATTCATGGGGTCGCAAAGAGTCAGACATGACTGAGCGACTGAACTGACCTGGCAGACTGAAGCACAGATCTTCTGGGTGGAGAGTATTATCTCTACTTCCCAGATGTGAAGACTCAATGATTAATTTACCCAAAGTCACACAGGAAGTGGTAAAACCAAAATCTGATTCCAAAGCCATACTCCTTCTGTTACTCCAGTTCAATTCAGTCACTCAGTCATATCTGACTCTCTGAGATCCCATGGACTGCAGCACGCCGGGCCTCCCTGACCAGGACTCCCGGAGTTTACTCAAACTCATGTACATCGAGTTGGTGATGCCATCCAACCATCTCATCCTCTGTTGTCCCCTTCTCCTCCTGCCTTCAATCTTTCCCAGCATCAGAGTCTTTTCTAATGAGTCAGTTCTTTGCATCAGGTGGCCAAAGTATTGGGGTTTCAACTTCAGCATCAGTCCTTCCAATGAATATTCAGGACCAATTTCCTTTAGGATTGACTGGTTGGATCTCTTTACTGTCCAAGGGACTCTCAAGAGTCTTCTCCAACACCACAGTTCAAAATGATCAATTCTCTGGTGCTCAGTTTTCTGTATAGTCCAACACTCACATCCATCCATGACTACTGGAAAAACCATAGCTTTGACTAGATGGACCTTCGTTGGGAAAGTAATGTCTCTGCTTTTTAATGTGCTGTCTAGGTTGGTCATAACTTTTCTTCCAAGGAGCAAGGATCTTTTCTTTTCAAGGCTGCAGTCACCATCTGCAGTAATTTTGGAGCCCCCCAAAAATAAAGTTTCTCACTGTTTTCATTTTTTCCCCATCTATTTGCCATGAAGTGATGGGACCAGATGCCATGATCTTAGTTTTCTGAATGTTGAGTTTTAAGCTAGTGTTTCCACTCTCCTCTTTTACTTCATCAAGAGGCTCTTTAGTTCCTCTTCACCTTTTGCCATAAGGGTGGTATTATCTCCATAACAGAGGTTATTGATATTGCTCCCAGAAATCTTGATTCCAGCTTGTGCTTCATCCAGTCCAGCATTTCACATGATGTACTCTACATATAAGTTAAATAAGCAGGGTGGCAATATACGGCCTTGATGTACTCCTTTCCCAATTTGGAACCAGTCTGTTGTTCCATGTCTGGTTCTAACTGCTGCTTCTTTATCTTCATAAAGATTTCTCAGGAGGAAGGTAAGGTGGTCTAGTATTCCCATCTCTTGAAGAATTTTCCACAGTTTGTTGTGATCTACAGAGTGTAAGGCTTTGGCATAGTCAGTAAAGCAGAAGTAGGTGTTTTTCTGGAACTCTCTTGCTTTTTTGATGACCAACAGATGTTGGCAATTTGATCTTTGGTTCCTCTGCTTTTCTAAATCCAGCTTGAACATCTGGAGGTTCATGGATGACATACTGTAGAAGCCTGGCTTGGAGAATTTTGAGCATTACTTTGATAGCATATGAGATGAGTGCAAGTGTGGGGTAGTTTGAACATTCTTTGGCATTGCTTTTCTTTGGGACTGAAATGAAAACTGACTTTTTCCAGTCCTGTGGTCACTGCTGAGTTTTCCAAATGTGCTGACATACTGAGTGCAGCACTTTCACAGCATCATCTTTTAGGATTTGAAATAGTTCAACTGGAATTCCATCACCTTCACTAGCTTTGTTCATAGTGATGCTTCCTAAGGCCCACTTGACTTTGCATTCCAGGATATCTGGCTCTAGGTGAGTGATCACGCCATCGTGGTTATCTGTTACACCATACTTCCTTTAATGAATACTTTTTAAAAATATTTTTTCAAACACCAATACAGTATACTAACGCATATATATGGAATTTAGAAAGATGGTAATGATAACCCTGTATGCGAGACAGCAAAAGAGACACAGATATATAGAACAGTCTTTTGGACTCTGTGGGAGAGGGCGAGGGCAGGATGATATGGGAGAATGGCATTGAGACATGTAAATTATCATATGTGAAATGAATCACCAGTCCAGGTTCAATGCATGATACAGGGGGCTCGGGGCTGGTGCACTGGGATGACCCAGAGGGATGGGATGGGGAGGGAGGTGGGAGGGGGGTTCAGGATGGGGAACACATGTACACTCATGGTGGATTCATGTCAATGTATGGCAAAACCAATTCAATATTGTAAAGTAAAAATAATAATAATAATAAAATAAATAAAAATTTGTTTTTCATATTTAGTTGGATTGTCCCTAAATGGTGGGACTATCAGAGAATATGCAATGCATTTTAAAGTCTCACTTTACTATTAATATTTCATAAAAGGAGGGTGAACATGACTAAATGATTCATGACATGACACATAAAATCAATACCACCTTTATTACATACTATGCTCTTAATATGTTTGAGTTTGCTTCTAAATTTGCTATTTACTTTAATTATTTCAGTTATGTATGTCTAGTTGCTTCTGGAAAAATGCCTTCTGTTTCCTAACACTGCAAAACCTTTTAAAACATTTAAAATTTCAGAATTCAACTCTCCTATAGTTGAAGATTTTAATTCTGGACTTAAGTTTCACCTGGACTCCTCTCTCCATATTCTTCTAGCAATAGCCACCATGCTACTTTTCCAAGAAGGGAAAGAAAGAGTTACACTTAGATTTTATCCCAAAATAATATGTACTCTAGATCAGTTAGAATATTTTCCTTCATGAGTTCTGCATTTAGTGTTAGGCTTAGAAGTCTTCCACATTACAACATTACATAAATATTCGGTATTTTTCTCTTCTAGTACTTCTATGACTTCATTTTTGATATGTGTGTCTTTAATTCTTCCAGAATATTCTAAAAATGGAGTGAAGTGAGTGTTAAATATATTTTCCTACAATGGTTAATTTGTTGTCTAAATAATTTCCATTGGTTGGAACTGCCACCTCTATTACATACTACATTCTTAAATATGTTTGTATCTAAGTCTTCTCTTAATTCTATATACCAGTGCCTGTATTTGTTTCCATTTTAGTTTTTAATATCTAGTAGTTCAAGTCTATGTTCCTTATTTGTACTGTTATTTGCAAGCATTTCTTGACTATCTCTATTTCTCCAAATCTATATCCCTACTGTCAAGTTCAAAAGTTCTACTGTGATTTTTTATTGTGATAGCATTAACTTTATAAAGTAATTTTCAGAGAATCTGACATCCTAACTATAGAGATCATCTAATCAGAAATAAAGTATGTTTTCTTACACAGTCATCTTTCTTAACATTGTTTTCTTTGGATTGTTTTACTAGGTATTTGATACTTTTCATTTTAATTAGAAAGTAGATCCCTTCTCCACCAAATATTCTAGCTTTTTTTAAAAAAAAATTATTATTTACATTTGCTCCTGTGCCAATAGCCTCCTAAGTAGCCTTTCTGACTTTAATACCTTCTCTTCTACTCCATCCTATTGCAAATGTCATCTCTCTAAATGGCAAAATTAGTCACAGAATACCCTTCCTGTAAACCTTAACTCTTCAATGCTTTGGGGATAACATAAGCTATTTAAGGTGACATACAAGGCCCTTCCCTAAAAATCACTTTTAGCTCCATCTCTCATGGATGTTCCTCTACTTTCACAATCTCCACTGATACACTGAAATAGCACTGCTTCCCCAAATGCCCAAATGGCTATGCACACCTTTGAACAAAATGTTTATTTCAATTGAAACTGTTTTTGCCCCCTCAAAGAAACTCTTAATTATCCTTCAAGAATCAATTCAAGTGTTACCATCTACCTGAAGCCTTCTAAAAGCCCTACAGTACTGATTAGATTTTTCCTTGAGCTATTATAAAACTTCATCATAATTCTTGTATCTCTTTCTAGAATATGTTATATATTTGTTTCTCCTGCTAAACTGTGGATTTTTGATGACTGAAGTCTGGCTTAATCACTATTCTACTCTTAATGGCCAGTAGTTTCTGGCATATAATAGGTTTTAATGGTTTTTCCAGTGGTCATGTATGGATGTGAGTGTTGGACTGTGAAGAAAGCTGAGCGCCAAAAAATTGATGCTTTTGAACTGTGGTGTTGGAGAAGACTCTTGAGAGTCCCTTGGACTGCAAGGAGATCCAACCAGTCCATTCTGAAGGAGATCAGCCCTGGGATTTCTTTGGAAGGAATGATGCTAAAGCTGAAACTCCAGTACTTTGGCTACCTCATGCGAAGAGTTGACTCACTGGAAAAGACCCTGATGCTGGGAGAGATTGGGAGCAGGAGGAGAAGGGGACGACAGAGAATGAGATGGCTGGATGGCATCACCGACTCGATGGACATGAATTTGGGTAAACTCCAGGAGTTGGTGATGGACAGGGAGGCCTGGCGTGCTGCAGCTCATGGGGTCACATAGAGTCGGACACAACTGAGCGACTGAACTGAACTGAACTGAATGACTGTTTGTTGGATTAATAAAACAGAATAATAATAAAGCCAGACTTATAGGACATAAACTATTTCTTGAAAGCTAAAACTGTACTGGAACACACATCAAAACACCATTAATGAATATAAAGAATATGCAGAAGAGCGTGGAAAGGTAATACCCAATTCAACCTAGGAAAATGGGAAATTCTTCTAAGTAGAGGGACACAGGATGAGTATTTGAAAGATGGGTGTGAATTCAACGGGTGATGTAGTAAAGTGTATTGAAGATAGAAAAAACAGCTGCAAAAATACAGTTTGAGAAAACAAGGCAAATTACTGTAAGAAGGGTATACATATATTTCACCAAGAAAATATAGCCCAACTTTGTACAGAAATGCAATGACTTTGCAACAGGTTTTTGCACAAGTCAACCCTCAACCAATAACAACCTCTATTATTACTTGTCTTTTAAAATTCTACTTAAATGTCTTTCCTCTAGGAAAGCTTTCTCAGCCTCCATCTAAATTGAACTGGGTGCCCTTCTTTGTGTTCCCTGTGAATTCCTCCAGTGTACCAATGCCTTGGCATTCATATGATTAGTTCTATGTGCCTTACTCCCTTTTCTAGACTCAAGTCTCTGTGACAATCACTTTTATTTTTATATTCCTAGTGTCTATCACAGTGTTTAGCTAGTGTAAAACATTTGGGGGAGCTCTCAAAAAATAATAAAATGATAACTGTTATTTATTGTCTACCATACATCCAATGCAGAGAAGGCAATGGCAACCCACTCCAGTACTCTTGCCTGGAATATCCCATGGACAGAGGAGCCTGGTAGGCTGCAGTCCATGGGGTCGCTGAGAGTTCGGCACTACTGAGCAACTTCACTTTCACTTTTCACTTTCATGCATTGGAGAAGGAAATGGCAACCCACTCCAGTATTCTTGCCTGGAGAATCCCAGGGACGGGGGAGCCTAGTGGGCTGCCGTCTATGGGGTCGCACAGAGTCGGACAAGACTGAAGCGACTTCGCAGCAGCATACATCCAATGAGTGTCAAATGTTTAGGATCTAAGAACTACTTAATGGGAGTTCAAACCATAAGGAATCAGAGAAATGCTCATTACTTTCACTCATTACCACAGTGACATTGAGAAATATTTTAAACTCAGCTGCTATTCTAAAAACTCAAGTATACACCTTTACTCTTGATATCTACAGTTCCCAGTGTGGAAAAGAACAGTTTTATATTTATATGGTATCCATTTCTTTACACAGCACTGAAAAGATACAGTCAGTGACTGTAATCTATTATACACACTATTTTCACTATTTCCTTTAATATAAACTAAGATCAAGAGACATATAACTGATCAATTATTCTCTGCAAAAAAATTTAATAAGATCTGAAAAAGAACTTACTATCTCTTATTAGCAGGGAAACATCCATTCTTGCTGCAAACAGTATCTTAGAATTATGTATCCTGATATACCTTTACCAGGCTATATTACAGTTTATGAAATCACCAGTAACAAATGGAAAAATATCTTCTGTATAACATTTAAATGATGAATAAAAGAAGCCATTATGCACTTTTCCCTCAAATATGTACGGCACATATGACAAATGCTGATTCCTACTCTGTGTACACCAGTAAGTCCATCAAACTATGAAAACAAAATATGTGCCACACTGTACATGTAATAGTAATTATTCATGCACACTGTGAGACATTAATTAGTGGGATTTTGTATCGGTCATCTATGGTTGCATAACACATTACTACAAAACTTAGTGATTTAAAACAACAAGCATTTATTAGTTCTATTTCAGTGGGTCAGGAATTACCCAAATGGTTATGGTTGACAGCCTCTCATGGGGTAGTAGTTAAACTGCCAGCCAAGGATACAGTCATCTGAAGGCTTGACTGGGACTGAAGGACCAGCTTCCAAGATCACCCAACAGTCAGTTCCCAGACTGCCAACACTACAGAATCTATTTTTCAGAGAGGAGGCAAAGGAAAACAAGGAGGTAAAGGAGAAAGAAGAAAAGGTTCCTATAAAGGAACACCAATTTGAATAACACCAGATTTCTCATCTATAACAATGGAGGTTAAAAAAGTGACACAATATTTTTCAAATGCATAATTAAAGAACTGTTAACTCTGAATCCCTATCTGACAAAGCTTTTCTTCAGAAATGAAGGGGAAAACAAAGACATTCTCATTAAATTAAAGGGAACTAAGAACCCTTGTTGCTAGCAGATTTACCCTTAAAGAATGGCTAAAAAATCCATACAGAAAGAAAATGGTAATAGTAGAAGGATGGATCCTACTGACAAAAAGATCAGTTGAATGAGAAAAAATAGTGGAAAATACAATAAACTGTCTTTCACTTCATGAGGCTCTTTAATATTTTATGCTTGAAATGAAAGTTATAATACCATCTGATGTGGTGTTCAATGTATGTAGAGAAAATATTTAAGATAATTATACTTAAAAGATGAAGAGGTTTAAAGAGAACTCAAATAAAGTATGGTTTCTAGACTTTACTAGAAGCATAAAACATCAAGACCACCACCACCAGGAGGCTGAAAGTTACATAGACATTTGGAAATATCTAGAGCAACCACTAAGACATATACAGTGTGATATAATGTTTAAATACCATAAAGACATCAAAATGAAACTCTTAAAAGATATTCAAATTACCCACCAATGACAAGTGATGATAGGGAACAAGAAATAGAGAATGAGCAGAAAACAACAAAATGGCACTTACACCAGTTAAAAGAAAGAGATTAGTGGGGATTTATTTTTTTTTATTTTTATTTTTTTTTTACTTTACAGTACTATATTGGTTTTGCCATACATTGACATGAATCTGCCACCGGTGTACACGAGTTCCCAATCCTGAACCCCACTCTCACCACCCTCCCCATATCATCTCTCTGGGTCATCTCAGTGCACCAGCCCCAAGCATCCTGTATCCTTTATCGAACCTAGACTGGTGATTCGTTTCTTACATGATAGTATACATGTTTCAATGCCATTCTCCCAAATCATCCCACCTTCTCCCACTCCCACAGAATCCAAAAGTCTGTTCTATACATCTGTGTCTCTTTTGCTGTCTCGCATACAGGGTTATCATTCCTATCTTTTTAAATTCCATATATATGTGTTAGTATACTGTATTGGTGTTTTTCTTTCTGGCTTACTTCACTCTGTATAATCGGCTCCAGTTTCATCCACTTCATTAGAACTAATTCAAATGTATTCTTTTTAATGGCTGAGTAATACTCCACTGTGTATATGTACCACAGCTTTCTTATCCATTCATCTGCTGATGGACATCTAGGTTGCTTCCATGTCCTGGCTATTTAACAGTGCTGCAATGAACATTGGGGTACATATGTCTCTTTCAATTCTGGTTTCCTCAGTGTGTATGCCCAGCAGTGGGATTGCTGGGTCATAAGGCAGTTCTAGTTCCAGTTTTTTAAGGAATCTCCACACTGTTCTCCATAGTGGCTGTACTAGTTTGCATTCCCACCAACAGTGCAAGAGGGTTCCCTTTTCTCCACACCCTCTCCAGCATTTATTGCTTGCAGACTTTTGGATCACAGCCATTCTGACTGGCGTGAAATGGTACCTCATTGTGGTCTTGATTTGCATTTCTCTGATAATGAGTGATGTTGAGCATCTTTTCATGTGTTTGTTAGCCACCTGTATGTCTTCTTTGGAGAAATTTCTATTTAGTTCTTTGGCCCATTTTTTGATTGGGTCATTTATTTTTCTGGAATTGAGCTGCATAAGTTGCTTGTATATTTTTGAGACTAGCTGTTTGTCAGTTGCTTCATTTGCTATTATTTTCTCCCATTCCAAAGGCTGTCTTTTCACCTTGCTTATAGTTTCCTTTGTTGTGCAGAAGCTTTTGATTTTAATTAGATCCCATTTGTTTATTTTTGTTTTTATTTCCAGTATTCTGGGAGGTGGATCATAGAGGATCCTGCTGTGATTTATGTCGGAGAGTGTTTGCTTATGTTCTCCTCTAGGAGTTTTATAGTTTCTGGTCTTACATTTGGATCTTTAATCCATTTGGAATTTATCTTTGTGTATGGTGTTAGAAAGTGATCTAGTTTCATTCTTTTACAAGTGGTTGACCAGTTTTCCCAGCACCACTTGTTAAAGAACTTGTCTTTAATCCATTGTATATTCTTGCCTCCTTTGTCGAAGATAAGGTGTCCATAGGTGTGTGGATTTATGTCTGGGCTTTCTATTTTCTTCCATTGATCTATATTTCTGTCTTTGTGCCAGTACCATACTGTCTTGATGACTGTGGCTTTGTAGTAGAGCCTGAAGTCAGGCAGGTTGATTCCTCCAGTTCCATTCTTCTTTCTCAAGATTGCTTTGGCTATTCGAGGTTTTTTGTATTTCCATAAAAATTGTGAAATTATTTGTTCTAGCTCTGTGAAAAATACCGCTGGTAGCTTGATAGGGATTGCACTGAATCTGTAGATTGCTTTGGGTAGTATACTCATTTTCACTATATTGATTCTTCCAATCCATGAACATGGTATATTTCTCCATCTATTAGTGGAAGAAATGGACAAATTCTTAGAAAAGTACAACTTTCCAAAACTGAACCAGGAAGAAATAGAAAATCTTAACAGACCCATCACAAGCACAGAAATTGAAACTGTAATCAGAAATCTTCCAGCAAATAAAAGCCTAGTGGGTATTTAAAAAACACAATCCAGCTACATATTTTCTACAAAAAATTAATTTCACACAGAATGATAATACACAGGTTAAAGGTAAGAGGGTGGGGAAAGATACATCAGATAAAAATCAAAAAAGAAAGCAGGAATGGCTACTTGATACCAGATAAGGTAGACTTAAGAGCCAAGAAAAGTATTAAGGACCAAAAGAGACATAGCATCTTAACATTATGCAGGTACTATGTTTGAAATCTTCAGTGGTAGTAATAAAGGCTGCAGTTGTAAATACATAACATCAAAACATGTGATGTCATTTTTCATGTCACTGATGATATGGCCTCCAGCTTAGATAGGATACAATGTTTACTCTCCTGATTATAAAATTCACTCTTATATCAAAATATGTGCATGCAGCTCACTAAGTGGAACAAATTAATATTTACATGTATTCACAAATTCTAGTCTAAAAAAATAATTTCTGAAAACATATTATTCCAAAAGGGGTTTGGAGAATAGGTATAGGGGTAGATAAAATACAAATGGCAGAATGTTGTGGTTTGAGTCAAAGGATGACAAGATCTGATCTATGTTTTAACAGGTTCACAGTGGCTGCCTGCTGAAGACAGACTTAAGGGGTTGTCAAGAGAAGAAGCAGACAGACCAGCCAGGAGGCTACTGCAATAATCCAGTAATCTAGTTAAGAATAATGGTGCCTCAAACCGGATGGAAGCAGAAGTGGAAGAAGAGGTCAGACTCTGGATATACTCTGAAATTAAATGTAGCAGGATTTACTGACAGAACAGATGTGTGCTATGCAAGACAGAGTCAAGATGCTTCTAAGGTAGTTTTGACTTGAGTCATTAGAAATTAAGAGTTGTCTTGTACTAAGATGGGGAAAGACTATGAGCAGAGCCAGCTGAGGTGGAAATATTTAGGAGTTCACTTATACCTTAAAGTAAAGTACCATCTAGATGCCAGACTCTGAAATTCAGACTGGGGTTATAACCTGGAGAATTACTAACATGAAAATGGCATTTAAAGTCCTGGGACTACATAAGCTCACCCAAGGAAGGACTATAAATACAGAATCTTGGTCCAAAGACTTGAGATCTGAGGTTTTAAGTGCTTAGAACTCAGGGACTCAAGGAGGAAACAGGATCTGCAACTGAGCACGAGGAGAAGGAGAGGAGAGATTCGATGAGAGAAGAGATGGTACAAAATAACCATCTAGGAGAGTGAGAGAGTGAACAGACTAGAGAAATATACTGCTGGGCAGCATGATGCTTAAGTTGAATGATCATAAATTTGAATGATCATAAATTTGAAATGAGTCAGCTTAAGTTGAATGATCATAAATTTGAAATGAGTGCTGTACATTATTTTTTCCAACTACACTGGGCTGTGCAGGGGTGAGGACAAATTAGATAGGACTGGAATTAAATCAAACAAATGAGAAAATAGCAAGAAAGCTGAGGATGTATAAAAGGAAGTATAAAACAAAAACTGTTAGAAATGCAAAGTAGCAGAAAGATTTCCATACCAGATATTAAAGCATATTATAAAACATAAAACTATAAAACATTTTTTAAGTGTGCTGGCCAAGTCAGATTACAGAGTCACCAGTGGAGCAGAGATGAATTTTCAGAAATACATACAAGAATTTAGTATACAATAAAAGTGGCATTTCTAATCATTGGAGGTAGCTATTTGATAAATGTTATAGGGATAATAGCTAACCAATTTAAAAATAAATTGATTAATTCTCATTAAGCACTGTACACCAAAATAAATTCCAAAGGAATTAAAGATTTAAATGTTTAAGAATTAGATCATAGTGACCCCAGAAGAAAATATTCATGATCATGTATATAAGGTAGGATAAGGCATATATGATATATGCATGTGAAAAAGATCAAGTTTCAAAGTAGTATTTATATTGTGAATCTCTGGATATAAGGGCATAGAATGTAGCAAACTGTTAGTAAGAAATATGTCTGGATATTTGGATTATGCATAATTATATATGCTTCTGTAAGCCTTACTGTATTTTGCAAATTTTCTACAAGGAGCATGTATTAACTTTTGTTTAGCTTTTATATTTACTATTTTTAATTAAACAAGTAATATATTTATAAGAATATATATTTTAAAAAATGAAATGCAGAGATATATAATTACTAAACCTCATCCCATTATCCTCTCCATCTTTTACCATTCCTAGACATGTAAGGTAATCAAATTAACAGCCTGGTGTCCATCCTTCTTCATATATAAATGAAACACACACACACAGATACAGTTCTGTAATTTTCTTTTCAAAATATGATTATATTGCTAAGTACACTTTACTCAACTACTTGCTCTTTCATTATCCAAATTAATAGATAATAATCTAAGATATTAGGAATGTGATGGATAACCATAGTTTATTTAAGTAGCCTCCTTTTGATGAAGAATGAGTTTCCAGTTAGGAGTTATTACAAACAATGCAATAAACATCTCCAGACTTTTATCCTTATATGCTGATGTACTTGTTTCTACAAAATGGAGTTCTAAAAATAGGAATACAGAAGTAAAAGGTATATGCATGCTTAGCTGCAAAAGATATTGCCAGAACACTTCTTCAAATTAACTATAGTAAGCAGTAGGCAGAATTCTAAGATGACCTCCCTCTCCTCACCATATACACATCTTACAGCAATTCCTGGTACTATGAATATTGTAGATTCCAAGATCATGTTAGTTTCATGACCTTAAGAGAGAGATTTTTTTTCATTTGGGCCTGACCTAATCACATGAGCCTTTTAAAATAAGACAGTTTTCCTCAGCTGAATATAAAAAAGGAAGTCAGAGATTTGAAACACAAGAAGAATTTGGCTTGCCATTACTGGCCTGAAGATGGAGAGGGTCACATGGCATGAAATATGGACACCTATGCTTGCTGAGAGTGACCTACAGCTGACAGCTAGCAAGGATATGGGGACCTCAGTCCTAGAACTTCAAGGAAACAAATTCTGTCAACAACCAGTGAGCTTGGAAGAGCCCCAGATTAAGAGCTGTGGCTCTGACAAACACTATGATCCTGAGCAGAGAAACCAGCCACACTGTTCCTGAACTTCTAACCTACAGATAGGATGAGATAATGCACTTGGGTTGCTATGAGCCACTAAATGTGTGGTAACCTTATAAAACAAGAGAGAATAATACAGTAAGATTCACCCTCAACAGCAATGTACCTATTTCCTTCACTGTCTCACTAGCGTCAAAAGTTAACTACAGTTTTGCAACTGACACAAGATGTGTACGAACACCATGGACAACTGCCTCTGAACAGATCTACCTCTCACTCCACACCTTTATGGGTACACCACTCTGATGGCCTCTAATTAATCTGACTGATGGGATGAGACCAAATTCTCTCAACTGTGAACACTTGCAAATCTCTTGGGACCAGTGTTTTCTGGGAGAGAGACAATAATTACACACAAGAGCATACATTGTGCCCCTGGAAAAGTGGTTTCAACTGTTGGAAAAAAGTGTTTCAAATTGTTGGGGATCCCTCCCTACCCCAGTGGGACATACATCAGTCATGGGGCTAAGGTTAATAGTGTCTCCTGGATTTTATTCAAGGAATTAAAGATAGACTAATATTTGTAATTGATTAAGATCAATCACAATAACAGATGACACTGTTGTCATTAATAGCAGACATGGTTCTAAGATCTTTACATACATTCCTTGACCCATTCAAATCTTACAACAGTGTGGTTGACAATAATGCCATTTTATTAAATAAGAGAAACAATAAAAGTGGCTTAATTGATCATTTAAAAAAGAAATTTCATAAAATGAATGCCACTTGATTTAAAAGAACTCTTTAAAAATTTATAATAGATGTTTCTTTACCATGACAAAGAATTACAGATTTCAAACCAACCATCAACTTCATACTTAAAAATAGAAAACTAAGGATAATTGTGTTAAATCTATGCCAAAGAGAGAGAAACAACAGAAGAGGCCAGTGACAATCATTTTATGAAACAACCCAACTGCATTCCTTCTTAGCTCCTGTGGCCATCATTAATTTATTAAACTCGACTTGGCAGATATTTCCTATTTTAATTTCAGATTTGCAAAAAAATATATTATTGACAAGCATTTTAGAAAAGGAGATTGTATGAAGGCCACTGGATAAAACCAAAGAGGACTCAAAGGAAGAATTTGCTCATCTCTGGCCATTTCAACCCAAGAACAGGCTCCTGAGTCCCTCAGCCTCCAAGGGGCACCCAGTACTGCTGCTACATTTTCTGCTGCTGGATGTTAAGTTGACATCTAATTGTGATGCTGTGACAGAACATTGATTTCTGAAGGCAGTATTTCTCTTCCTTTTATACAAGAAAACACAACTATAGTCCCTAAAGGAAGAAAAGCCCTAGTTCTTCAGAATAAATCATCCATAATAATGCTTCAAACGTTCCAGGTGTAAGTCCATCAGTTAGACTGAAACCTTCTCTTTGAACGCATTCAACCAGAGTGAAACTCTGCCAGTGGTAAAAAAGAAAGCAGCACATAGTTTCATGATATTCAACCTACTGCCTTCCACAGTGATGAGACAGAAACCTGTCTGGGGTGAAGAACATGGGGGAATTTGTAGCGGTTACTACCTGTCATAGATGTAACTGCTCCAGATCTGTTCTGCCCAGCCAACTTCTGATGTCTCAACCATGAGAATAACCACAAACAGGGAAAGTGAGTCTTAAACCAGGAGCGAGTGGGTCAGAGACTGGTAGGTCTGATCTAGGTAGCCCTTCTAATATATTCATTTCAATTTTTAGAGAATATTCTATTTCTAGGCCTCCTGGGAATTTTAACAGTAGGAACAAAAAAATGAGGTGTGAAAAGTGATAAGACAGAAGAGATACTATCAACTCATGAGTAAGCTACTTACCATAAAGCTGAGACATGTTAAGTATTTAATATATGAATAAAGAACAATTCCAACAATGAAAGATACTATGAACCAGACATTATGCTAAAAGATTTTCATCTAATCTTCACAACAGTCATATGAAATACATATTGTTATTGCCCCCTATTAACAGATGAGAAACTGAAACTTAGGGACATTAAGTACCCTAATTAATGATAACATCATCAATGACAAACTGGAACTGGAGCCCTAGTTAGTGTGATTCTAAAACTCATGTTCTTAACCACTTTATTATACGACCAAGTTCTAAGAAAAAATTTTGGTAGAAAGAGCATGAGTGTAAGAGGAACAATTACACTAGGGGAAGAATGATACCACCAAAACTCCCAGCAAGTATATAAATGAGAGTATAGATCTGGATCTTTCTTGTATCAGACCTAAATTCTGCACCTGATGAGCTTTGCCCATTGAAGAAAATTATCACCTAAATCCTCTTGGATAACTTAAGTAGGAGACCCCAAATCTCATTCTTAGTGTCCCTAGCCTTCCTAGACAACCTGAAATTAAGGATACGTTTCTAAGTTCTCCCATTATATGTGTCCAGAGATGCTGACCATCTTGTTAACTGCTATATCACCAGCACCTTGCACTATATAAAGCCTAGTGTGTGAGTGAGTGAAAGTCGCTCAGTCGTGTCCAACTCTTTGCGACCCCATGGACCATATAGTCCATGGAATTCTCCAAGCCAGAATACTGGAGTGGGTAGCCTTTCCCTTCTCCAGGGAATCTTCTCAACCCAAGAATCAAACCCAGGTCTCCCACATTGTAGGTGGATTCTTTACCAGCTGAGCCACAAGGGAAGCCCAAGAATACTAGAGTGGGTAGCCTATCCCTGCTCCAGGGAATCTTCCCGACCCAGGAATCAAACCAGGTCTCCTGCATTGCAGGTGGATTCTTTACCGAATGCCTAGTATAGAAGTTTAATTAGTTATTTAATGACTGAATGAATACATTTATGTATCTCCTATATTCTTCTTGTTGATGTTTCAAAATGATGCATTTCTGGTTATCTCTAGCCTCTCTAAGATTGGCAAAAAGTATTTTTATTCTTCTTTTGCAACCATTTATTTAATGTTCCAGCTGGGATGGAAGCATTATTTACATCATTCCCATAATATAAAGGCATGAAAAAGTTGCACTTAACATCTTAACAAATCAAATATGATCCCAGAGCACAGCTAGTATATAAGTGACTGTATAAATATGGAGAAACCAGTTTTCCATACCAGTGTGTTTCAATTCTAATTGAGCAAACGAGAGGCACAGTAAGGGGAGATTTCCAAGATATATGTCCTAGCTACCAGTAGTAGTCTTAGAATAAATTGATATGATGATACAATTTGACCAATTCATCAAGAAGAAAGGTAAGGCCAGAACTTCCACTAAAACCACCAGAAGCCTCATAAGAATGTAAAACCAGTCACAGTGGCTATCCACTGCCAATAAAAATACTTCAGGAAAATCATGTTTGTAATCCATGTATGTAAAATTAACTTTATATTTCAAGAGAAATGATTCCTATCAAACAAGACAGTAGCTGCCTTGTCAAATGAACAAAGGTTGTTAATACCAGAAATTCTATTTCTTTCTGCCTACACACTCAATTATCACTTGGTGACTCTCAAAAGTTAGCCAACTAGTTTCTTATAGCAGATTCTAGGTCAAAATCACTTCTAGTTTTTTTAAAAAAGGACTTAATGGTGACTAATGGAACATCATATTTCAGAATCAAATTTGTATCGACATTTCTCATCCTTCTTTCATCTCTCAGTGACATTCAATGCTGCTGATCACTCTTCCTTTACAAAATCCTCTCCTCATAATTTGAGGTAGTATTTTTCTTGGCTTTTTTCCCTAGTTTCTAAGGCTCTCTGTTTCTTGTTTTCAGTATGGGAGAATCAAGATATAGAGGGATATTTTGCTGTTGCTTTGTCACTAAGTTTTGTCCAACTCTTTACAACACCATGGATTATAGCCCACCAGGATGTTCTGTCCATGGGATTTCCCAGGCAAGCATACTGGAGGGGTTTGCCATTTCCTTCTCCAGGGAATCTTCCTAGTCCAGTGACTAACCTATGTCTCCTGCATTGGCAGATAGACTCTTTACCACTGTGTCACCAGAGAAGCCCTATAGAGGGATATATTATGCTCTAAATGGAAAAATCTCATGCTTAACATCCTGAATACTTTGGTGTAAAATTCTGCGCTTTTTACCTAAGGCAAGTTACTTCATATTCCTAAGTCTAAATATCCTCACCCTTAAAATGAGAGCAAGAACATGGGAATTTGGCAGAGTGGTATGTACACACTGTATCTTATTTATACGTTCTCACCAGAAGTTGAATAAGCACTTATGCATGACTGGACATCTCAGACAAAATTTAAACTGCAAAATTTCATCAGTATTGATATGATATTATTATTAAAATAAGTTTACATGACAAAGCTGACTCTTTATGACTCTTTCCATTTAGATATTTTCTGATGGCTCAAGGTGATCGATAAATACACATCAATAGTTCTCTTCTGTTGGATTAGGACTGCAAGTAGAAGAATGGGGTAACTGTAACATCTATAGATGACATTTATTGAATTTATTAAGCCTAAGATATTTCCCAAGAGATTTACACACTTTATTACATTTAATACTCACAACAATCCTATGATGGAGTTAATAAAATTATTCCTTTTTCAGATAAAAGTAAATTAAGGCATAGAAAGAATGAGAATTTGCAAGTCACAGATGACTAAATGGCAGAGCCAAATATATCTGACTCCAAGTCTTCTTCATGCCCACTCTCCACCTCAATCTTATGAAAAATCTGCTTTTCCTTTGTGATCCTGGAGTCAATTTCAGGATCTCAGGCCAGACATTTAAACTCCCTGGTTATCCAATGACAGATGAATGGATAAAGAAGATGCAGTACATATATACAATGGAGTACTACTCAGCCTCTAAAACAAATGAAATAAGGTCATTTGTACAGACATGGATGAACCCAGAATTAGTCATACACAGTGAAGTCAGAAAAATAAATATTGACTATTAACACATACGTGTGTAATCTAGAAAAATAGCACAGATGAACCTATTTCCAAGGCAGGAATAGTGATGCAGATGTAGACAACGGACATGTGAGCATGGCAGGGGTGGGGTGAAAAGAAGGGTGGGAAAAATTGGGATCAGCATATATATTATCATGTGGTAACAGATAACCAGTGGGAGCTGCTGAAAAGCACAGGAAGTGCAGCTCAGAGCTCCACCTCTCTAGATGGAATGCAGGTAGAGTGCGAGGTCCAAGATTGAAGGGATATATATATATGCACACGGTGATTCACTTCATTGTACAGCAGAAACTAACACAACATTGTAAAACAATTATATTTCAACAAAAAATAAACTCCCTGGTTATGAACTGTATGTGTGCTGAGTCACTCAGTGGTGTCCAACTCTTTGCACCATGGACTGTAGCTCACCATGCTCCTCTGTCCAGGGATTCTCCAGGCAAGAATACTGGAGTGGGTTGCTATGCCCTCCTCCAGGGGATCTTCCCAACCCAGGATTTGAACCTGGGTCTCCTGCATTGCAGGCAGATTCTTTACTAGCTGAGCTACCAGGAAAGCCCAATTATGAATTATATGTATATAAATATTCAAAATAAAATCATTAAATCCCATGAAGTTAAGGTTCATTTTAGTGTGAACATGTAAGCTTTGATTTCATGCCTAAATAAAGTATTACTAAGGTATAAGTCATAAGTGATCAATAAAAAGCTTGATTTGTCACCTGCAGTGACCAACTGAGTAGACACTTGCCATTACTAAGTAATAACTGTTTTATTTATGAAAGAAAGTAAGCTCATTTTGAAAGAGAACTGCAGGCATCAAATGCATAAATATCTTTCAGCTGCAAATCTGTTCCAAATCTATCAAGACATATAATACTGATGACTACCTTCTCTATTTCTATCAAATGTGAGTTACTCATTCAACAATTAGTTGTAACAGGCACTGGGTTCAACAAAACACAGTTCTTGAAGACCTCCATTTTTGCCTTATGGAAAACTACATAATCTAAAGGACTCTTCTGCTATAAGATAACTAGAACCTGGTTCAAACATGAATTCCTGGTGGCTGAGATGGCAAAGAATCTTTCTTTGAAGTTGAACTCAGAGAAGACAAGGTTTCTTAAAAAGGACACAATAGTACTAACCATAGTAGAAAAAAGTTATATGTTAGACTTCCTTAAAATCAAGAACTCTGTTCATCAAAAGACATTACTAAGATAATGAAAAGGCAAATCACTTACAGAGACTTTTTTTAATGTGTGCAACTGACAAAGAATTATTATCCAGAATATATTTGTTAAATTATATAAATCAATAGGGAAAAGAGAGACAACCCAATGGAAGCGGGCGAGGAGCCAAAACCCACTCAATAAGGAGAAAGAAAGACATCCAAATGGTAAATAAACATATGAAACTGCTCAACATCACTGGTTATCAGAGAAATGCAAATTTTAAACCACAATGAGATACTACTATACACCCACCAGAATTACCAAAACTAAAATACAGGCTAGTGCCTGGAGAATCCCAGGGACGGGAGAGCCTGTTGGGCTGCCATCTCTGGGGTCACACAGAGTTGTACACAACTGAAGCGACTTAGCAGCAGCAGCAGCAGTGTTTGTAAGGATGTAGAGCAACTGGAAATCTCATACAGTACTGGTGGGAGAGTAAATCAGTACAATTATTTTACAAAACTTTTTGGTTCTATCTACCAAGATAAAACTCATATTTAAAATTCTACTTGGGACAGCAATTCTACTCCTGGACTCCTATGGTTCAGAAGATGTTCCACATCTTGAGCTAAGTGGTAGTTATATGGGTAGGTGGATTGGTATAAAAATTATTTGTTCTATACATTTAAGATCCACATAACTTTACTGTGTTTACCTAAATTTTTAAAGTGTCAAAATACATAAAACAAAAATTGATGGAACTATAAAGAGAAATTGATAACTCAACCATCTCAGTATTAGATTTCAATAAACCTCTCTCCTAAATGGGCTTCCCTGGTGGCTCAGAGGTTAAAGTGTCTGCCTGCAATGTGGGAGACCTGTGTTCAATCCCTGGGTCAGGAAACTCCCCTGGAGAAGGAAATGGCAACCCACTCCAGTAGTCTTGCCTGGAGAATCCCATGGACAGAGGAGTCTAAATAGCCAAGCAGACCAAAAATGTAATAAAGATATAAAATGTTGAACATAATTAATAATATTGACTTAATGGATATATGTAGAAATAGTCCCTATTAGAAAATACTCTTTCTTTTCGTATACAAGGGAAATATTTATATGATAATAAATCCCATGTCAAGCTCCAAGAAATTTCAGGTATTTATTATTCTATAAAATATATTCTCAGGGAATAATGCAATTAAGTTTGAAATCATTTTTTAAAAGTTAAAACTCTCATACATTTTGGAAATTTTAAAACACAGTTGTGAATAATTCATTAGTTAAATCATAACAGTGTTTAAAACAAAGCAAAAATAAATCACAGATCAGGGCTTCCATTTCAGTTATGATGGAATAAACAGAACCAAACTTTTTCTCTGACTATAAACCTTTGTAAAACTGGACAAAATATATGAAACAACATTTTAAGAAACTGCATTCAATACAACAGGTACTACAAAAAAGATTCTTCACAGAAAGAAGTAAAATAGGACATAGGGTTGTCAATGTTCATGCTGGCTTTCTGTTGGAGAAATTTCCAGGCAATAGTACAGAGAAGGAGAACACAACAGAGCCCACATCCTCCAATGAGTTCAAGAGACACAAAAATGAGTTCTTGTAGTGGGTAGAGGGGCTAAGGAGAGCATATTTTTTCAAAGTTGAGCACTAGAGAAAAGGAAAAGATGCATAGAAAAGGCTCTAGAAATATGCAGAACAGTCCCTTTTAGTCCACTGCTAAAGAGTAAGCCATGTATACATACAGTGAATGGAGAAGGAAACGGCAACCCACTCCAGTATTCTTGCCTGGAGAATCCCATGGGCAGAGGAGCCTGGCTAGCTACAGTCCATGGGGTTGCAAGAGTCGGACACGACTTAGTGACTAAACCACCACCACCACCACATACAGTGAAATGCTGTAAGGCTGGAGAAAGAATTATAGGAGAGCTCCAAAATGAAAAATTCTCAAAGCTCACATAAAGTGGAGGGATGTTTGAGTTAATGAAGGCTACTTTAAACTCTTCCAAATAAAGTTTAAAACAACTTCAAAATGAAGAAGCTTATCCACATGTAACAACTGCATGCCAGAATTTTTTCTCCAATAGTCTTAAAAAAAAAAAAATACAACCAAACCCAGACTCTCAACAATGAAACAATCATAATGACTAGTATCTACAAAAACTTTGTCCTTTAGCTGTAGTGTCTGACTCTTTTGCATCCCCCATGGAGTGCATAGCTAGCCAGGATCCTCTGTCCATGGGATTTTTCCAGGTAAGAATTCTGGAGTGGGTTGCCATTTCTCTGTCCAGGCAATTTTCCTGACTCAGGGATCAAACCCATGTCTCCTGCAGTGCAGGCAGATTCACCACTGAGCCACCTGGAAATTACTTTTTTAAAATTACTGGGCATGCAAAAATCAGGAAAATGTAGAAAAACCAGTAAAAACAGTACAGTAATGAAAGTATATTTCATGACAGTAATAAAAAAAATAGCAACCAACCACATTAAAACAACTACTAAAAACATGCTCAAGGGTGTCAATGAGAACACAACATAATGAGAGTGAAAATAGCAAGATTTAAAAAAGAACTGACTGGAGCCACAAGAACTGAAAAAGCAGTATCTAAACTGCAAAATTCACTGAATGTACTTACAGCAAATTAGACACTGCAGAAGAACCAGTAAGCCTGAACATAATAATACAAACCATCCAAACTAAAGCAGAGATTAAAAAAAGAATGTAAAAAAATAACAAATCCTTAAGAATCTCTGGGACAATATTAAGCAATCTAACAGAAGTGCTGCTGCTGCTGCTGCTAAGTCGCTTCAGTCGTGTCCAACTCTGTGCGACCCCATAGACAGTGGCCCACCAGGTTCCTCAGTCTCTGGGATTCTCCAGGCAAGAATACTGGAGTGGGTTGCCATTTCCTTCTCCAATGCATGCAACAGGAGTCTAGAGTCCCAAAAAGAAAAGAGAAAGATGTGAGACTGAAAAAAAAAAAAAAAAACTGAAGAAATAATGGTTCAAATTTTTCCAAGTTTGATGAAAATTGAGCCCATAGACCTAAGAACTTCAATGAACCACAAGCAGGATGAAACCACAAAAAATCTTACAAGGCACATTACAATCAAATTGCTTTTTAAAAATTTTCATGAAGAGGAAATCTTAAAAGTTGTCAGAAAAAAATACAAGTTACAAGATATGACATGATATGACATTACATTACAAATATAAGAATGACTAAAGACTGTCAGAACAATGCACACTGGACTATAAGGGAATGATACCTTTAAAATGTTGAAAAAAAGCTGTCAACATTAATTATATCCATAAAAAATTTCCTTCAAATGAAGGGAAACAAAGACTTTTGCAGACCAACAAAAGCTGAGGAACTCTGTCACTGGCAGATATACACTAGAAGAAATATTATAAGAAGTTCTTCACATTGAAAAAACATTGTATCAGATAGAAAGTTGGATCTACACAAAGGAATGAGGAGACTTAGAAATGGTAAGTATGTGGTAAATCCAAAAAGTCTCTTGCTTCCTCATTTTTGAAAGACCTGAGTGTTGTAACAAATATAATATGAAAGTAGTATGGTTGATATATATATATATACTTATATAGAAATTAGCTATATAACAACAATATCAGTTCAGTTCAGTCGCTCAGTCATGTCCGACTCTTTGCGACCCCATGAATCACAGCACGCCAGGCCTCCCTGTCCATCACCAGCTCCCAGAGTTCACTCAGACTCACGTCCATCAAGTCCGTGATGCCATCCAGCCATCTCATCCTCTGTCGTCCCCTTCTCCTCCTGCCCCCAATCCCTCCCAGCATCAGAGTCTTTTCCAATGAGTCAACTCTTCACATGACGTGGCCAAAGTACTGGAGCTTCAGCTTTAGCATCATTCCTTCCAAAGAAATCCCAGGGTTGATCTCCTTCAGAATGGACTGGTTGGACCTCCCTGCAGTCCAAGGGACTCTCAAAAGTCTTCTCCAACACCACAGTTCAAAAGCATCAATTCTTCGCTGCTCAGCCTTCTTCACAGTCCAACTCTCACATCCATACATGACCACTGGAAAAACCATAGCCTTGACTAGGCGGACCTTAGTTGGCAAAGTAATGTCTCTGCTTTTGAATATACTATCTAGGGTGGTCATAACTTTTCTTCCAAGGAGTAAGCGTCTTTTAATTTCATGGCTGCAGTCACCATCTGCAGTGATTGTGGAGCCTAAAAAAATAAAGTCTGACACTGTTTCCACTGTACAACAATATGACAAACTATAAAAGGGTAAGTGAGTGCACATTGTTGAAAGATTTTTATGTTACATATGAACAGGTATATTATTTGAAGATAAACTGGTAAGTTAAAGATGAAAACTGAAACCCTAGAGCAACCACTTAAAGGAGAGCTAAGAGGCCAGTATGGAGATAAGCAAGAATACTAAGAAATGCTTAATTAATCTAATGCATATAAAGAAAGCAGGAAAAAAGGTAAAAAAAAAAAAAAACAGATGGGACAAATAGAAAACAAGTAGCAAAACAGTTGATTTATACCTAACTAATCAAATTGCTTATTATGAAGAATGTAAACATTTGTTAACATTCCACTTAAAAGGCAGATACTGTCAGGTTAGGTAGAAAGGAAAGCCTACCTTATGCAGTCTGTGTGAAACAATATATAAACACTGTTGTTCAGTTGCTAAGTCACATCTGACTCTTTTGTGACCCCTGGACCTTTGCTGCCAGGTTCTTCTGTCCCTGGGATTTCCCAGGCAAGAATACTGGAGTGGGTTGCCATTTCCTTCTCTAGGGGATCTTCTTGACCTGAGTTTTAAACCACATCTCCTGCATTGGCAGGCAGATTCTTTACCACTGAGTCACCAGGGAAACACAAATATAAACACATAGACAGGTTAAAAGCAAAAGGATGGAGCATATATCCAGAGAAAACTCTAATTCAAAAAGACACATGCACCTCAGTGTACACAGCAGCACTATTTACAATAGCCAAGACATGGAAGCAACCTCAGCGCCCATCAACAGAAGAAAGGATATATAAGATGTGGTATCTATATACAACAAAATATTATTTAGCCATAAAAAAGAATGAAATAATGCCATTTGCAACAACATGAATGGACCTTATTTATAAAAACAGAAACACACACAAACATACAAAACAAACCTATGGTTTTAAAAGGGAGTGTTAGCAAAGACATAAATTAGGAGTCTAGGATTAACATACATATACTATATATACATATTTTATATATATAAATACATAAAAAACAAGGATCTACTGTACAGCACAGGAAACTGTATTCAATACCTCATAATCTATAATGGAAAAGAATCTGAAAAAGAATATATACAAAACTGAATCATTTTGCTGTATCCCTGAAACTAACACAACACTGTAAATTAAAATTTAATTTTTTAATATGGTTAAGAAAAAGCAAAAGGGTGAAAAGATAACATTAAAAATGCTAACCATAAAAAACTAAAGTTATTTTATTAATATCATTCAAGGAAAGTTATCAGGGACAAACAGTGGCACTTCATAATGAAAAAGTGGTCAAATCATTAGGAAGGTAACAACCTTCAGCCTATACAGACCCAACAACAGAGATTCAAAATACATGAAGCAAAACTGACAGAACTTCAAGGAGAAATACGTAAGTTCACAAATTTAATTGGAAATTTCAATACTGTTCTCTTAATAAGTGATAGAACAATCAGAAAATCAATAAGGATATAGAAGAATATAACACTTGTTAACAACTTAATCCAGAGAAGGCAATGGCACCCCACTCCAGTACTCCTGCCTGGGAAACCCCATGGGCGGAGGAGCCTGGTAGGCTGCAGTCCATGGGGTTGAGAACAGTCGAACACGACTGAGCGACTTCACTTTCACTTTTCACTTTCATGCATTGGAGAAGGAAATGGCAACCCACTCCAGTGTTCTTGCCTGGAGAATCCCAGGGACGGGGGAGCCTGGTGGGCTACCGTCTATGGGGTCGCACAGAGTCGGACCCAACTGAAGTGACTTAGCAGTAGCAACAACTTAATCTACCTGGCACTTAGAGAACATTACAACCAACAACAGCAGAACACGCATTCTTTTCAGGTACACATGTATCACTGAGCAAAGCAGACTACGGTCTTCCACAAAACAAGTCTTAATAAATTCAGGCAGATTGAAACAACAGAAATCAAAGTTAAAAATAAACAACAAGGAATATAAATCAATACCTAAACGAAACTGGGAAAGCGATGCAAAATTTGAAATTAAAAGATGTGCCTCTAAACAGTCCATGTATCAAAAAACAAAATATATACACACAAAGGAAATTAGAAATATTTTAAATTAAATAAAAATTAAAACACACCATACAGAGGTGAAGTAAGTCAGAAAGAAAAACACCAGTACAGTATACTAACACATATATGTGGAATTTAAAAAGATGGTAATGATAACCCTGTATGTGAGACAGCAAAAGAGACACAGATGTAAAGAACAGACTTTTGGACTCTGTGGGAGAAGGAGAGGGTGGGATGATTTGAGAGAATGGCATTGAAACATGTATACTATCATGTAAGAAACGAATCGCTAGTCTAGGTTCGATACAGGATACTTGGGGCTGGTGCACTGGGATGACCTAGAGATACGATATGGGGAAGGTGGGGGGAGGGGGGTTCAGGGTTGGGAACTCATGTACACCTGTGGTGGATTCATGTCAATGTATGGCAAAACCAATACAGTATTGTAAAGTAAAAAAATAAAATTTTAAAAAATATTAAAAAATAATAATAAATAAATTAAAAAAAATAAAACACACCATAATAAAATTTGTGGAACATGAACAAGGCAATACCTTGAAGGGATGTATAACTCCAAATACATTAAAACAAATGAGAAGCCTGTTTCTGAGCTGTGGGGCCTCGACGGCAGCACGACTTAAATCCTCGGGTGACTGCTCCTGAGGCTCCCAGCCGCCATCGCAGCCCTCCTGGCTGCTACAGCCTTGTGGCTCACGTGGTCCACAAAGCCTGGAATTCCTTCCTCAGCGGAGCGTTCTCTGACTTCCGGTGCTGGATACTGCACAGTTTAGATCTTATCTCCACTTCGTATACTCCTAGGCAGTAATAGTAATGGCCCCTGGGCGGAGAATGCATGCCTGGCAAGCCCTGTGTCTCCACAAGCTCTGAAAACAGCCTTGACAAGCAGAGGTCGAGGCCGGCACTCTCTGTGGTACCTAATATGGATTCCAACGTCTCCACAGGGTTCCACAGTCTCCGTAGGTTCCACGCTTACGTGTTCTGCTATTGGACATTTGCTATTGGCTTTCCTTTTACCACCAATCGTGGCGGGGAGGGGCACTTGCTTAGGGCGCCGGCACGGGGGCGTGGCCAAAAATAGGCGCACTCTAGGAAAGAAGAGTGAGTGCTGGCGGAATGGCGGGTCTAGTTTACTGTTTAGCTCACTACTCTGCCCTCAAATTAGAATGGCTGACCTGGGGAAGGGGCTGTACTAGGTTATGCAGGCTGATTTTGTGGGTAGGAGGCTGGCGTTGGGGTGGAGAGGGAGTACAGACGACCTCATACGAACTACAGGAGCCTTTGTAGAAAAGTTTGGACGCCATCACATGGTCCAACCCTTCATACTTGGCAGCCTATACAGTCCTTGGGCTAGTAATTAAGCTGAAATGGTTAACTAGGGTGCTGCTTGCCCTCAGTTTCTACAGAGCCCACTGTACTAGGGGCGGGGAGGGAGAGGGAACTTGAGGCTGAGTCTGCAAAGCATTCTGGGCCAGATAAACTGCAAGAAACTCAATCCACCTCTTGAGAAAGTTTGAGCACTCCAGATTGTTAGTGAATTCACGTCAGCGAGCAAACATAGACCACAGCCCAGGGATTAGTGCATCCAAAAATGCTTGTGTGGCACATACATCACAGCAGAGTCGGCATCTTCTGCTGTGCTCCACCGCAGCATCTCTGGTTATAGGTCTTCCACACAAGCTCAGGTGGTCTTGTGCTGGACTCCTGCTGTTAAGGCAGTTGAATTTCCACCTTTCACCCTCTTCAGTCCCTTTCTCTAGAAATAATATTCTGATCAGTTGCTTAGAAAAGAATTAAATTTTATTTATTCTCAAATAAAAGAGATCCAGGCCAGATTGAGGACTTTATAGTTCTCCCTTCAAGAAGTGTTTCATAGATGCTCTGGGAAGTATTCATATGTCAGATATTGAAAATAGCTTCTCATAATGGGCCCTATGCTTGGTACCATACATGATTTATCCTATTGTTTTTTAACATGGTAAGCACCATTGTTTTCAGCATCATTTTATGAAATAAACCATTTTCCCTAGATCATGGGGTTTAGGCATCTCACCTATTGTGCGTAATGGATAAATGCCTCCTGCTTCATATTTCTGGAGGATGGCTACGAAATCAGATAAAACACAGTGGTTGACCAATTTACTTTCTAAAAAGATGTCGCTGGATGGCAGCCCCTGACTTTAACCAAGATATTTCCTCCATGGACTTGACTCATGCTAGATTATGCAGGCCTCATCAACTCTTGACTAAATTCTCTGTGTTGAGTTTTTGGCCTTTAATCAGTTATCCCATGAGAAACCTACAGGGGTTTTCCTTAAGAAAAGTGAAAGAATTCTAAAATCAGTCATCTAAGCTTCAATCTTAAAAAGCTGAGAAGGAAGGTAGACCAAGTCCAAGGTATATTGTTGTTCAGTTGCTAAGTTCTGTCCAACTCTTTGTGACCCCATAGACTGCAGCATGCCAGGCTTCCCTGTCCTTCACCATATCCCAGAGTTGGTTCAAACTCATGTCCACTGGGTCAGTGATGCCATCCAACTGTCTTATCCTCTGTTACCCTCTTCTCCTCCTATTAAAGAGCAAAATAAAAAATATATATGTAGACTCAGTAACATAGAAATTAAATGAACAATACAGAAAATTCAATGAAACTAAAAGCTGGTTCTTTAAAAAAGCAATACAATTGATAAACTAACCAAATGACTATGAAAAAAGAGGGAGAGAAAAGACAAAGATTATCAATGTGTGTCACAAAGAGTCAGATACAACTTAGTGACTGAACAACAACAAAATCAATGTAAGAAATTCGAGGATTCAAAAGAGCCAACAAACATTAAAAAGATAACAAGCATGAACAACTTTATACCATATTGCTGCTGCTGCTAAGTCACTTCAGTCATGTCTGACTCTGTGCAACCCCATGGACTGCAGCCTACCAGGCTCCTCCATCCATGGGATTTTCCAGGCAAGAACACTGGAGTGGGTTGCCATTGCCTTCTCCATTATACCATATTAGAAAGGACAAATTTCTTAAAAGTCAAAACCTAGCAAAACCAACAAAAACTCCATGGACAGAGGAGCATGGAGGGCCACAGTCCATGGGGTCGCAAAGAGTCGGACACAACAGATCACACACACACACACACCAAAAATAAGGGTGGCGGGGGGCAGGAAATTTTGCTGCTGCTGCTAAGTCACTTCAGTCCTGTCTGACTCTGTGCAACCCCATAGACGGAAGCCCACCAGGCTCCCCCGTCCCCGGGATTCTCCAGGCAAGAACACTGGAGTGGGTTGCCATTTCCTTCTCCAATGCATGAAAGTGAAAGTGAAGTACACCCCAATAAACACCAAAGTGGGGTCAATTTCAGAAATGAAAGATTAGTTTAACATTCAAATATCAAAGTAATTGGCTATATTCACAGGTGAAGAACTGGAGAAGGAAATGGTAACCCATTCCAGTATTTTTGCCTGGAGAATCCCATGGACAGAGGAGTCTGGCAGGCTACAGTCCATGGGGTCACAAAGAGACAGACATATCTTAGCAACCGAACAATAACTGACGAAAAAATTTTGTATCCAGAATATATAAAGAATTGTTACAAATGTTATTAAGAAGATAATCAACCTAATATTTTAATGGAGAAAATATTTTAAAATGCATGTCACAAAAATTACACAGATGTCTGATAAGCACATGCTGCTGCTACTAAGTCGCTTCAGTGTGTCTGACTCCGTGCGACCCCATAGACAGCACCCCACGAGGCTCCCCCGTCCCTGGGATTCTCCAGGCATGGAGCAGGTTGCCATTTCCTTCTCCAATGCATGAAAGTGAAAAGTGAAAGTGAAGCCACTCAGCCGTGTCCGACTCTTAGTGACCCCATGGACTGCAGCCTACCAGGCTCCTCCGTCCATGGGATTTTCCAGGCAAGAGTACTGGAGTGGGTTGCCATTGCCTTCTCCATACTCAACATCATTTGTCATCAGGGAACTGCAATATAAAACCAAAGTTAGATACCACTACACACCCACTAGAACAGCTAAGATTTAAAAGACTGACAATAACAAGTATCAATGAAGATATGGAGCAACTAAAACGCTCATCTATTACTGGTCGGAATTGAAAGCAATACAATTGTTTTTTTAATTTACTATTAATTAGAAGATAATTGCTTTACAGTGTTGTCTTGGTTTCTGCCATACATCAGCAAGACTCAGCCTTTTTTAGTTTACTATTAATTAGAAGATAATTGCTTTACAATGTTGTCTTGGTTTCTGCCATACATCAGCAAGACTCAGCCATAGGTATGCATATGTTTCCTCCCTCTTGAACTTCCCTCCTATCCTGCACCCCATTTCACCCTTCTAGGTTGTCACAGAGCACCAGGTTGAATTCCCTGTAATACAATTCCCTGTAATTACAGGGAATTAACTGTTATACAAGTCCCTGTAATATAACTTCCCATTAGCTATATATTTTAATATGTCAATGTATATTATTTTAATGCTATTCTCTCAATTCATCCCACCCTTTCCTGCCCTCTGTGTCCATAAGTCAGTTCTCTATGTCTGTGTCTTTATTCCTGCCCTGAAACTAGGTTCATCAGTACCATTTTTCTAGAGTGTATATATATGTGTTCAGTTCAGTTCAGTTGCTCAGTCATGTCCGACTCCTTGCAACCCCATGGACTGCAGCATGCCAGGCCTCCCTATCCTTCTCTGTCTCCTGGAGTTTGGTCAAACTCATGTCCATTGAGTCAGTGATGCTATCCAACCATCTCATCCTCTGTCATCCCCTTCTCCTCCTGCCCTCAATCTTTCCCAGTATCAAGGTCTTTTCCAGTGAGTCAGGACTTCACATCAGGTGGCCAAAGTATTAGAGCTTCAGCTTCAGCATCAATCCTTCCAATGTAAATTCAGTACTGATTTCCTTTAGGATGGACTGCTTGGATCTCCTTGCTGTCCAAGGAACTCTCAAGAGTCTTCTCCAACACCACAGTTCAAAAGTATTAATTCTTCGGCACTCAGGTTTCTTTATGGTCCAACTCTCACATCCACACGTGACTACTGGAAAAACCATAGCTTTGACTAGACGGACCTTTCTCTGCAAAGTAATGTCTCTGTTTTTTAATAAGTTGCCTAGGTTGGTCATTGGTTCCTCATTGGAGGAAGCATCTTTTAATTTCATGACTGCAGTCACCATCTGCAGTGATTTTGGAGCCCAAGAAAATAAAGTCTATCACTGTTTCCCCATCTATTTGCCATGAAGAGATAGGACTGGATGCCATGATCTTTGTTTTTTGAATGTTGAGTTTTCAGTCAGCTTTTTCACTTTCCTCTTTCACTTTCATTAAGAGGCTTTTTAGTTCCTCTTCGCTTTCTGCCAAAAGGGTGGTGTCATCTGCATATCTGACGTTATTGCTATTTCTTCCGGCAATCTGAAATATCAATAACCTCAGATATGCAGATGAAAACAAGGTTATGCTCAAAATCCTTCAAGCTAGGCTTCAGCAGTATGTGAACTGAGAACTTCCACATGTACAAGCTGGATTTAGAAAAGGCAGAGGAACCAAAGATCAAATTGCCAAAAACCGTTGGATTAATATATGATATTTGTTTTTCTCTTTCTGACTTACTTCACTCTGTATAACAGGCTCTACATTCATCTACCTCACTAGAACTGACTCAAATTTATTCCTTTTTATATCTGAGTAATATTCCATTGTGTGTGTGTGTGTGTGTGTGTGTGTGTGTGTATAAATACACCACAACTTCTTTATCCATTCATCTGTCAATGGACATCTAGATTGCTTCCATGTCCTGGCTGTTGTAAATAGTGTTGCAATGTACATCAGCATTCATGTGTCTTTTTCAACTATGGTGTTCTCAGGATATATGCCAGTAGTGAGATTTTTGAATCATATGGTAGTTTTAGTCCTAGTTTTTGTTGTGTGGTGGTTTTTTTTTTTTTTTTTAAGAAATCTCTATACTATTCTCCACAGTGGCTGGAAAATTATACAACTATGTTTTTAAAACTTTGGGCCATTTCTTATAAAGTTAATCTTCCAATCATCATATGACCCAACAATTCCACACACAGGTAATTACCCACAAAAATGAAAATATATCTCCACATAAAAACCTGTGCATACATGTTCGAAGCAGCTTTATTCATAATAGCCAAAACCTGAAAACAACATGAACATTCAAATATCCAAATAAATAAATAAGAAAATTGTGACCTAACCATCCCATGGAATACTAATCTGCAATAAAAAAGGAAGCAATTTCTGTTACAACAACATGAATAACTCTCAAAAATATTCTGTTGAACTAAAGGAACAGAGCAAAGAATACGTGATTTTTGGTTTCCATTTATATGAAATTCTACAATAGGCAAACTCACCTGTGGTGATAGTAGGTTAATGGGATAGGGAATGAGCCAAAGGGACATAAAAGTATACTCTGGAAATGGAAAAGTCCATATTTTAATTGTGGTGGTAGTAAAATAGGTGGTGTCTACATTTACTGGAATTCATCTAAGTGTACTCTTTAAAAGGGTGTACTTTAATGTGTGTAAATTATATCTCAATAAAGTTAATTAAAAATACTATAAATTTTTGGAATATAGTAAAGTAACACATTAAGAAAAATTTACATGTTTTTATTGAAGTATAGGTGATTTACAATGTTGGGTTAGTCTCCTGTGTATAGCAAAGTGATTCAGTTACAAATATATGTTTTTTTCATATTCTTTTCCATTATGGTTTGAAATTTTACATCTTTGAATGCTTACATTAGAAAGAAGAAATGATAAGATTAATGATATAAGCTTCCAGGTTAAGAAGCTAGAAAAAGAAGGAAGGAAAGAAGGAGGAAGGAAGGAAATGGAGTAGAAGGAAATGATAAAGACCAGAATTTCCTAAAATAGGAAAGAAAGAAACAAAATTGAGAACCAACAAAGCCAAAGTTTGTTCCTTAAAAAGATTAGTAGAAATAGTTAAACTTCTGTCCATGGGGTTTAATACTTAACCACTATTCATCTGTGGCTATTTAAATGTAAATACACATTAATTAAAATTATAAATACAATTAAGGTAGTTCCTCAGTCACACTAGCTACATTTCAAGTGTTCAACAGTCTCATCTGGCTAGTGGTAGCCTCACTGGACTGAGCAGAATAGAGCATTTCCATTATTGCTTAAAGTTCTCTCTTGGACAGGACTATTTAAATAAGTCTGATCACAGAAAAGACACGTACAAGGTCTTTGCCCTCAAGAAATATTTGTTCTTATGAGTAAAAAAGACAAATCACAGAAGAAATTTTGATATGATGAAATTATAATACACTCCAATGAAATAGGAAAGCCCATAATAGTAAGCACAAATTTACATTGCCCTAGAGGCTATTGGAAAAGACTCTGATGCTGGGAGGGATGGGGGGCAGGAGGCAAAGGGGACAAGAGAGGATGAGATGGCTGGATGGCATCACCAACTCGATGGACATGAGTTTGAGTGAACTCCAGGAGTTTATGATGGACAGGGAGGCCTGGCGTGCTGCAATTCATGGGGTCACAAAGAGTCAGACACGACTGAGCGACTGAACTGAACTGAACTGAGAGGCCTTCTTAGAGGAAAGTATTTTTAAGTTAAGTATGAGTTAGCCAGAAGAAGAGCTAGAAGCCCTGACCCCTTGGAGACAAAAAATAATGTTATCAAGCTCATCTGCCCATTACAAGCTAGATGTCTAACCACCTAAATTTCAATTCTACAAAAAAAATGTAGATTTGATATTTGAAGAGGAAAAATAGAGGCTTGAAAAGGATCTTGACAGAATGGATTTTTAAAAAATATATCTTTACCATGTTAATGAGCAGGAGTAGGCAGGAAGAAAATGGTCTGTTTATCAGCAGCTTGCTATTTCCTCCTGACCACCTGTTCAGTTCAGTCAGTTCAGTCACTCAGTCATGTCCGACTCTTTGAGACCCCATGAATTGCAGCACACCAGGCCTCCCTGTCCATCACCAACTCCCAGAGTTCACTGAAACTGATGTCCATCGAGTCAGTGATGCCATCCAGCCATCCCATCCTCTGTCGTCCCCTTCTCCTCCTGCCCCCAATCCCTCCCAGCATCAGTCTTTTCCAATGAGTCAACTCTTCCCATGACGTGGCCAAAGTACTGGAGTTTCAGCTTTAGCATCATTCCTTCCAAAGAAATCCCAGGGTTGATCTCCTTCAGAATGGACTGGTTGGATCTCCTTGCAGTCCAAGGGACTCTCAAGAGTCTTCTCCAACACCACAGTTCAAAAGCATCAATTCTTCAGAGCCCAGCTTTCTTCACAGTCCAACTCTCACATCCATACATGACCACTGGAAAAACCATAGCCTTGATTAGACAGACCTTTGTTGTAATGTCTCTGCTTTTGAATATGCTATCCAGGTTGGTCATAACTTTCCTTCCAAGGAGTGTCTTTTAATTTCATGGCTGCAGTCACAATCTGCAGTGATGTTGGAGCCCCAAAAAATAAAGTCTGACCCTGTTTCCACTGTTTCCCCATCTATTTCCCATGAAGTGATGGGACCGGATGCCATGATCTTCATTTTCTGAATGTTGAGCTTTAAGCCAACTTGTTCACTCTCCTCTTTCACTTTCATCAAGAGGCTTTTTAGTTCCTCTTCACTTTCTGCCATAAGGGTGGTGTCATCTGCATATCTGAGGTTATTGATATTTCTCCTGGCAATCTGGAATCCAGCTTGTGCTTCTTCCAGCCCAGTGTTTCTCATGATGTACTCTGCATATAATTTGAATTAGCAGGTTGACAATATACAGCCTTGATGTACTCCTTTTCCTATTTGGAACCAGTCTGTTGTTCCATGTCCAGTTCCAACTGTTGCTTCCTGGCCTGCATACAGATTTCTCAAGAGGCAGGTCAGGTGGTCTGGTATTCCCATCTCAGAATTTCCCACAGTTTATTGTGATCCACACAGTCAAAGGCTTTGACATAGTCAATAAAGCAGAAATAGATGTTTTTCTGGAACTCTCTTGCTTTTCTCATGATCCAGCAAAGGTTGGCAATTTGATCTCTGGTTCCTCTGCCTTTTCTAAAACCAGCTTGAACACTTGGAAGTTCAGGTTTCATGTGTTGCTGAAACCTGGCTTGGAGAATTTTGAGTATTATTACTTTACTAGCATGTGAGATGAATGCAATTGTGCGGTAGTTTGAGCATTCTTTGGCATTGCCTTTCTTTGAAATTAGAATGAAAAACTGACCTTTTCCAGTCCTGTGGCCACTGCTGAGTTTTCCAAATTTACTGGCATATTGAGTGCAGCACTTTCACAGCATCATCTTTCAGGATTTGAAATAGCTCCACTGGAATTCCATCACCTCCACTAGCTTTGTTCGTAGTGATGCTTTCTAAGGCCCACTTGACTTCACATTCCAGGATGTCTGGCTCTAGATGAGTGATCACACCATCATGATTATCTGGGTCATGAAGATCTTTTTTGTACAGTTCTTCTGTGTATTCTTGCCACCTCTTCTTCATATCTTCTGCTTCTGTTAGGTCCATACCATTTCTGTCCTTTATCGAGCCCATCTTTGCATGAAATGTTCCCTTGGTATCTCTAATTTTCTTGAAGAGATCTCTAGTCTTTCCCATTCTGTTCTTTTCCTCTATTTCTTTGCATTGATCGCTGAGGAAGGCTTTCTTATCTCTTCTTGCTATTCTTTGGAACTCTGCATTCAGATACTTATATCTTTCCTTTCCTCCTTTGCTTTTAGCTTCTCTTCTTTTCACAGCTATTTGTAAGGCCTCTCCAGACAGCCATTTCGCTTTTTTGTAGTTCTTTTCCATGGGAATAGTCTTGATCCCTGTCTCCTGTACAATGTCACATTGCCAACCATGCTTCTCCCCTGGTGCTTGACAAGTTCTAGGTATAACAAAGAGGATGGTCTGGATGGAAATAAGTGATAAAAAGATAAAGTCACATGTAAGAAGGTAACATCCACTTACCCCCAGCACTGCCTCTCAGTGGGCCATGAGGCCTGGGGTAAATGGACTCAGAGAAGCAGATATTGTTAACTTCTCTTCCTTGTCAGGAAACTGGAAGATGTTTCGTACTTTCCAAAGTCCCGTTAATTAGAGAACAAATTTGTATTGACACTTCTGTGTTCCATACTCTGGAGATACAGTGATAAACAAGAGATTATTTAAGGCTTCAGAAAACACAGGGGAGAGAGGACATGTGTAAATCTGTGGTTGATTCATGTTGATGTATGGCAGAAACTGACACAATATTGTAAGGCAATTATCCTCCAATTAAAAATAATGTTTTTTAAAAAGAGAGTTATATAAACTTAGTTGATAAAGTCAGATTTGAGAGGATTGATTTCAATCGTGAAAGAAGTTCTACTATTAGTAAAATGTTGTCAAACAGCATCGTCTATTACAGAGAATTGTTTGTTAAAGAGACAGTCAATTGATGTGGCAATCTCCATTGTTGTCTTATTTCAAGAAGTTGCCACAGCCACCCCAACCTTCAACAACCACCAAGATAGAGGTAAGATACGCCACCAGAAGAAAGATTCGGACTTACTGAAAGCTCAGATAATAATTAACATTTTTTAGTAATAAAGTATTTTAAATTATTTTAAATAAAAAAAAGAAAACACAGGGGAAAGTATATGGTGCTATACAAGGATACCCAATCTACACTTGGGGGGCTCAGGACAGGCTTCCATGAGAAAAATGCTTCCATTATATCCATACGCCATCTAAGGATATGTGAACACCGTATTTCCTTTAAGAAATCTGGTAAGGGGAAAGTTACCTGGCTACACAGGAAAGGAAACACTGCGGTGGAAGTCAAGTCCATCACAGTCCAAGTAAAGCCAGGTTTCCCAGGCATCGATGTGGTCTCCTACCAGAGTACCTTAGGGATAAAAACAAATATGTTGTTGATAAGGCCAAGGTTGCATTTAAGAATTCATCCAGCCCATAAACCTTGAAATGCCAAGAAGCACAAGGTCTGCCAGACCCTGATCTGCCCTGCTGCTTCACTGAAATTTTCCTGACTAATTGGGAGTTCCCAGAGATGGAAGCCAAGCCCCCCCAAAAAAGTATATATATGGGTTCCAGGAGGACAGCACTGAAGTTGAAGGCAGGGTTTATCCACATCTAACCAAAGCAAGGAGGCTGCAAAAGGGAATATGAAATGTGCATTGTAGCCCAAGCTGGGTTCTTAACCAGAAGGAATGGAGGGAGATGGGTAAATGGATGGATTAATAGAAAAGCAGAGGGAAGAGAACAGAAAGTGCAACAGAAAATCTCTGAAGTAGAAGGGAAAACTAGCCTCATGTGGGCAGAGGACTGGGAAATGCCTCTGATTAGAAATAAGCCGAGTACACCTCCCTGGAGTTGACAACATGACATTCATCTCCAGTTTTCAACCAAAACCAAGATCATGCCATCAAGGTTGAAAAAGCTTAAAATTCAAAGGAAACATTTCCGCTGCTGTGGGGAAGTCCGTGCTAACTCTAACCTGACCTGAAGGATGATCACTTACTTTCAGGACAGGGACTAAGAAAGGTCTGTCACAGGGAAAGTTCAAAAATGAGACCAAAGCAACCACGACCACAACAAAAATAGAGAGAGAGATAAAGAGAGCCTTAGAAATGAACACCCACTTGCTTTCAGATAAACAAGTTGAGTCAAAGTGGTGTTGAGGTGATAGATCCTATATTGCAGCCAAGAACCCCCAGAACTAAACAAATACAGTGGTTTTCCTTTCCTCCCAAGAGGATGATTGTTGCAGCCTCTGTCTGGTAGGGAGACAAGGAGAAAAAAGTTCTAAAATACTTAAGGATTTACTTAATGTGTATAATTCAGTCAAATGATTTGTCTGTCTCTTTTGTTCTGTTTTCAACTTACTTCACTTGAGCAGGCCTGAGTTGCAATGGTGAAGTGAAGAGATGGTTTGGAGCACCTCAGAAAAATTCCACCTCACCTCTCCCCTTTGCAATCTCCTTTCCTGTTCCTCGTGCTAATGGAGGACTCCCACTTCACCCTCACTCCCTTCTTCACCAGCCATTTACAAAGGGCTTTGGCAGGCATCCTTTCCATTATTTGTACTACAACCCTGTGATAAAGTCACCCCAAATATAATTTTTGCCACTCTACACATGAGAAAATTGAAAACAAAGAAGCAATATGACTCAGACAATGAGTGACAGAGTTCTAATAGGAATCCAAGTCTTTTAACTCAAGTTTCAGAGTTTCTTCAAGCAGATCACACTGGAGAAATAAAATGGATTTTATGTCAAAGTGAATTTGTGCTGAAACCTAGCAGCTATATACCTAAAAGTGATGCTTCTAAACTAACAACTATGCGAGTTACATCCCCAGTTGGTTAAAATATTCCTCTTACATATGTGAAATCCAAAATGCAAGTCACTTGGATAAATGGCTGAACTGCATAATGCTGCTGCTGAGTCACTTCAGTCTTGTCTGACTCTGTGCGACCCCATAGACGGCAGCCCACCAGGCTCCCCCGTCCCTGGGATTCTCCAGGCAAGAACACTGGAGTGGGTTGCCATTTCCTTCTCCAGTCCACGAAAGTGAAAAGTGAAAGTGAAGTCGCTCGGTCGTGTCCAAATCTTAGTGACCCCATGGACTGCAGCCTACCAGGCTCCTCCATCCATGGGATTTTCCAGGCAAGAGTACTGGAGTGGGGTACCACTGCCTTCTCCGGAACTGCATAATATCACTTACTTAATAATAGTTTTTGAGGATTGTAGTGGATGCTGTTGTATGCATTCAGATCCCTGCATTTAGAACGGAAGCATACTCATTATTCCACAGGCTTCTGTGAATGTTGGTAGTAGCTGACAGCACTGAGCTGAGTCATTCTCTGGGAAATGCCCTCAGTAAATGCGTGAAAGTTGCCTGGCTTGAGGTCATGCCCCACTAGGAGAGCCAACCTGCATCCAATGACTAGTGAATAAGCAGTAAAGGCCCAGGTCCCTTGCCTCAAGGGAGATTCTGAAGGGATCATCCCAGTTTTAGAGTTACCCAAGGATCTTCTGAGGCTTTCATTGTGATGGTTTCGCATGTGAACTCTTCCCTCTGCCCAATCCTACTTCCTTCATCCCCCACCCCACATTTTTCAAAAGGTGTTGCTTTTGAAAATATCCCTGCACACAGAGTCCAGTCTTCTGTGGGAGTTTCCACTGGATGCCTATCTAAGAAAAGCTCAGTGAGACAGGCACTGTGAGCTGCCTTTAAAGGACTTGGTAGAGTGAGGGAGGCAAAGAAAAGCAAAGGGGTAATTACACTACAAGGTGATAAGTCTACAATACAGCAATATATCCTGTGGATAAAGTTGGGATGCAGGGGTGGTAATAAATTTTAGTCACAGAAAATAGCATATTCCCTCATATTTTTTAGTTATAAAATATTGCTGGTCTTTGTTCTTGTCTCATTATACTAGTTCTGATGACCAAGAAGACTTTCCATTTGGGAAAGTGATGTCAAGTAGATATTAGCAGAAAATGCCAGAGGACCAGCTCAATGAGATCAAGGCTTGACATTTATGTAACTTCAAGGAATTTAGGACTTTTTCTGCCTATTTCCTTAAAATGTTTTTCTACTGGTTTAGGACAACCTTACTCTTAAATTCCACCATGTTTTATCAAAAGATTCACAGCAAATAACTTAGAGTGCTTTTTGTATTGACTTTTGGATTTATGATCCTGGAATTAAGGCTTTTGAGGGGGTGATGCATAACAATGATATTTCAGAAATAATTTAAATTTCTAATTATGAGTTTATCTGTTTCTCAGTCTGTGATGACTAGACAAATTGGGATTCCAACATACCACCGAAGCATATAGGTGTGAAGGAAGGTGGGGGATAGGGGAGTACAGAATTGGTGCTGAGGGACGCCTCAACTCTAAAGACTAAGTGATGTTTAAACCCACCCTCCAAAATCCTCAAATGACTGAAATTACTTTTAGGCTGGTTTGTCCCAATCTCTGTAAGGCATGTTTTATTGACTTGTTTTAGGAGCTCAATAAGTCACTAGGCTTTATTGACATTTTAATGGTTGCTCAACAGAGTCCCTTACCTCCTCCAAAATAAGTGATGATAGACTTCCCCAGCTGGCACTTGTGGTAAAGAACCCACTTACCAGTGCAGGAGATGTAAAAGACTCAGGTCCGATCCCTGGGTCGGGAAGATCCCCCTGGAGGAGAGCGTGGCAACCCACTCCAGTATTCTTGACAGAGAATCCAATGGACAGAGGAGCCTGGTGGGCTACAGTCCATAGCATCACAGAGAGTCAGGCACGAGAGAAGCGATTTAGCACACACACTTACACTACTGATTTTTTTATGGCTGTTTAATATAATCCCTTAAATGGCAACCCACTCCAGTATTCTTGCCTGGAAAATCCCATGGATGGAGGAGCCTGGTGGGCTCCACCCCATGGGGTTGCAAAGAGTCGGACATGACTGAATGAATAACATACACCTCCAAAATAAGTAATGACAGATGGCAGATACATAGATAGCTGTTGTTGTTTAGACACTAAGTCATGTTTGACTCTTTTTTTTCAACCACATGGACTGTAGCCCACTAGGCTCCTCTGTCCATGGGATTTCCCAGGCACAGGAGTACTGGAGTAGGTTGCCATTTCCTTCTCCAGGGGATCTTCCCAACCCAGGAATCGAACCCTTATCTCCTGCATTGTCAGGTAGGTTCCTTACCCCTGAGCCACCAGGGAAGCCCAGATAAACAGATAAAAATAAAAGCTGATGATTATCTTTCATGTGTCTGGACAAGACCAAGCAACCCCAAAGTCCTTTATCTTTAGCCCACCCATATTGGGGGTTTCTCCAGCCAGGAACTTCTTATGAGAAAGAGGAGGGGAAAAGAAGATCAGAGACAGAAATCCTTAGTCATTCAGAGAAAGATGAAAGATAAAATCTGCCACTGGTGTTAAGATTGCATTTTATCAGCCCTTAGAGAACTCAAACGCCCCTGGGGCACTTTGTTGTCATGGAGGGATTTTCTTAGGGTAGGGACTTCCCCAAGAGTCTCTGTCAAGTTTCCCTCTCTGTAGTTGCCAAAAGCCAACGGTCTGAATGTACAAATGAATTGTATTCTGTTGATCGTTGTATGTGTGAAACTACATGCATTAATTCAAAATACAAGTAAGTGGAATTTTTTTCTACCCTTTACTTTCAGGTGGAGAAAAATTTGCCCCCTCCCCTGAAAAAAAAAAAAATCAAAGAATTTCTAGTGTCCTGGGTGAGTAAATGTCAATCAAAACTGCTAAAATTTTTGCTATCAATTTCTAATTTTTTTTGGCCAGGGGAACAGGGGGGCTTCCTTGGTGGCTCAGCTGGTAAAGAATCCACCTGCAATGCGGGAGACCTGGATTCGATCCCTGGGTTGGGAAGATCCCCTGGAGAAGGGAATGACTACCCACTCCAGTATTCTGGCCTGGAGAATTCCATGGACTACAGTCCACAGGGTCAGAGAGAGTCAGACATGGCTAAGCAAATTTCACTTTCACTTTGCACTTTCTTTTTCTAAATTTTTACTATGAAGTGATCCTATTTTGGAAGAAGCAGCACCGTGTATTGAATTCTAACTGAATCCCAAGGTCAATGTGATGTTGAGCAAGTTACACAGGCCCCTGGGCCTCAGGTATACTTTTATCAGCAAGGTGAGGATTGCAATTCTTTTAAAAGAGCAAATGAACTGGTTTTGAAACACGTGATTCATGTGCTGAAAAGATGACAGCCAATCTTGTTATTATATAGTTTTGCTCACTCCAAATACTCATTGCAAAAAATTCAAGTCATTAAATAAAAAATTTGGAAAGGTTCTTGATGCCTAAGTCCCTTTATTTATAATGGGGCTTCCCAGGTGTCACTAACAGTAAAGAACCCGCTTGCCAATGCAGGAGACATAAGAGATGCAGGTTTGATCCCTGGGTCAGGAAGATCCCCTGGAGGAGGGCATGGCAACCCTCTAGCCTGGAGAATCCCCTGGGCGGTACTACTATTGGACAAGTTGAATTCTACTGTTTTAAACTCAGACTTTCTATGATGCAGTTTTAACTAGCATGTGAATGAAACAGAGCAACTATCATTTTTATATAGAACTTTAACAAACAAGCTTTGATAAAAAATTAGGTGAATCAGAACGCCACTTTTTCCAGCATTTGACTAGTAAAAATGTGACCAAACTATGGCCTTAAAGTGTTTGAGACTAAAAGGAGTAACAAGAAAGTTAAAGACTTTAAAATATAAAATTCTATTCCCTTTATCACAAATGTCATTATAGCCCTTATCTGAAAAATGGGGTAATCATCTCATTAATTCTGTGTGTTGTTGTGAGGATTCCACTTTTAAATAAATGTAAATCACTAAGTGTAAGTACCTGGCATGTAAAATGAGCCAAGTGAAAAGCAGCTATTAGTATTAGCCATGCAAAAGCATTTCCAAACACTCCCTGATCTTTGGATGAATGACTCTTTCATCCATTGATTAATTCATTCACCCAATATCTATTGAACACGTTTGTTAGGCACTGATCAGGTTACTGGGAATGGGGATGCAATAGTGAAGGCAAAGTCCCTGTTCTCCTTGAAGCCTCAGCTCCACAGTCATCCCCTTCCAGAGCCCTTCCCAAACACTCAATCTAAGTCACACCTCCTCATCCACCAACACCACCAACACACTGTCACCCCTTCAGGTCACTAGACTTTATTTGATTCAAAAATGCTTATGACTACACAAAACTCTCTTGTTAATTTGTTTGCTTACTCACTTCTTTCCTGCTTACCATCCACTCACTCCACCCAAACCCCCACAGAACACACATTCTATAAAGGCGGGGACCATGACTTACCATTTACCACTGTGTTCCCTACACAGCGCTGGCTACTACTCACTCAGTGCTCACATAACTCAACCCAACTTTCATAGCAAAATTCTGGAGAAGAAAATCGTTTGAGCAATTCATTTGTTTTAGGTTAATGTGTGGAATTTATGAAGAAAAGCTAGAACAGTTGAAATCATTTAACTTACAGGAGAGAAATAAAACTTTTAAATGGCCTTTGATTGGAGACTTCCCTGGTGGTCCAGTGGCTAAGACTCCACGCTCCCAGTGCAGGGGGCCCAGGTTCAATCCTGCTCAGGGAAATAGATCCTACAGGCCACAACTAAGATCTCGCATGCTGCGACAAAGATGGAAGATCCCAAATGCTGCAACTAAGACTCCGTCCAGCCAAATAAATAAAATAAATAAATATTTTGAAAAGCTTTTTTTTTTTTTTTTTTGGATGGCCTTTGATAGTCTAGAAGCCTGGGTTCTAGTGCTATGAGACTATGTGGAAATCACAGCCTCTCCAAACATGTCCTTGTATGTAAAATGGAAAGGATGATGTCCACTCTGACAAACCCATTCTCAGAGCTGTCATGTGGCAAAAAACAAATACAGCTACACTGGGATCCTAACCTTTACAACATGCTCTACATGCATTTGCCCAACTGAATCTTACAAAAGTGACCCTTTGAAGTACAGAAGGGAGGGGCTATTTTCATTTTGTTTTACCGAATATACTAATATTAGAGAGTTCTTTTGACTCTGGTAAGAAAAGAAGCAAGAAAAAGAGAGGAGTGGCTGGGGTGGGTGGAGAGAGAAGGGTCAAGCAGCATCTTCCCAAGACGCTCTTGTTCATCACTCCCACTTTCGTTATCTTCTGTGATCCTCTCAGTCATTCTCATCCCATTTTATAGATGGGGAAATTGAAGTGCAGAGAATTAAGGTAATGGTTTACCCACAAGTAGCCTACTAGAAAATAAAGATGACAGGTTGTGAAGCCAGTTCCTCCAACTTCAAACCCCACACTCTACATTTTCACCATGCTGCTTCCAAAGAAATGATCAAAGGCAAGAAATTTAGCAAAAGAGAAACATGCTATGAAAAGAAAATTAAAATCATCTAATCATTTTTAAACAAAAGAGAATTATCAGCTCTCTCTTTTTTCCCAGATTTAACTGAATTCTGGGTGGGGAATGTATATGGAGTGGCATGAGGGTTAGCTGTGAGGAATTTAATAGCAGATACAGTATTTTAGCCACTAATGAGGTTACGGGGATATCGTTGGAATATAGCTTTAAGACTGATTAAACCCTACCACTGAACCTTCTTCATTCCAGAAAAAGTTGACTGAGAATCTGTACTGAGACAAAGGTTTGAATGTTAAAGTACCTTGTTGTCATTCTTGATCTTTATAAAATGTAACTGTCTTTTTAAATTATAAAGGATACGTTTTTATTACATTTTTTTAAATCTAGAAGTCAATAATATAAGTACTCCACAAACTCCATTCAGAAGCCCTTTCCCCAGAGACAATCATCATCAACAATTGGATATGGTACTGTCTTTACTGTATTTATTTTACCTAAATGTGATCATACTGTTCTGTAACCATTTTTTTCCACTCTATGATAGACAATGTTCCAGGTGAAAAGAGAAATCTACTTTTTTCTTTTCAGTAGTGGACATACCATAATCATTATCTTTTCTATTGAAGAATTTAATATAGTGATATTTTCAGAAGAAAGACTGATTGTTCACCAGTTTCTTTTTAGTCTCCTGTCCAGTTTCAACCACCCACAGAGTTTTAGTTGTTCCTACTTTATAGGTGTGAAAACAGTCATTTCTTTCTTTCCCAGAAGGTTTGGTCACTTGGTCCACTAATTCTGTGTGTGTAAGAAATATTGACATGAAATAAGTATTCATTTCTAGAACAAAAAATTCTCTAGGTAAAGGTTATGGTATCTTCTGCTTCACACAGAATTTACAAAAGATAAACTCTTTATTGCATGAGATTCAGAATTAATATCCCATCGCCAAGACATGACCAAAATCTCAATATCACAGCAGTACTTAGAGTTCTTATAAACCAAGTAAAGGAATTGTGATTTTATTCTGAAGGCAATGGGAATCATTGGGGCATGAATGCATTTTTTAACTAGGGGAAACCATGATCAGATAAAATAATACAGGAAGATCTCATTAACTAAAGGTAATGGTTTAGAATAGGGGAAATCCAGGGGTAAGGAGACCCAGTTACTCATGAATGAAAAGTCTTTATTAAGGTTTTATAACCAAAGACAGCCCAAACTGACCCAATCTTTCTCTTAACTGGACTAAATTGCTTTTCAGAGACAACAGAGCGAAACTGACTCACGCAGTAAAGGAATGCACAGAGGAGAAATGCTGGTCTTTAAATAATACCATGAACCAGTGTCTCCCCACCATGGAACCAAAAGGCCAGGACATGACCAGAATCTGAATGCCAGGGCCCTTTCAGAAGCGAAGGCTTTGTTGTCTAGGAAGATTTGGTGCTAAAGCCTCTTCACCATATTTTACCATCCATGGCCAGGTTCCAAAGCCCTCCAACCTTAATCTGCCCTGCCAGTCCTTCCACATACCAACCAATCCTCTTAACTCATAAACATATGACTGCACCCTAGATTGGTAAACAGATTGAGAGCCTTGACACCTCTCTCCTTGCTGGTCAACTTTTCACTAAAGCTTTTCCTTTTCTCAGAAGTTAGTGCCATAGTATTGGCTTCTATGCATATTGGGCAGAGAGCTCATGGCTTAGTAACAGTATTCTTTTTTTTTTTCTAGGTTTTAAAATTCATTCTTTAATTAGAGAAAAACTGCTTTACAATATTGTGTTGGTTTCTGCCATACAGCAATGCAATTCAGCCATAAGTATACATATATGAACTCCCTCCTGAGTCTCCCTCCCCTCATCCCATCTCACCTCTCTAGGCCATCACAGAGTGCCAAGCTGGGCTTCCTGTGTTATATAGCAACTTCTCACCAGCTATCTGTTTTATACACAGTAGTGTAAAACAGACATATAGTCGATGCTATACATATAGACATATGGTTGATGCTATATAAACATATAGACATACAGTCAATGCTATTTTTTCCATTCGTCCCACTCTTTCCTTCCCCCACTGTGTCCACAAGTCCATTTTACATCTGTGTCTCCATTCCTTCCCTGCAAATAGGTTCATCAATATCATTTTTCTGGATTCCATATTTGCTTTTCTCTTTCTGGCTTACTTCACTCTGTATAACAGGCTCTAGGTTCATCCACCTCACTAGAACTAACTCAAATTCATACTTTTTTAATGGCTAATATTCCATTTTATATATTTTAGCACAGGTTCTTTATCGGTTCATCTGTCAGTAGACATCTAGATTGCTTCCATGTCCTAGCTATTGTAAATAGTGCTGCAGTGAACACTGGGGTACATGAGTCTTTCAGTTATGGTTTTCGCAGGGTATATGCCCAATAGTGGTATTACTAGGTCAGACGGCAGTTCTGTTCCTAGTTTTTTAAGGAATCTCCACACTGTTCTCCATAGTGGCTATATCAACCTATATTCCCACCTACAGTGCAAAAGGGCCCTTTTCTCCATATCCGCTCCTATACTGTTTGTAGATTTTTTTGATGATGGCCATTCTGACTGGTGTGAGGTCATTGTAGTTTTGATTTGCATTTCTCTAGTAATGAATGATATTGAGTCTTTTCGTGTGTTTATTGGCCATCTGTATGTCTTTTTTTGGAGAAATGTCTGTTTAGGTCTTCTGCCCATTTTCTGATTGGGCTGTTTTTTCTGACATTGAGCTCTATGAGTTGCTTATATATTTTGGAGATTAATCCTTTGTCATTTTTTTCATTTGCAATTATTTTCTCCCATTCTGAGGGTTGTCTTTTAATCATGTTTATTGCTTCTTTTACTGTGCAAAACATTAAGTCCCATTTATTTATTTTTGTTTATATTTCCATTACTTTAGGAGGTGAATCAAAACAATCTTGCTGTGATTTATGTCAAGGAGTGTACACAAGGATTTTTTTTCTAAAACTTTATAATTTCTGGTCTTACATTTAAATCTTTAATCCATTTTGAGTTTACTTTTATGTATGGAGTTTAACAGTATTAAGAATTATACCTTATCCATGAACATGAATATGAAATCATTTTGTCATGTCCAACTCTTCACAACCCCATGGACTGTAGCCCACCAGGCTCCCCTGTCCATGGGGATTCTCCAGGCAAGAATACTGGAGTGGGTTGCCATTTCCTTTTCCAGGGGATCTTTCAACCCAGGGATCAAACCCAGTTCTCATGCATTGCAGACAGACTCTTCACCCTCTGGGCCACCAGTCCATACTTTACCTTTATTTCACTTTTTCAAAATATAATACTTCACTTATTTTATTAAGATATTAAGTATTACAGGGGCAAGTTGATTCTGAGCCTTGATGTAATCACTGCTCACAGAAATATTGTAGGGGAGCAAAACACGACACTTCAAAAATGTCTCTCTGCCATGTGGGTTATTTCAAACTAAAAATAATCAAGACCCAAAAGATACAGGAAGTAACTTTGACCTTTTCCCTTCAAACTGCCTGAAGATAGTAGATAGAGGCCTTTTTCCAGGAAGGGAGCAGTCACAACAGATAATTATAGTATGAACTACATTTGTGAACAGGAATGAACCTAGCGAAGTCTGTTAAAACTCCTCACCATGTCCCATTGTCTCTAACTGGCCCAGCAAACATTTGCTTTTCCATCTCCAAGTTTATTGCATTCCTGCCCTGTGAAGTCCCAAACTCCTACCCTTTGTATCTTCTTTTGTCTTTAGCTGAAGATGATATTTAAGGTGAGGGTGTTGGCCACTTTAGAGCCTCCCACATGGCTCAGTGGTTAAGAATCCACCTGCAAAGCAGGAGATGTAGGAGACATGAGTTCGATCCCTGGGTTGGGAAGATCCCCTGGAGAAGGAAGTGGCAACCCACTCCAGTATTCCTGCTGGAGAAGTCCATGGACAGAGGAACCTGGTGGGCTACAGTCTATGGGGTCGCAAAGAGTCGGACATGACTGAGCACACACTCATGCCCTTTGGCCATTTTAGCAAGTTATTTGGTTTTTCTTGGTCTCTCTCATGTATACATGTTGTTCAACTTTTGTGTGATTTTCTCCTGTTAATCTGTCTCATGTCAATGTCATTCTTAGACGAGCCTGAAGAACCTAGAAGTGCAGAGGGAATTCTCTTTCTCCATCATAGGATAAATACAAACTCTGGCCTCTTCTAAAATGTCCTTTGCCTTCAATAAATTGTCGAAAGCAAAAACTTCCACTTCTGAGATGGTTTAACTACATGGCATCCCAGTGGTCATGTATGGTTATGAGACCTGTACCATAAAGAAGGCAGAATGCCAAAGAATGGATGCCTTTAAACTGTGGGGCTGAAGAAGACTCCTGAAAGTCCCTTGGACAGCAAGGAGATCAAACTAGTCAATCTTAAGGAAGATAAACCCTGAATATTCACTGGAATGACTGATGCTGAAGCTGAAGCTCTGGTATTTTGGTCACCTGATGCAAACAGACAACTCATTGGAAAAGTCCCTGACACTGGGAAAGACTGAGGGCAGAAGAAGAAGAGGGCTTCAGAGGATGAGATGGCTGGACGGCATCACTGATGAAATGAAGATGAAATTGGGCAAACTCCAGGAGATGGTGAGGGACAGGAAGGCCTGGCATGTTGGAGTCCGTGGGGTTGCAAAGAGTCGGATGCAACTGAAAAACAACAACAACTACCTGGCTATAGGCTGGAAATGTGTTTTCTACCACATGCACCTCTCTCCGGAGGGCTGCTTGGGTGTCCTCATGACATGGAAGCTAGCTTTCTCCAGAGCAAGCAATCCAAGAGAGAGGGCAGGAAGGAAGCCATGTGCTTTACCACCTGGTCTCAGAAGTCACACAGTGTCATATGTACATTATTCATTTCATTAGAACTAAGTCAGTCAGTCCACCCTACACTCAATGGAAGAGCAATGAAGTGTCATCTCTTGAAGAGAAAATGTCACAGAATTTTTGGACATACTTTAAAACCACCACAGGAGTCTAGTTTAGAATCCAGATTGATATAGATGAGATCCAGAGGCTTAGGGGACTTTGAGACATAAAAGTCTCTAGTAATTCACAAAAGCAAATAAGAGCTCTTCAGGCTTCTACAGTCCATAGAACTGGGAGGATTCAGTTTAGTTTATCTAGACATCTGAGAGGCAGTGTGGCCAGATGATATTTCAGTTATGCTATTAATTTCCCCCTGTTATCAAATGTGTTACTGACAGCATGAGATCTAATTCTTTCCTGTTAGTCCTCAGAAATTATAAAAACATCCAAAATACTTCATTGTTTTCATGTATCCCCATTTTAAATCTCAGCTGAAATCTGGCATCTATGTTAGCACTCAGGGAGTGTGTTCTGCTCTTTATGCGCAGGATTACATACATCTTAGGTGGAGAAAATAAACCTTAAAATAAACCTTTGAGTGCCTGATCCTCGTTTCTCTTCAGGCTTTTGTCAAAGTCAGGTTTAGCTCGTGTGTGTGTGTGTGTGTGTGTGTGTGTGTGTGTGTGTGTGTGTGTGTTTGCTTGAAATTAGACAAAGAAATTACATTTTTAACCAGTTTATTGTACCAGCTGGACACTGCAGGTACAGGCAGGAAAAAGTTTTACTTTTTATCACAACCGTCCTCCTCTGAATGCTCTATTATTAATTCATTTACCCTCCCTTCGGTGAAATTTCAATCAGATCTCACAGCTTTCTCAATCACCCTCAGATAATAAAATATTACTCTCTTTCATCTACTCTAAGATGAACATATTTTGCCATTTAAATATCCCATCTCTGAATGTCAGTGTCATCCTGTGGTCATAATTGGAAGGGATTTTTTCCCCCTGATATACAAAATAAGGGAGCATCTTATAATCAATGGCATCTTTGATTCAATGAAATTTAATAATCTCTTTTTGCCAGGTATTAAAGAATCTAGTTAGTATAATAATCAAAACCTGATTCTCATCAAATGTAAAACTTCTCTCTCCTCTGATCTCCAGGCTACTCCAAGCTTGGAAGCCTACAATGAAAGAAGATGGGGATAATTAGAGTCACCTCCAGCCCTCACTTCACCTTCTACTTGACTACTTGGCTGATGATTTGGGACCTTTCAGAGACTGAAGTGAGGAGATGGAAAGAAGTGAAAGTAAATAAAGTATTATTTCCCAGTACAGCTATACTCCGGTATAGGTATTCTCTCTTTGAGGGATGTTCTAAATGTCACTTCTTTCTTTCTTGGAGCATTTTGTGGCTTTTTCAGAGACAACTTCCATCACTGGGGATCTCTCACCCATATATAGTTCCTCTGACGTACGCTATACCCACTCCAGCTGGCCTCTTACAACTTCCCCTCTAGCCACTGGTTTTTGTGGTCCACTCCTCCATCAGATTCACTCCTCTTGTGTGGAGTCCCAGCCAGAACAACCCGATACATTCCCACCTCAGGAGTCTCATAGTTCATGGGAAATTCAGACATCCTTTGTCACCCCAGATGCTAGAAGGTGCGGTAAATTTCAACAGAGCCCTTTCCCCTCACTCTGCTCCAAGCCAACAGAGCTCAGGCCACCGACTCTCCCCTTTAGTCTTTGTAGGTATGAGTCAGAGGTGAGTTCCTGCATCCCTCCAATGTCAGGGAACATGTCAAAAACTCTCCAAGTAGTTCTCTAGAAGTGTCATCACTAGATCTGAGAACAGTAGTTTAATTGCCTCTTAAAATGAATGGTTAGTCTTAGGCACCTTCAATTCTGTTTCAGGTTTCACCATCAACTTTAAGACAAACACCTTCATACATAAAAGGCTAAAAAAGAAAAGGATTTATTTATTTTTTCCATGTGCCATAGTGCTTTTTATTTTCTATTTAATGTCATTTTATGTAAACAAAAATTTAAATTCTAGCATTAATTTTACTATTATCTTTATAGCTACTTTTACTTTTTATTGAAATATAATTAATTTACAATAATAAATAATTGTTAATTTCAAAATTTATTGTTATAATAATTGTTAATTTCAAATGTACAGCAAGGTGATTCAAATACATATAAAATTTTACTTAGTAAATCAATTCATTCTCTACTTTCCCCAAAAAAATGCTGAGAAATTGCTCACAATGAAACATATGACCATCAGTGAGGTATAGTGACTACCTACTTTATGCTGGGTCATTTATGTTACTGTTGATATATTGAGAAGGACAAGCATCACTAATGTAGTAGGCCTGCTAAGAATGCGTGCGTGCATGTGTGCAAAGTAGCTTCAGTTGTGTTCGACTCCTGGTGATCCTATGGACTGCAGCCGCCCAGCCTTCTCTGTCCATGGAGTTCTCTAGGCAAGAATACTGGAGTGGGTTGCCATGCCATCCTCCAGGGGATCTTCCCTACCCAGGGACTGAACCCGTATCTCTTATGTTTCCTGCATTGGCAGGCAGGTTCTCTACCACTGGGGCCACCTGGGAAGCCCAAGTGAATGCATATCTTAAATTTAATCAGGAGGAATAGCAGACTCAAAATATAGAAGTCAAATCTAACTATAAGCTCTCTTCCCGACAAAGATAATTTGGAGAATGCAGAAGCCAAATGCTAATCAATATTCCTAAAACGTGGCTCCTGAATTAATCAGACTTAACACCAGTTCCTCCCTTCAGGACATGCATAAATGATAGGCCTCAATTCAGGAGACAATATCTCCCCCATTAAGCTTGTCAAATGTAGGAAAGGAGACTAGAATACCCTGGCTCTGGGGTAGGCAGATAGAAAAGAGAAAAGAAGTCAGAAGAGGCTAAACCACACACATCCACACAGTCCCCAGACAGCACAAATGTCAAGTCTGGAGACAGAGACACCTTCTCTAGGTAGATCTAGACCCTCTGGCACAGGGTTTAGATTCCACATCTTTGTTGGAATTAATCCTTCCTCCAGGTAAACCAGCTCTCTTCCAGAGCACGAGGCCTGAAACTTCAGCTGGACTTCAGACCTTATCACCATCAGCACAGGTGGATAGCCCTGTCAGGTGGCAGCCCTGCATGCCTAATTCTTTCTCTCAGTGTCACTGAAGCCTTGAGGAGGACAGAAGGTAGTGTAGAAATTTCTTTCATTTTTCTAATACACAGCTGAAAATTCTATTTTAATGGCCTTATCCGGATTCCGGGAAGAAGAGAAAATGGTCCCCTCTATGTGAGGGATGTTGATACATTAAAGATATCAATTTGTGTCCCATGATACAGTTTATTTTATTTTCTTGTTTATCATGTGCTTTCCAGTTTTTGATGCAATTTTAAAATATAAGTATTTTAAATATTTCTCTTTTTAATAGAAAATTCAAAAGCAATGAAGATTCCATTACGAACACTAGCTAAAATCTCTTAACACTATCAGTTTAATAAGGCAATTCAGTTTTGTTTTAAACTACATGCATATTGTACTCACTTTGCTTCAGAATTTTTTGGAATAACAGGTTTATGCATAAAAAATATTTCTAATTTTGCTGTATCCTAAGCAGTAACGTGTTTAATTGTAACACTATATTTACCACCTCTCATTTATCAGTGCCACATCACATCTCTATGTTTTCAAAGAACGTACAAGACTGATATGATTTTCATGATATTTTCCCAATGCTTCTGATTTTTTCTGGGTTTTTCTTCTCTTTTAAGAAAGTGTACTCCCTTTAGATGATCTCTCCTAGGATCAGTATATTTTTATAGACTATCAGTACTTCTCTTAAAGACTTGTCAATTTGCATTGATTATAGAAATTATATCTTCTCTCTTCACACATTATACATACTTTTATAGAAAAGTCAACCTCATTCCTGTATTCTGAACTTAGTCATTTAGGAGTACCTATTCTATATAAATAGCAACATTCATATTTTTAAATTAGGGCTCAGCCCAGGAATGTTGTCATATAACAAGGACATTTGCAGCATTCATAAAATTACTCTAAGTGATATGTCTGATTACTATCATTTTATATGCTTTCTGTTTTTATGCTTCTTGCTATTTCCCTTTCCTTCTTTATAATTCTAACTTTTGTTGCATTGATTTTTATTGTTAGTTTCTTTTACCTATTATTTTCTTTTCTAGTGATTTATTAGTCATACTTATTTACTAGTCCTGTTGACCAGTAAATTTATTACTAAATATTTACTAGTCCTACTTATCCTATTGTCATCTCTATATAATAGTTATTAAAATAAATATACTTGAGCCCATATTTCTAGATCAAAATCAATAATGATTTCCATCTGTGAAATAAAACAACTCCTTCAAAGAGTCATTCACCTGATAGTCAAAGCCACACTCTCCAAATAAGGTATAATCAAGAAGGCTGAGCAACAAACATGTGTTATGTCCACAGATAAATGGGAGGAGAGTGCAGTGAAGAGGAGGAGAAGTAGGCAGGAGGGTGAATTGACACTATGAAAACTCAGATGAGAGAAAGTATCCAAGACAGCAGAAGGGCTCAACAGTAACTAATAAAGAAGAAGGATAGGAAGGATGAAGGGTGAGATCAGAAACAAAACAGAAAGAGACTCACAAACTTAGAGAACAAGCTTATGAATGCTGGGGGAGAAGGATAAGAGGAAGAGACAGGGAGTTTGTGATGGACATATACACGTGGCTATACTTAAAATGAATAATCAACAAGGACCTACTGTATAGCACAGGGAACTCTGCTCAATGTTATGTGGCAGTCTGGACTGAGGGGGAATTCAGGGGAGAATAGATACATATATTATGTCTGACAGAGTCCCTTTGCTGTTCACCTGAAACTATCACAACATTGTTAATCAGCTATACATATATGTATAACTAAGTCACTTGCTCTACAGCAGAGACTGGCACAATACTGTAAATAAACTACACTTCAATTTAAAAAAAAGAATGTCCATCGGCAGATGAATGGATAAGAAAGCTGTGATACATATACACAATGGAGTATTACTCAGCCATTAGAAAGAATACATTTGAATCAGTTCTAATGAGGTGGATGAAACTGGAGCCTATTATACAGAGTGAAGTAAGCCAGAAAGAAAAACACCAATACAGTATACTAACGCATATATATGGAATTTAGAAAGATGGTAATGATAACCCTGTATGCAAGACAGCAAAAGAGACACAGATGTATAGAACAGTCTTTAGGACTCTGTGGGAGAGAGAGAGGGTGGGATGATTTGGAAGAATGGCATTGAAACATGTATAATTTCAAATATGAAACAAATCACCAGTCCAGGGTCAATGCGTGACACAGGATGCTTGGGGCTGGTGCACTGGGATGACCCAGAGGGATGGTACAGGGAGGGAGGTGAGGGGGGTTCAGGATGGGGAACACATGTATACCCGTGGAGGATTCATGTTGATGTATGGCAAAACCAATACAATATTGTAAAGTAATTAGCCTCCAATTAAAATAAATATATATTTTTAAAAAAGAATGAAGAAAAAAATAAAATGGGCAATGCATACATAAAAATTTCTTTTTTGAAAAGAAGCAAGGTCATTAGAAGTTGATGATCTTGTTTCCCATCTTTTTTTACATGGTTATATAAACCTTCTCTGTGCTCTTTAGTTGTGATTTAAAACTGTGAATACTTAACAAAAGCTCTAACCAATACAGAGTGAAGCAAGCCAGAAAGAAAAACACCAGTACAGTATACTAACGCATATATATGGAATTTAGAAAGATGGTAACGATAACCCTGTATGTGAGACAACAAAAGAGACACAGATGTATAGAACAGTCTTTTGGACTCTGGGAGAGGGCAAGGGTGGGATGATTTGGAAGAATGGCATTGAAACATGTATAATGTCATACATAAAATGAATAGCCAGTCCAGGTTCAATGCAGGATACAGGATGCTTGGGGCTGGTGCACTGAGACAACCCAGAGGGATGGTAAGGGGAGGGAGGAGGGAGGGGGGTTCAAGATGGGGAACACGTGTATACCTGTGGCGGATTCATGTTGATGTATGGCAAAACCAATACAATATTGTAAAGTAATTAACCTCCAATTAAAATAAATAAATTTATTTTTTATAAAAAAAAGCTCTAACCAGTCTAGCTACTTGCTGAGATAGCTCAATTAGCATATTTGAAAATTCAGTATAGTCACATGCATGGTAAGAGGATTTTTAAAAATTAGTCTGACATTTCAATCCCTCTCTGTTTCAATCCCCAAAAAGTTGCTTTAATAGATTAAATGAATACATTCGTATTTCTTATAGGGTAAAATTTTCATCTTTAAGGGTAAACAGTCTAGTCATCAAGCAATAAAAAAAATACCACTTAAATATCACAGGGGAGTTCTTCACCTATTTGTGTTTAACCACAGCCTACCGCTTCAGGAAAAGACTACTGGGAATTTAGAAAACCCCATGAAATCACACTGCAGCCATATGTGGAGGCAAAATGCATGTATCACTTGAGTATATCCTAAATTGTAGAGGCACATGATGAAAGGGAGTCTACTCATTGCAAAAACGGATTCTTTGGCAAATTTTCCAGAGCAAGAAGACATTTATAACTCTCTACCATGAGATATATTTAAACTTATTGTCTTATCACTGAGCAGCTTTTCAAGGTTGTATCAGTTTTCTCTAAAACATTTTGTACTCAGATTTCTTCAGTATCACAGATTATATTAGATGTTTCTGAAGAGACTTTTCCCAATGGAGAAAACTTCAAATAGAAGGAAACTTGTAAAGTAAACTTACTGCCAAACCACATGATAATCAGTTTATTTATTTGTTGAAACAAATTTATATCAAGAACTTACTATTATATACTAAAGTGTAGTGTACAGCATTGTTTCCCAAACCATATATGGTAGAGGAGGATTTTTTTCCCCTAATCCATCATGATTTTTGAAAAATATAATACGAGTAAGTTGCTGCTGCTGCTGCTGCTGCTGATGCTAAGTCGCTTCAGTCGTGTCCGACTCTGTGCGATCCCAGAGACGGCAGCCCACCAGGCTTCTCCGTCCCTGGGATTCTCCAGGCAAGAACACTGGAGTGGGTTGCCATTTCCTTCTCCAATGCATGAAAGTGAAAAGTAAAAGTGACTTTGCTCAGTCGTGTCTGACTCTTCACAACCCCATGGACTGTAACTTACCAGGCTCCTGTGTCCATGGGATTTTCCAGGCGAAAGTACTGCAGTGGGGTGCCATAGCCTCTCCAAGAGACAGTTACTGAACAAAATAACATCAAACAAGGAAGCTCAACTTTTTATTATAAAATTCCACAGAATAAACTTACATTCTCAAATTATCTTTGTAGTGTTCTAGATATTTACTCTCAATTCCTGATCTTAACAGTTTGCCACACCCCCTATCCTGGTCTTCAGGCAGGGCTGGGGTAAGGTAAGAATATATTTAGTGCTTTAACTAACATAGGCATGTATGTCTCAACTCAATGGAGGCTTTCATTCTTTCAGTCAAAAAAAATTCAAAAATACTCCTCCCATTGGCACAACCAAGAGCACACCAATTACAGAAGAAAACAAACACATAGAAAGAAAACATGTATAGAAAGACTACTCAATCAGGCTTCTTTTATCCACTATAAGCATCACAGGATCAGTAAAAAAAAAAAACTTTCAGGTGTTTTCAGGAAAATTTTTGAAAGCTAAAATATATTTACTGACTCCAAAAGCTAAACACAGAAAGTAAAATTAACAAAATTTAAAATCCAAAGGAATATATAACACTGATTATTAAATTAATGACTATCGGCTAATTAATAGGTTATTCAGTTCAGTTCAGTTCAGTCGCTCAGTTGTGTCCAACTCTGTGACCCCATGAATTGCAGCACACCAGGCATCCCTGTCCATCACCAACTCCTGGAGTTCACTCAGACTCACGTCCATTGAGTCTGTGATGCCATCCAGCCATCTCATCCTCTGTCATCCCCTTCTCCTCCTGCCCCCAATCCCTCCCAGCGTCAGAGTCTTTTCCAATGAGTCAACTCTTCACATGAGGTGGCCAAAGTACTAGAGTTTCAGCTTTAGCATCATTCCTTCCAAAGAACACCCAGGACTGATCTCCTTTAGAATGGACTGGTTGGATCTCCTTGCAGTCCAAAGGACTCTCAAGAGTCTTCTTCAACACCACAGTTCAAAAGAATCAATTCTTCAGTGCTCATTAGTCCATGGGGCGCAAAGAGTTGGACACAACTGGGTGACTTCACTTCACTTCACTTCACTTCAGCTTTCTTCACAGTCCAACTCTCACATTCATACATGACTACAGGAAAAACCATAGCCTTGACTAGATGGACTCTACTTTTGAATATGCTGTCTAGGTTGGTCATAACTTTCCTTCCAAGGAATAAGCATCTTTTAATTTCATGGCTGCAATTACCATCTGCAGTGATTTTGGAGCCCCCAAAAATAAAGTCAGCCATTGTCTCCACCGTTTCCCCATCTATTTGCCATGAAGTGATGGGGCCAGATGCCATGATCTTCATTTTCTGAATGTTGAGTTTAAGCCAACTTTTTCACTCTCCTCTTTCACTTTCATCAAGAGGCTCTTTAGTTCCTCTTCACTTTCTGCCATAAGGGTGGTGTCATCTGCATATTGAGGTTATTGATATTTCTCCCGGCAATCTTGATTCCAGCTTGTGCTTCTTCCAGCCCAGCGTTTCTCATGAAAGTTTATTAGTAATTACTAAATTTAGTGTTCATAAACTATCATTAAACTTTAAAACTCTTTTTATGTTACATTTTATCACATTCCAATATCCATAAGAAATCATAGCTAGTGGCATTTTAAGGAAGTTATTTGCAGTTAAGCTGTTTAAAATGCAAAATAACAAATCCTTTTCAAAATTTTATAGTCAAAAAGTTTACATGGGTTATGCAGACATTTTAATTAATTTGAAATGACACAGGACCTCCAAAATCTTAAAAAAAAAAAAAAAACACACACACAAAACACCTGTCCACAAACAGTAAACACACTGACTTTGTTAAGTGAATGAATGAACTTGGAAGGTACAGTTTAGGAAGACTGGAGAAGAAGCGACAGACATCTATTTCTAGGTTGACAGGTATAGAAGCAGCTGAACTGTACAGAGTTGGTCACAGAGGGCAACATTTATAAGCTAAGAATGGAGACGAGACTGGAATATAAGAATTCAGACATCCATAGTGTCCACGGTAGGAAACAGTTAAATCATGGCAGGAAAACAGAATCAGCAGACACCAAATGAGGCAAAGAAAAAAAAGGACTATAGATTAGATCAAACCAGATTGGAGATTATTTCCCTAGCCACACCGAAGACAGCTCCTACCAGACATTCAGAGAGAGAAAATTGCGAGTTTATATCAAGTTTCATGAATAATTTTCATGGTTTTTAACCTTACTAATTAAGGCACTACTAAATACAATTTTTGAATTTCATACTGTGAATCTAATTTTTGAAACACATCCATTTTCACTTTTGTAAAATACAAAGTTAATGGGCCTCTCCAGGTATGGGTATCATCTTAGTTCATTTAGGCTGCAGTGGCCACAGGACTGGAAAAGGTCAATTTTCATTCCAATCCCAAAGAAAGGCAATGCCAAAGAATGCTCAAACTACCACACAACTGCATTCATCTCACAGGCTAGCAAAGTAACTCTCCAAGCCAGGCTTCAGCAGCACATGAACAATGAACTTCCAGGTGTTCAAGCTGGATTTAGAAAAGGCAGAGGAACCAGAGATCAAATTGCCAACATTTGTTGGTCATCAAAAAAGCAAGAGAGTGCCAGAAAAACATCTAATTCTGCTTTACTGACAATGCCAAAGCCTTTGACTTTGTGGATCACAAGAAACTGGAAAATTCATAAACAGATGGGAATACCAGACCACCTGACCTGCCTCTTGAGAAACCTATATGCAGGTCAGGAAGCAGCAGTTAGAACTGGACATGGAACAACAGACTGGTTCCAAATAGGAAAAAGAGTATGTCAAGGCTGTATATTGTCACCCTGCTTATTGAACTTATATGCAGAGTACATCATGAGAAACGCTGGGCTGGAAGAAGCACAAGCTGGAATCAAGATTGCTGGGAGAAACATCAATAACCTCAATATGCAGATGACACCACCCTTATGGCAGAAAGTGAAGAGGAACTAAAGAGCCTCTTGATGAAAGTGAAAGAGGAGAGTAGAAAAGTTGGCTTAAACTCAACATTCAGAAAACGAAGATCATGGCATCTGGCCCCATTACTTCATGGCAAATAGATGGGGAAACAGTGGAAACAGGGTCAGACTTTATTTTTGGGGGCTCCAAAATCACTGCAGATGGTGATTGCAGCCATGAAATTAAAAGACCCTTGCTCCTAGGAAGAAAAGCTATGACCAAACTAGACAGCATATTAAAAAGCAGAGACATTACTTTGCCAACAAAGGTCCGTCTAGTCAAAGCTATGGTTTTTCCAGTAGTCATGTATGGATGTGAGAACTGAACTATAAAGAAAGCTGAGCGCCAAAGAATTGATGCTTTTGAACTGTGGCATTGGGGGAAACTCTTGAGAGTCCCTTGGACAGCAGGGAGATCCAACCAGTCCATCCTAAAGGAAATCAGTCCTGAATATTCATTGGAAAGACTGACGCTGAAGCTGAAACTCCAGTACTTGGGCCACCTGATACGAAGAACTGACTCACTGTAAAAGACCCTGATGCTGGGAATGATTGAAGGCGGGAGGAGAAGAGGATGACAGAAGATGAGATTGTTGGATGGCATCATCGACTCAATGGACATGAGTTTGAGTAAGCTCCAGGAGTTGGTGATGGACAGGGAGGCCCGGCATGCTGCAGTCCATGGGGTTGCAAAGAGTCAGACATGACTGAGTGACTGAACTGAACTGAACAAAATACTAGCTTCCTTATTGGCTCTGTGGTAAAGAATCTGCCTGCCAATGCAGGAGATGCAGTTTAGATCCCTGGTCAGAAAAGTCCCCTAGAGGAGGAAACGGCAACCCACTCCTGTAGCCTTGCCTGGAAAATTCCATGGACAGGAGCCTGTGGGCTACAGTCCATGGGATCCCAAAGAGTCAGACACAACTTACCAACTAAACAACAACAGCAAAATACCACAGACTGGGAAGCTTATAAACAACCACTCATGGTGCTGGTGACTCAAAACCTTAGATCAGGGTGCCAGGCATGGTCAGATGAGGGCCTGGTTTTGTAGATGTATGGTTTGTAGACATATGGTTGTATTCTCACATGGTAGAAGGGGCAAGCTAGCTCTCCATGGTTTCATAACTGGTACTAAACCTGTCTATAAAATCTCTGCCTTCATGACTTAACTCCCAAAGGCCTCCATCTTCTAATATCATCTTGGAGATTAAGTTTTCAACGTAGGAATTTGTGGTGTGGTGTGTGTAGGTGGGTGGGCACAAACATTCAATTCAGACCAAAGCTGTTTTGAACAGACATATAGACTCCCTGGAAATATCCTGTGTCTTAAGCATTTACAAAGTGCTTTCTTTAAGTCAGACATTACTTTTCCTTATATTTTCTTTTTTTATTAAGGTCGCAAAGAGTACAAATTTTAATTGCATAACTCAACATGAATACACTCACCAACAGATCATAACATACAATTGTTCTAGCACTTCAGATGGCTCCTTCCCAGTCAATATACTCCCAAAGGTAATCATTATTCTATCACCATTGATTACTTTTTCCCTTATTGAACTTAATGGAATCAAACAGTCATACTTTTTTTTTAATGCAGTATGTACTTAGCAGTAGGTACTTTGTTATTAGTTTCTTTTGCTCAACATTATGCCTATAATATTATTGGTCTCATCATGTAATAGCTATACAGGTTTCCTCCACTGCCAAAAGCAGAGATCCTTGTGGTGGCTCAAACAATAAGCATCATCTGAACAGGGAGGGAATAGCCACTACTGGCAACTGTACAGGAGGCCTCTCAGAGGTTGAGTAGATCTCTGATAGTGGCCAGACCACCACACTTTGTGCCCCAACTTCACTGAACCCACACCAGCCCTTCCAGCACTGCTCCCCATCGGGGCAGAGGATGCCAGCACCAGAAAGGGGAAGAGCACACACTTAAAGGGACCTAAGCCAGCTTAGACCTAACCCTCAAGCTCCTGTTGCTATAACTTGGGACCTGACCCCACCCGTAGTAGGGCAGTGACGGGCACTGAGTAGAAGTGAATCCCCACCTCCTTCTCCAGCCCCACCGCCCATCTAGGGGGTGCTGCTGCTGCTACTAAGTCACTTCAGTCATGTCCAACTCTGCACGACCCCGGAGACAGCAGCCCACCAGGCTCCTCTGTCCCTGGGATTCTCCAGGCAAGAACACTGGAGTGGGTTGCCATTTCCTTCTCCAATGCATGAAAGTGAAAAGTGAAAGTGAAGTCATTCAGTCATGTCTAACTCATAGCGACCCCATGGACTGCAGCCCACCAGGCTCCTCCACCCATGGGATTCCCCAGGCAAGAGTACTGGAGTGGGGTGCCATTGGTAGTGGCCAGTATATCATGAGGAAAAATGTGACTTGTGTTCACATCAAATCTAACTCTCTCACCAAAGCCACAAGGACTGCACAGATTGTATAGGGACATTCCAACATAAGAACAGTTTCAAGACCACTATAGGTAACTGTTTTACCTAATTCCTTAGAGACAGAGAAACAAGGAAAATGCAGAGATGGAAGAATTTGTCTCAATTGAGAGAGCAGGAGAAAACTCCTGAAAAAACAACTAATGAAACAGAAATAAATAATTTATTAGATAAAGAACCCAAAACATAAGTAATAAGAATTCTAACTAAATTAGGGAAAAGAATAGATGGGCACAGTGAGGATTTTAATGAGAAATTCGAAAATTTAAAAAGAACCAGTCAGAACTGAAGAATACAATAACTGAAGTGAAAAACCTCCACAAGGAAATGAACAGAACACTAGATAATACAAAAGAAGGCATAAGTAACCTGGAAGATAGAATACTAGAAAACACACAATCAGAACAGCAAAAATAAAAACAAATTTAAGGGAATTCCCTGGTGTCCCAGTGGTTAGGACTCTATGATTTCACTGGCAAGGGTGTGGATTCAATCCCTAGTTGGGGAACTAAGATCCCATAAGCCATGTGGCATGGTCAAATTTTTTTAAAAATTAAAAGTTTAAGGACTCTTTGGAATAACATTAAGCATGCCAGCACTTGAATTATAGGTATCCCATAAAGAAAAGAGAGAGAATGGGATTGAAAACACATGTGTTAAAATTATGGCTAAAAATTTCCCAAACCTAGAAGGAAGCAGATAATGTACAGAAAGCACAGAGGATGTGAAACAAGATGAACCCAAACAGACCCACACCAAGACATAGTATAATTAAAATGGCAAAATTTATGGATAAAGAGAAAATTCTAAAGGCAGTAGAAGAAAACCAAAGATTCATATACAAGAGAATTCCCATGAGGCTATCAGCTGATTTCTTTGCAGAAATTTTGCAGATAAAAAGGGAATGGCATGACATATTTAAAGTGCTGAAAGAGAAAAACTTATAACTTAAAATATTCTAACCAACAAAGTTATGACTCAGAATTGAAGGAAAGAGAACTCAGACAAGCAAAATCTAGAATTCATCAATACTAAACCAACCATACAAGCAATGTTAAAGGCTCTTCTCTAAGTGAAAAAGAAAAGGCTATAACAAGAGTAAGAATTTATAGGAAAGGAAAAATCGAACTAGTAAAGGCAAATATATAGTAAAAGGCTGTGGATTAACAACTTGAATAAACCCATGTGAAGATTAAAAGATAAGAATTGTAAAATCAACTGTAACTACAATAAACAATCAAGGGATAGACATGAAGATATAAAATATGATATCAAAACCACAAAACATGGAAAAGAGAAGTAGATATTTTAGAATTATTTTAAACTTAAATGATTATTAATTTAAAACAAATTGATAACAGCTATAGGTCCTCATATATAAACCTCATGATACCCACAGAGCAAAAATCTACAAAATACCCAAAAAGTAGAGAGAGAGGAAAACAAGTATACCACTAAATAAAATCATTAAATCACAAGGGAAGAAGCTGAAAGAAGAGAAAAGAACAACAAACACAACCAGAAAACAAGTAACAAAATGACAGTAAGTACATGCCTAAAAATAATTATTTTAAATGTCAATGGACTAAATGGTTCAATCAAGACATGAGGTGGCTGATTTAATTTTTTAAAGACCCATCTATATGCTGTTTGCAAGAGACCAACTTCAGAGGTAAAGACACACAGAGACTGAAAGTAAGAGGATAGTAAAAGATGTTTCACGAAAATGGAAATGGAAAAAAAGCTATGGTAGCAATACTCACATCAAACAAAGTAGACTTTGAAACATTTCTGTGTGTTCTCCAAACACCTTCACTTTCCTTGCGGAGGGTAAGGTGATAACACTTGAGCTAGCCCCTGCTGCTCCTGAAGTGACCACACGATGCGTTCTGGCCAGGCGGTGTGAGCCATGCTTCCATCACTTTCATATCCAGCCATAGATTGTCCACGTGATCTCCATGCTCTCTCCAGAAGGAAGAGAGGGACTCAGTGGTGAAGCCTTGCAATGGCAGAGCCTGTACTACTTGTGGAATTAAAAAAAGGGGGGGGCGGGGGGATGTTTTAGAAATCAGTAATTCTGAATAGCTGATAGACTACTTTTTACCTTTGTCATAAAGTGAATCTTAGGCCTGACACAGATTTGTAAGCCGGCTGCCTGTTGTGCAATGAGCTGGGAGTGCCTGCTGAGTTGTTCCTGTTCAGTCAAGTCACTGCAGAGCCTGGATGGGAAACCCCACCACACCCCCACACCCCCGGGGTGGTAAAAAGTAGTCTATCAGCTATTCAGAATGCTGATTTCTAAAACATCCTTTTTTTTTTTTTCATTCCACAAGTAATACACATTCATTTCGATATAACACCATTCTGACTTTTCTCCTACTAGCAGCTTAAGCTTCCGTGTCACTTGCCTATAGGAAAAAAATGTGTAGACATTTAAAAAATACTCTCTGGATTTTTGTGATGTTGGTGGTAATTTGTAGTTTGCTCTTCTTTCTTTTCTTATTCTAAATATATATTTACTTTTAAATCTGAATTGTATTCACAGTATTGCAATTTTTTAAGAAAACTCTGAAAATTGCCCAAGCCCCACAAAACTTGGGTCTAACCCAGCTTGTGTGTGTGTGTGTGTGTGTGTGTGTGTGTGTGTGCATGTTTAAATGGGAGATGAGATATGTCCTTTGGAAACTGTTCTTTCACTCAATAATTTTCCATGCCAATAAAAGTAATTCTGTGACATAATTTTCAGTGGCTATAGAATATTTCATTATTCCATCTTTTGTATGTACTCTAATTTAACACCAACCCCCTATTGTTAGATATCTACATTGTCTGTGGTTTTTCCTAAATCTTTTTGTAACTGTCAATTATTTTTCTGGAATAAATCTCTAAATGTGGAATTGATGGGCCAAATATAAAAACATGTTCAGACTTTTGATACACCAAAATCACTGCAGATGGTGACTGCAGCCATGAAATTAAAAGACGCTTACTCCTTGGAAGAAAAGTTATGACCAACCTAGATAGCATATTAAAAAGCAGAGGCATTACTTTGCCAACAAAGGTCCGTCTAGTCAAGGCTATGGTTTTTCCAGCAGTCATGTATGGGTATGAAAGTTGGACTGTGAAGAAAGCCGAGCAGTGAAGAATTAATGCTTTTGAACTGTGGTGTTGGAGAAGACTCTTGAGAGTCCCTTAGACTGCAAGGAGATCCAACTAGTCCATTCTAAAGGAGATCAATCCTGGGTGTTCTTGGAAGGAATGATGCTAAAGCTGAAACTGCAGTACTTTGGCCACCTCATGCGAAGAGTTGACTCATTGGACTGATTGGGGGCAGGAGGAGAAGGGGACAACAGAGGATGAGATGACTGGATGGCATCACCGACTCGATGGACAAGAGTTTGGGTGAACTCCGGAAGTTGGTGATGGACAGGGTAGCCTGGTGTGCTGCAATTCATGGGGTTGCAAAGAGTCAGACATGACTGAGCGACTGAACTGAACATGTTACCCTTCAGAGAAATCGTATCAATTTACACTCCTATCCAAACTAAACCCCAGAATGATATTTTTTCCAGTTCTTTCAACCAATACTGCAAATTATCACTATGTTTCAATTTGGTCAACTTTGATGTCTTTTTAAAATTATCTCTCAGCATTGTTTTAGTTAGTATTTCTTTGACTCTGATGAAGTAGACCATTGTTTTGTATTTTATTGGTTGACTTCTTTCCTTATGGTTTCATTATGAATCGATTTTGTGTGTTCTTACCCTTTATATATTTTCCTGTTGATATATGTTTATCTTTTTGCATTGACTTATACATATTCTTTGTACTACTTTACTATATGTTGTTGTTCATCCTCAGTCATCTTCTCCTCCTGCCTTCAATCTTTCCCAGCATCAGGGTCTTTTCTAATGAGTCAGTTCTTCACATCAAGTAGCCAAAGCATTGGAGCTTTGGCTTCAGCATCAGAGGATGAGGGAACAACAGAAAATGAGATGGTTGGATGGCATCACTGACTTGATGGACGTGAGTTTGAGCAAGGTCCGGGAGTTGGTGCTGGACAGGGAAGCCTGGTGTGCTGCAGTCAGGGGTTGCCAAGAGTCAGACATGACTGAGCGACTGAACTGAACTGATATGTTGTTGCTGGGGCTTCCCGGGTGGCTCAATAGTAAAGAATCTGCCTGCCATGCAGGAGATATGGGTTCGATTCCCTGAGTCAGGAAGATCCCCTGGAGAAGGAAATGGCAACCCACTCTAGTGTTCTTGCCTGGTAAATCCCATGGACAGAAGAACCTGGCAAGCTACAGTCCATGGGGTCGCAAAAGAGTCGTGCCATTGTTTTATGCTTGCAGACATTTTTTTTCCTGGTTGTTTACCTTTTAACTTTATAACATTTTTCTGTGCTGATGTCCGCAATTTTTGTGCAGTGAAATTTGTCATCTATTCTCTTATTCTTAGAAAGTTCCTCTTATAATACAAGAAACTATATGGCAACAATTTTGAAAATGGAGGACTTCCCTGTCAAAATATAAATACCTGAATTTCACCCCCCCAAAAATAGAAAATACAAATACTTTGACTCTGATGAGAGAGATTGAAAATTCTGTTACCATTGAGGTTTTTAAACATTAAAACATTTGATGGCCAAAAAATTTAATACAGATGCAGATTTTATGGCATGAACATGGCAGTGTATTTTAAATATTCTCTCCCTTATTTGTCTGGAAATCACACAAAAGTACAAAGAAAATGAGGAGATAGATAAGAATAAATATAGAATCATTTTACATTTCCTGGATATATTAACTAGGGTAAGTAATACTAGCTGCTTTAACAAATGACCCTCATATCTCAGATCTTGATAAAGACTTATTTCCCTCTCACAGCCTAGACCTTTGGGTGTCTGGGGAACAGCCATACTGCATGGTAACTGTAGGACCCACATGCCTTACATCTATTCGTCTACCATTCCCAGGCTCTTACCCTGCTTCACCCTCCACTGCATGCTCTCTACCTCACCAGGAGGCTGAGAAGAGGATGTTCATGGAGAAGAATTTAAGGGTCAGGTGTGGAAATACATTCCAATGGCCAGAACACATTCACATGGTTCCACCTAAATGCATATGAGACTGGGAAGTGCAAACCTCCCACATACCTAGGATGAAAATAAAATGAAGTTTGGCAAATTCATGGGATTTTTTTTTCTGCTACACAGCCTTTCTTCCCCCAAGAGGAAGAGATTTAACATAGGAAATTGGAAATTAGGGAAACTTTTGGGATGGTCAAGGGAGCAAAGTTCAGGGGAGAGGGAGGCTTTCTATAAACCAAACTGCATGTGTCACAGGAATCCACAGCTGTTGATTTCTGCAATGTAGAAGTGATTGACCTTCTGGAGGCCACCTGGAGCCACAGGCAAAACAGGCCTTTTACCTGCTGATTCTCACGTGCCTGTACTTGACTTCCGCTGAGAAGAATGGCTTCTAGCTGCCTTCTAGATCTTACAGGAAGGTTCTCTTTGGCAAACTGGATCATTGCTGGAAGGAGAGTCTAGGAAATGCCATTTCCCTGAATCTAGCCCCCGGGACACAAGAGAGAGCTTAGAAGTGTGAGGAGGTTGCTGACTGCCAGCATCTGACACAAGATGTAAATGTTAGCTTGATCACGACATTCAGACACCTTGAAGCCCAACCATTAACTGCCTAGGTGTCTGAGGCCCTAGGTCAAGTCTCCCTGGTACGTACCCTCTCAGTGTTACTCAGTACTTCTGTGCATTCATTAATGAAGTTCTAGTAGTCTTTTCCTTTATATATATTGTCACAGTGTTATTTGGCACAGAATTACATACTTGTGAATGTTGCCTGTATTGGTTTGCTGAGGCTGCCATAGCAAAGTACCATGGACTGTGGAGCTTAATCAAAAATTCTTTGTCTCACAGTCTGGAGGCTGGAAGTTCAAAATCAAGGTGTCAGCAGGGTTGATTCCTTCGAATGGCTATGAGGGAAGGGTGTGACCCAGGCCTCACTCTTTGGTTTACAGATGACCAGACAGCAAGGAGATCAGACCAGTCAATCCTAAAAGAAATCAACCATGAATAGTCATTGGAAAGACTTATGCTGAAGCTGAAGCTCCAATACTTTGGCCACTTGATGCGAACAGCTGAGTCATTAGGAAAGACTCCAATGCTGGGAAAGCTTGAGGCCAGGAGAAGAAGGGAACAACAGAGGATGAGATGATTGGATGGTATCAGTAACTCAATGGACATGAGTTTGAACAAACTCTGGGAGACAGTGAAGGACAAGGAAGCCTCGTGTGCTGCAGTCCATAGGATCACAAAGAGTTGGACACAACTTAGCAAATGAACAGCAATCTTCACCCTGGGTCTCTTCACATAGTCTTCATGCTCAGCACTGCTCTATGTCCAAATTGCCCTTTTTCATGGGTCACCCATCATATTGGATTAGGGTCCACTCTAATGACCTAATTTTACCTTGATTATCTCTGCAAAGAACCTGTTCCCAAACAAGATCACCTTCTGAGGTACTGGGCGTTGTTTTCAATATGTGAGTTTAGGGTGACACCATTCAACCCATAGTTATCAATATCGAATGGTCGTCTTTTATGACGCAGTGTTTCCTGCCTTGAATTCTGCTTTCCCATAGGCAGAGGCCGGGAGGTATCAGACTACTCCTTTCCACTGGGGAAAGGCATTTCTAGAAGAGTAACACTCCATGTTCTCTCCACTTCCACACTCATTCCTCCAAGGGGAGGAGATGTGGTTTTTCCAAAAGGAGATCTTGAGAGAAGGAACAGGGTAGGCTCAGCTGGCTATGGGATCTATCTGCCTGCAGAGAAGTGGCAGGTGCCAGGTGCCTACAGAGACAGGTGCAAGACTGTCTAGTGCCTTCTGGGACCCAGCTCCTAATACCAGCCAGCACCCCTCCCCACACTCCCAAGCAATATGCTCTGATAATCAGCTTTATAAGAAAGAAAGGGGATGTATCAGTCAGGGTCCCAGCAAGAAACAGATGTCATACTCACACTATAAAAAAATTCATTGTTGTTGCTTAGCCACTCAGTTGTGCCCAACTCTTTTGTGACCCCATGGACTGTATCCTGCCAGGCTCTTTTGTCCATGGGATTTTCTGGGCAACAAAATTTCATACATTGAACCTAACCCCCAATGCAATGGTATTTGGAGAGAGCCCTTCGGGAGGTGATTTGGTGGTGAGGCAAAGCTCTTGTGAATGGGCTCAGTGCCCTTATAGGCCCACTCCAGTACTCCTGCCTGGAAAATCCCACGGATGGTGGAGCCTGGTAGGCTGCGGTCCATGGGGTCACTAAGAGTCAGACACGACTGAGCGACTTCACTTTCACTTTTCACTTTCATGCATTGGAAAAGGAAATGGCAACCCACTCCAGTGTTCTTGCCTGGAGAATCTCAGGGATGGGGGAGCCTGATGGGCTACTGTCTCTGGGGTCACACAGAGTCAGACACGACTGAAGCAACTTAGCAGCAGCAGCAGCAGCAGCCCTTATAAGAGGCTTCAGAGTGCTCCCTCATCCTTCTTCTACATGAGTACATAGCAAAAAGGCAGCCATCTATGAATGAAGAAGTGTGTTCTCACCAGACACAGAATCAGCTGATGCCTTGATTTTGGACTTCTCGCCTCCAGAACTGTGAGAAATAAATTTCTGTTGTCTATAAGCCACCCAGGGTATGGTAGTTTTGTCACTGCAGCCCAAATGGACTAAGACACGCACATTAGGACAGCTTGCAGAGAGTTTGTTGAGAAACTGTGCAAAGGACCCACAAGGTAACACAGCTGGTAACAATAGGGTTCCATTCTCACTACTTGCGGGGAGGGAACACAGCGAGCTTCGGGCTGTGTAGAGAGGCTGCTGGTCAGGAGCAGAGCTGAAAGCACAGGCTTACCCATTGCAATCCCACAGGGACAGAGCTGGGGTGAAAGGTAAATACCCCACTGGCACTCTTCTCCCTAAGCTCTCATGCGAGGTCCCACTCTGCCCAGGCCCTTAGGAAGGCAGAGAGAAGAGGATGCTGTTGGTGAGATCCATACAGGTCAGCTTCCCAGGGCACAGAGTGGGTGGAGGATAGTGGGGCACACTTGAGGGACAAAGGGAAAATGTCCGGCACAGGGATATTTTCACTTCCCATTTCTTGACTCCTATTCTGGTTCCCAGTTAGTCTTGAGCTCACTTGAAGGAAGGGAGGAGGATGTGCTAGTTTCCTACAGCTGCTGTAACAAACAGTAATGTAAGGGCTTAAACCAACACCAGTTCATTGCCTCACAGTTCTGGAGGTGCAAAGCTCTGAAAATAAGCTGTCAGCATCTCTCCTGAAGGCTCCTATCCATTGTCTTCCCTTTTCTAGAGGCCACTTGCATTCCTTAGCTCATGATTCCTCTCTAGCTTCACTCTGACCTCTGCTTCTGTCATCCCATCCCCTTCTCTGAGTCTTGCCCCTCTGCATCATCCTTATACAACTACACTGGGTCCACCTGGATAACACAGGATAACCTCCCCACCTGAAAAATCCTGAGTTTAATCACATCAGTGAAGTACCTTTCATCACACAAGGCAACATGTTTACAGGTTCTGGGAATTAGGATATGAACACCCTTTGATGGGTGAGGGGTATTCAGTCTACCACAGAAGAGGGGGCAGCTAACTTCTTCAAACTCTTTGTTTTTGAGAATAGGCACATGAGACTTGCTCTGGCAGTTGCAATAAATATATCTGTAAGAACTTTTTGCAATACCAGTTCATGTCACCAATGTAGCTGTCACCTGAAAATTTTCTTTTGGTTCTCAGGACATCATCTAAAGACTTGGTAGAATTCTCTCCTTTCTGAAGATAAGAATTATCTAGTGACTGCCAGAGGCAGGGGTAGAGGTTAGGTGAAATGGGTGAAAGTGATCAACTTCCAGTTATAAGATATATAACTCCTGGTGATGTAAATATGCTTCCTCAGTGGCTCAGTGGTAAAAAATCTGCCTGCAATCCAGGAGCAGCAGGATATGCAGATTTGAGGAGGATCTGTGTGGGGAAGATCCTCTAGAGGAGGGCATGACAACCCACTCCAGTGTTCTTCCCTGGAGAATCCCATGGACAGAGGAGCCTGGCAGGCTACAGTCCTTGGGGTTACAAAGAGTCAGACATGACTGAAGCAACTTAGCATGCACACATGATGTAAATATAAAGTATGGGGACTATAGTAACAACACTGTATTGTATATTTGAAAGTTGCTAAGAAAGTAGTTGCTAAGTTCTCATCACACACACAAAAATGTAGTTGTGGTGATGGGTGTTAACTAAAGTTATTATGGTGACTATTTTGCAATATATGCATATATCAAACCACCATGTTGTACACCTAACCTTGATACAATGATGCATGACAATTACATCCCAACTAAAAATAATAATTACCAGTCTCAGGTATGGTATGTTATTGCCCATATTTGCCTCCTTATTTTCATTAATTCCATCTTCCAACTTTTGATCATGAGCCCACTTCTGTGCGTATTTTATTTTTACTGCATTGCTTGTGCTTTTGCTGTAGGCAATCACAAATCCTCTGTGAAAAGAACCATCTTTGACTTTTTTCATCTTGTAAGTAAATATAGGTGGAAGGTATGAAAAAAATTAATAGATTATCTTCTTTAATATAGCCTCTGCCTTCAGAAGTTGCACCGTAAGTAGACACTAGGGAAATTTTATGCCTTCCCCATTCTTCACTATAGTGAAAAGGCTCTTAATCTCTTTGTTGTTGTTGTTCTTGTTCTTGTTCTTGTTCAGTTGCTAAGTTACGTCCAACTCTTTGTGACTCCATGAACTGCAGGATTCCAGGCTTCCCTGTCCTTTACCATCTCCTGGAATTTTCTCATATTTATATCCATTGAGTCAGTGATGCTATCTAGCCATCTCATCCTCTGATTTCTTAGGAAAATTCAAATGAGCTATGAGGAGGAGAAGGGAAGGAGGCAAGGATGGAAAAGTTGGAAATGGAAAGAGTGTGCATTTTAAGAGAAAAATAAGCTGAAAGTTGGCTTTCTGAAGACATATTCCTGCACTTGAAGAAACAGAGGCAGAAACTTCCAGGTGGAAGTTCTTAACACAAACTTGAGTCCCAAACAAAGGGCTCTGAAGGATGGTGTTGAAGGTTGGCCAGCCTGAGTATCTGCTGTGAAAGGAGGGCTGGGCTGCACAGGACTGAAAAAGCACACTGAAAAAGCTGTGTCTGAAGACATGATTCTTTGAGTCTCATTCTCTGTTTTAGGCAAATTTAACAGAAAACACTCAGGTGTTATGGTGCAGGGGACCAGAAAGCAGAGGGTCCACAAATTTACACTTGGTCCAGATTCCAGCATGCCTTGTTATCAAACTAGGTTCATTTGTCCAATGCACAGCAAGCCAAACACTGAGATGCTGAAGTCTGCAAACAGAGAAAGCGTTTACTCACAAAGCAACCAAGTGAGAAGAAGGGAGAACAAGTTTCAGATCTGCCTCTCTGAAAGTGAGGAACTTGGGATATTTATAGATAAAGAGGTGGTCATAAAGAAGGCTAAATGCTGAGGAATTGATGCTTTTGAACTGTGGTGCTGAAGAAGACTCTTGAGAGCCACTTGGACTGCAAGGAGATCAAACCAGTCAATCCTAAAGGAAATCAACCCTGAATATTCATCAGAAGGACTGATGTTGAAGCTGAAGCTCCAATAATTTTGACACCTGATATGGAGATGACTCATTGGAAAAGACCCTGATGCTGGGAAAAATTGAAGGCAAAAGGAGAAGAGGGCAACAGAGAATGAGATGGTTAGAAAACATCACGAACTTAATGGACTTGAATTTGAGCAAATTCTGGAAGATAATGGAGGACAGGGAAGCCTGGCGTGCTGCAGTCCATGGGGTTGTAAAGAATCGGACATGACTTAGCAACTGAACAATAGGGTGGTCATAGCGATAAGGAATAGTGATGTTAGAGAACCAGTGACAGAAATGGTCAATGGTGCTGCCACTGAAAACTAGCCAGGAGAATTCAAGAGGGAACAAAAGGAGGAGGGAGGAGAAGGTATGTCTTGCCTACCTCCCAGAAATCCTCATGCTGAAATCCATCTTGGCTGAGAGATATGTGTGTCACCTGGCAGTACCCTGAGTCAGACTAAATATGAGCCAAGCAAGATGACTGGCCCAGAGACAACCAGGAAACTAACCTCATTGCTATGAAAGCTGAGACTTCGAGCCACATGGCAGAGTAGTTCTCCTGGGTTCCCTTTCGCTCTCTGCCTGGGCACCTCTTCCCAGAAAAGTCTTTTGCTTTGTCAGCATGTGCTTCCCTCAGACAGTTCATTTCCAAGTGTTAGACAGAAGCCCATTCTCTGGCCCTGGAAAGGATCTCCCTTCCTGCAACAACTAGGTTCCATGTACAGGTAATATCACTATGGTTCATGGCCCACATTTGTACCAGAAAGAAACTCTAAATTTCCATTAAACGTTGATGAAAACAACACTGTGATTTCTTTCCCCATCCAAGTGTGTGGACTCCTTGACTGCTGTCCACTGAGCCCAGGCTTAAGGGTATAATAGTTTTCTTGAAAATACATGAAATGCAAATTTAATTTTTGGTGTTTTTGAAAGATGAGAAATACTGTTGGTTTCAAACAACTCCACAAAAGGAAGATTTTACACTAGGTACTAGAGAAGTGACACTTGTTTCTATTTATTTGTTTGTTTTGGCTGCACTGGGTCTTAGTTGAAATTAGTATGATCTTCATTGTGACATGTGGACTCCTTAGTTGCAGCATTCTTGAGGGATCTAGTTTCCTGACCAGGGATCAAACTCGGGCCCCCTGCACTGGGAGCATGGAATCTTACCCTGTTGACCACCAGGGGATGTCCCATTTGTTTCTTTGATATTGAGCTTCACAAACTGTTTGCATATTTTGAAGATTAATCCTTTGTCTGTCACTTCATTTGCAAATATTTTCTCCAGTTCTGTGGGTTGTTTTTTTTTTTTTTTTTTCATTTTATTTAGCGTTTCCTTTGCAGTGCGAAAGCTTCCAAGTTTTTTTATTTTTGTTTTTATTTTCATTACTCTCAGAGGTGGATCAGAAAAGATTTTGCTGCACTTTATGTCAGAGAGTGTTCTGCCTATGTTTTCCTCTAACTTTTGTAGTATCCAGCCTTACATTTAGGTCTTTAATCCACTTTGAGTTTACTTTTGCGTATGGTACTGAAGAATGTTTTCATTTCATTCTTTTACATGTAGCTATCCAGTTTTCCCAGCATCACTTATTGAAGAGACTGTCTTTTCTCCATTGTATATTTTTGCCTCCTTTGTCCATAGATTAGTTGGCCAGAAGTGCATGGGTTTATCTCTGAGCTTTCTGTCCTGTTCCATTGGTCTATATTTCTGTTTTTGTGCCAGTACCTTACTGTCTTGATTACTGTAGCTTTGTAGTATAATCTGAAGGCAAGGAGCCTGATTCCTCCAGCTCCATCCTTCTTTCTCAAGATTGCTTGGGCTATTCCGGATGTTTTGTGTTTCCATACAAATTGTAAAAATTTTTGTTCTAATTCTGTGGGGGAAAAAAAAAAGCTATTGATAATTTGATAGGAATTACGTTGAATCTGTAGATTACTTTGGGTAGGATAGTCCTTTTGATAATACTGACTCTTCCAACCCAAGAACATGATACAGTTCTCCATCTGTTTGTTTCACCTTTGATTGCTTTCACCTTATAGTTTTCTGAGTACAGGTCTTTTGCTTCCTTAATTCGTTCATTCCTAGGTATTTTATTATTTTTGATGTGATGGTAAAGGAGACTGTTTCCTTAATTTATCTTTCTGATCTTTCATTGTTAGTGTGTAGGAATGCAAGAAAATTTCTGTGTATTAATTTTATATCCTGCAACTCTACCAAATTAATTGACGATCTCTTTGCTTTCTGGTAGCATCTTTAGGATTTTCTATGTGTAGTATCATGTCATCTGCAAACAGTGATGGTTTTACTTCTTTTCCAACTTGGAGTCCTTCTATTTCTTTTTCTTCTCTGATTTCCATGGCTAGGACTTCCGAAACTATGTTGAATAAAACTGGAGAGAGTGGACATTCTTATCTTGTTCCTGATCTTAGAGGAAAGGACAAATGTGTGAATAGCACCATTAGTGCATAAAACTAAACCAGAGGATTGAGGGTGGGAAGCACATTGAAAATGTTGATAACTAGCCAAACAGTGCAGACTTATTGAAGTATTTGACAAATAAAATGGTTTCCTCATTTACTATGAAGTTTGAGAGGACCTCCCAAGTAAGGATAATCTTTTCTGAAAAGACTTTAGCCACAAAAGAGTCAATAGCCTCTCTGTAAGGAAAGGTTTCTCAGACCAGCATGAAAATGTACAGATGATACTAAAACATATTTATATCCATAAGATGGAGAAAGTTGTATGAAATCTTTTTGCCAGACCATGAATGGTTAAGTAAGCAATTTTAAATGTCCAGGAGTAGCAGAAACAGCCTTCCCTGGATTGTATTATTGAACAAATGAGACAAGTGAGGTATTTTGCAGTCATTTTTAATGTTCTCTCAGCAATACTAATTCACAAATGCTATCATTTTGTCAGTAGACCAATGGTTTAATGCGCATACAATGGTGAGAAATAAGAATTTTAGAGTCTCCAGTTAGGAGTGGATTCTTTTGGTTGAAACCTGAGTTTTCTCTTTTTATCAAACCAACAGTTGAATTTCCAATCTTGTTTTTCCTTTTCTAAGGCCAACTGTTGGGCTTCTTTAGCCAGTTTTTCTAAGTTATCATTTGAAGAAATATCCCTTTGCGCCACGACAGGTTTTCCTGATGTTGATCCATTTAAAGATAGAATTCCTTGTGAAAATATCAGCAAGGCATATTCCCTTAGCTTTCAGAGAGTCAAGTTTAGAATTCGCCAGAATCTTAATAACGGCCAAAGCAGTCAGTAAAATATTGCATCTAATAATTCCTGAACAAGGAAATCATTTTTAATTTTATTTCTTCTGGAAGTAAGGAAACCACGTTGTTTCCACAACATTCCAAAATCCTGAGTTACTCCAAAATCATAACTACTATCAGTATAAATATTGGCAGTTTTGTCCTTCCCTAAAGTACAAGCCTGTGCTGTTGTTGTTGTCATTTAGTCACTAAGTTGTGTCTGACTCTTTGGGACCCCGTGGACTGTAGACAATTGGCTCTTCTCTCCATGGGATTTTCCAGGCAAGAATACTGAAGTGTGTTGCCATTTCCTTCTCCAGGGGCTCTTCCCAACCCAGGGACCAAACCCATATCTCCTGCAAGTCTCCTGCTTTGGTAGGTGGGTTCTTTTCCCACTGAGCCACCAGGGGAACCCACAAGCCTGTATAGCAATGTATAATTCAGCTTGTTGGGCTTAAGTAGCCATAGGTAAAGATACAGCCTCAACAACGTCAAAAGAAGCTATAATAACATCCCTTGCCCAGTACTGTTCCTTTAAATAAAAACCATCAGTGAACCATGAGAAATCACTGTTATCCACAGAAGCCTCTATACGTCACCATGAGGAGTCAGAGGTTATCTGCCATGAACAGGCTCATCATATTTTTGTGAGGAAGTCTAAATTTTTTTTCAATCCACAGGCTTTGGAAAATCCCAGCAATTGCCCAGTGAGGTCGCTTGAGCCTCATCATAAAAGTTAGTGTGTGGGCCTTTTGGTTGTAGTTCTAGACCTTTCATGATATTCACCATTAGTGGTTTTCTTTTTTTTTATTAATTTTATGTAGGTTTTTATCTTTGCCTTCTCTGGGTCTTCACTGCTATGCTGGGTCTTTGTTGCTGAGAGGGCTTTTTTCTTGTTGCAGAGAGCAGGGGCTACTCTTTGCTGCAGTGCATGGGCTTCTCATTGCAGTGGCTCCTCTTGTGGAGCACAGGCTCCAGGGTGCATGGACTTCAGCAGTGGTGGTGCATGAACTCGGTACTAGTGGATCCCGGGCTCTAAAGCACAGGCTCAGTAGTTGTGGTGCATGGGTCTAGTTGCTCCTAGGCATGTGGGATCTTCCTGGACCAGGGATTGAACCCGTGTCTCCTGCATTGGCACACATATTCTTTACCATGATTTACCAGGAAATCCCCATTAGTGGTTTTCATCCATTACTTGGGCTGGCCTTCACTGACAAGCGTATAAACTAGCTGATATATGTCAGAGAAACCAGGTTGATAAACCTGAATAACTATATTAAATTCCTCAGTAAATCTGTAAGGATCTTTGGTTACTTTGGGAAAAACTGTGACCATGGCTAGAGTTTAACTTTAGTCCTGAGTATAAGAAATCAAGAGTTCAGCTTCTGGATCCTCAGAAGTCTTTGTTTTAAATGACAGTCTCTAATAAATTCAGGGGAATTGCAAGTGGGAAGAATTTCAGATAAAAAGTTCAGGGAAAGAGTTAGTAAGGGGGAACTAAAGGTATAGGGGAGGGTTAGGCAGCATAGAAAACAAAGAAGATGGCACCAGAGATAGATCCTTAGACAAAGAAGTTAACGAAACAGCCTGAGGCTTCAGGATCCACTTATCTTTGTTAGTTTGTCTCAGGTAATCTTAAAACTTTAGTTTGCATAAAGGCAATTTTAGGCTTTAAATAAGTTTGTAATTTTCAAAATACCAGTCTAAATAGGTACTCCATTCAGTTTTGGAAGTTTTAGAACTATGGTGCCCAGTTCAATTTTAAGAAAAGTAAGCTTAGGGGATTTGGAAATTTCTCCATAGTGGCCAGTGACTATGTTGCTGCTGCTGCTGCTGCTAAGTCGCTTCACTCATGTCCGACTCTGTGCGACCCTGTAGACAGCAGCCCACCAGGCTCCTCCATCCTTGGGATTTTCCAGGCAAGAGTACTGGAGTGGGGTGCCATCGCCTTCTCCAATTGACTATGTTAGGTTGGTCCATTTAATTAGAAATGTGCATTAGAAAGATTGTGGTTATTAAATATATAATAGGCAGCCATGAAGTTAAAAGATACTTGCTCCTTGAAAGAAAAGCTATGACAAACCTAGAAAGCATATTAAAAAGCAGGGACACCTCTTTGCTAACAAAGAGCCATATAGTTAAAGCTATGACTTTTCCAGTAGTCATGTATGGATGTGATAGTTGGACCATAAAGAAGGCTGGGGGCCAAAGAATTGATGCTTTCAAAATGTGGTACTGGAGACGACTCTTGAGAGTCCCTTGGACTGCAAGGAGATCAAACCAGTCAATTGTAAAGGAAGTCAACCCTGAATGTTCATTGGAAGGACTGATGCTGAAACTGAAGCTCCAATACTTTGGTCACCTGACACGAAGAGCAGACTCATGGAAAAGACCCTGATGCTGGAAAAAATTGAGGGCAAGAGAAGAAGGGGACAACAGAGGATGAGATGGTTGGATGGCATAACCAATTCAATGGACATGAGTTTGAGCAAACTCCAGAAGATAGTGAAGGACAGGGAAGCCTGGCATGCTGCAGTCCTTGGAGTCACAAAGAGTTGGACATGACTTAGCAACTGAACAATGACAAGGGTAACTGTGGAAGGGGCTGCCCTTAAAATATTTAGATAAGTGGGATCTCATTTTTAGCAGATTTTCTCTACAGTAAAAGAATAATTTTCAAGCAGATTAAATAGCTTAATCTCAGTTTAAACAGTTCAAATAGGGAAAATATTGTGTAACTCCAATAGTTCAATCACACTTCAGGCTTAATACCAGCCAGTTATAAGGGAACAGCTTGGTCCCAGAGCCAGACTGACGTTTTCTAAGCGTGGTTCCCATAGACCAGCCCCTATTCCAAATGAATGGGCCCAAGACTGAAGTGGCATAGTTCCAATGAAACAGCCTCTGTTCCTGAATGAATGAGTCAAAGGCTAGCCAGTTCCAGTGAAACAGTCTGATTTCAAAATCAGACCAAATTGCCAAGAATGTACTCACATACAGAACCGAGCCTTAACCAGAAGACGAAATCTAAACCTGGAGAATTTCAAAACACAAAGAAAACAGATGCTCAGCTTCAGGAGAAAGATGAACCTTTCAACTCCAGAGTTAGTGTGGAAAGCAGGAGCGACAGTGGGCTCAGGGTGGGTACTGCACAAGTTTACTCAACAGTCACAAAATCATTGGATCTTCTCTGGATCCCCATACTGGCCATCAAAATGTTGACCTAAAATAAATAGACTGCCAGTTTTTTCTTGCAGGCAAAGTGGGTTTATTGAAGATTAGCAAGGAATTGCAACTCAGTGTCTGCAACCACAGTGAGCCATGAGCAAGTCTCCACACCGCCAGGGAAGGAGAGCACTTTTATAGTGGTGAAAGGAAAGTTGAGAGGGCTACAGTAATCAGAGAGTTCACGGCTTCTTAGCAGAAGAGAAAAGGAGTCTTTCTTCTTCCTAATGGTTTCTGCTATCATTATAGGGAATCCTGACTCTATTTACTTGAGATACCTCTTTATTCATTTCTTTTAAAAAGGTTATATGGAAAACTCATTCTCTTGCTGCTTTAGTTGTGTGTATTGTAGGATCAGTTCAGTTCAGTTCAGTTGCTCAGTCATGACCGACTCCTTGTACTTCATGGTAAATAGAAGGGGGAAAAGTGGAAGCAGTGACAGATTTTATCATTTCAGACAGTAACTACAGCCATGAAATGAAAAGATGCTTACTCCTTGGAAGGAAAGCTATGATAAACCTAGATGGCATACTAAAAAGTAGACACATTGCTTCACTAACAAAGGTCCATATAATCAAAGCTATGGTTTTTCCAGTAGTTATGTATGGATGTGATAAATGGACCGTAAAGAAGTTCAGTTCAGTTCAGTCGCTCAGTCGTGTCCAACTCTTTGCGACCCCGTGAACCGCAGCTCACCAGGCCTCCCTGTCCAGCACCAACTCCTGGAGTCTACCCAAACCCATGTCCATCGAGCCAGTGATGCCATGCAACCATCTCATCTTCTGTCATCCCCTTCTCCTCCTGCCCTCAATCTTTCCCAGCATCAGGGTTTTTTCAAATGAGTCAGCTCTTCGCATCAGGTGGACAAAGTATTGGAGTTTCACCTTCAACATCAGTCCTTGAAGATGGACTGGTTGGATCTCCTTGCAGTCCAAGGGACTCTCAAGAGTCTTCTCCAACACCACAGTTCAAAATAATCAATTCTTCGGCGCTCAGCTTTCTTTATAGTCCAACTCTCACATCCATACATGACCACTGGAAAAACCATAGCCTTGACTAGACAGACCTTTGTTGGCAGACCTCTGCTTTTGAATATGCTACCTAGGTTGGTCATAACTTTCCTTCCAAGGAGTAAGAGTCTTTTAATTTCATGGCTGCAGTCACCATCTGCAGTGATTTTGAAGCCCAGAAAAATAAAGTCAGCCATTGTCTCCACTGTTTCCCCATCTATTTGCCATGAAGTGATGGGACCTGATGCCATAATCTTAGTTTTCTGAATGTTGAGCTTTAAGCCAACTTTTTTGCTCTCCTCTTTCACTTTCATCAAGAGGCTCTTTAGTTCCTCTTCACTTTCTGCCATAAGGGTGGTGTCATCTGCATATCTGAATTTATTGATAATTCTCCCAGCAGTCTTGATTCCAGCTTGTGCTTCTTCCAGCCCAGCATTTCTCATGGTGTATTCTGCATATAAGTTAAATAAGCAGGGTGACAATACACAGCCTTGACATACTCCTTTTCCTATTTGGAACCAGTCTGTTGTTCCATGTCCAGTTCTAACTGTTGCTTCCTGACCTGCATATAGGTTTCTCAAGAGGCAGGTCAGGTGGTCTGGTATTCCCATCTCTTTCAGAATTTTCCACAGTTTATTGTGATCCACACAGTCAAAGGCTTTGGCATAGTGAATAAAGCAGAAATAGATGTTTTTCTGGAACTCTCTTGCTTTTTCCATGATCCAGCAGATGTTGGCAATTTGATCTATAAAGAAGATTGGGTGCCAAAGAATTGATGCTTTCAAACTGTGGTGCTGGAGAAGACTCTTGAGAGTCCCTTGGACTGCAAGAAGATCCAACCAGTCAATCCTAAAGGAAATCCACTCTGAATATACATTGGAAGGACTGATGCTGAAGATGAAGGTCCAATACTTGGGCCATCTGATGCAAAGAGCTGACTCACTGGAAAAGACCCTGGTACTAGGAAAGACTGAAGGCAAAGGGAGAAGAGGGATGTAGAGAATGAGATGTTTAGATAGCATCACTGACTTAATGGACATGAATCTGAGCAAACTCTGGGAGATAGTGAAGGACAGGGGAGGCTGGCATGCTGCAGTCCATGGGGTCACAAAGAGTCAGACATGACTTAGGAACTGAATGACAAGAACAATTGTAGGATACAGGTGCTGGTGGAAATGAGAGGGGATGGAGTTTCAAAAAGTCTGGAGCTATTACACATGACATCTGTGTGAAGTTCTTTTCTTTGAAACATTCAGACTCCAATCTCTTTGGGTTCTATTGCCTCTGTCTCTGCTATGTTACCCCATGTCCCAAGAAGTCCTTGACTACTGGGTAGGGAGAGTTCCAGAAACAAAAACACTATTGGTGCTATTTTAAATGGATGAATAAAAGAAGCTGCATTTAACTAAACAATCTGCCCACATTTAGTGGCAGATAGAGTCAAAGTTCTAATTCAAGTTGAATCCAATTTTGTTTAAATCCAAGTGAGTTTGAATCTGACTCCAAGGCCAAATTCATTCCTCTTTAAACAAACTGCCACAGTCCACGTATTACAAAGCTTATAGCAACCACCAAGTATCTCTCCCTTTGCTTCTCTTGACCCACTCACATTTCAATGATTTCCAATCCTGTGGTTCTTGAAAATACCTGAAGCTGAATTCCTGAGTGACAAATGTAGCAAAACTTCTTACTCATTGTAAAGATGGGAAAGCAGAAGTCTGCAGTAATGGGTGCTTGCTTAATTATTTAAGAATAAAGTCTAATCCTAAAAAAAGAAAGAAAAGCAGGATGAATGAAACCCATAAGTGTTAAGGATAGAAATAAAATAAGCTGGTAGCTCAAGACATAGACAAAACACATAGGAAGTATCAAATACGGATCATGGGTAAAGAGAGAGTTTGAGACAGAGAAAGAAATTATATCATGCATTAAGTTATACAGTAAGTTTACAAAGCCAGGACATGGAAGCACTGACAGAGAAATGGATAAAGATGGTGTGATACATATATAGAATAAAATATTACTCAGCCATTAAAAAGGATGAAATAATGCCATTTGTAGCAACAGGGGTCCACCTAGAGATTGTCTTACTGAGTGAATTAAGTCAGACAGAGAAGGAGAAATGTTGTATGACAATCCTTATATGTGGAATCTGAAAAGAAATGATACAAATAAACTTACAAAACAGAAAGAGACTCACAGACTCACCTGCCATTTCCTTCTCCAGGTGATAGGTGATTGGTGGTACCCTAAATCAATGAGGAAAAGATGGATTGTTTAGGATATTGTGTTGGGACATCTCATTCAAGACGTAGGTAGAAATAAAGATTGGCTAGCACTTTACACTATAAACACTTTGTATAGAGATGGAATCCAGATGGCCTAAGAATGCAAATAGGAGAGGTGAAATCATAAACTTACTAGAAGAAAATGTAGAAGGATATTTCTATGGTATAGAATTGGCAAACAACTTGAACAAAATACAGAAAAGGATAAACCACAGGGTGAAAAATGGTGTGGACTGGTTACATAGAAATGGAGAATTTCTGCTCAAAAGAGACACCACAGAAAAGTCATCAGAAAGATAATAGTCTCAGGGAAAAAAACATTGATGTCTGAAAATAACAGGACTTGTCCAGGATACATAAGGGATTCCCAAAACGCATCAGAAAAAGAAAGAACACACCTGCCTAAAAATGGGTAAAAGATGTCATGGGTTACTCACAGAATGGAAAATATAAATGCTATGTGTATATGAAAAAATATTCAAATCCATTTTACATAAAAACTGTAAATTAAAACAATAGTCAGGGACTTCCCTTGTGGTCCAGTGGCTAAGAATCTGCCTTTCAATGCAATGGATGAGGGCTTGATCCGTGGTCGGGGAACAGAGATCCCACAGGCCATGGGCCAATTAAGCCTGTGAGCCACAACTACTGAGCCTGCACTCCACAACTACGGAGTCCATGCACCAATTTGAAAAGATTCTGCAGGATGCAATGAAGATCCTACCTGCTGCAAATAAGACATGACACAGCCAAAGAGGTATAAAAAAAAAAAAAAACCCTCAGTGAGAGTTAAACAATATAACAAAGTGAAAACAACAACATAAAATTAATGCTAATTAAAAAATGGGACTTCCCTGGTGGTCTAGTGGTTAGGACTCCACCTGCCAGTTCAGGGGACACGGATTCAATGCCTGGTCTGGGAAGATCCCACATACCCTGAAGCAACTTAGCCCATGTGCCACAACTACTGAGCCCATGTACCCTAGAGCCTGTGTTCTGCAACAAGAGAAGCCACTGCAATGAGAAGTCCCCTTGCTGCAGCTAGAGAAAGCCTGTGTGCAGCAATGAAAACCTTGCACAGCCATGAATAAATAAAAATACACAAACAATACAATGTGTTTTATAAGGCATAAATATATGTATTCATGGACATATATCAAACATACTTGGGTGAGTGCCTATGGGAGAGGAAATAGAAACGGGGAATAGTAGAAGTAAAAGGGAACAAATAGGTGAAACAAGCAGGAGACCATGTAAGGATGGATAATGGTTTGCTGAGAGCATGCATGCATGCATGCTAAGTCGCTTCAGTCGTGTCCGACTCTGTACGACCCCATAGACGGCAGCCCACCAGGCTCCTCTGTCCCTGGGATTCTCCAGGCAAGAATACTGCAGTAGGTTGCCATTTCCTTCTCCAATGCATGCATGCATGCTAAGTTGCTTCAGTCGTGTCCGACTCTGTGCTACCCTATGGACAGCAGCCCACCAGGCTCCTCTGTCCATGGGATTCTCTAGGCAAGAATGCTGGAGTGAGTTGCCATTTCCTTCTCCAGCTGTGAGCAAGGTCTCCAACTGTGAGCATGGACTTCAACTGAAAACATTCTCTAGATGTAGTAAGCAGGAAGCTGAGTTTCGTGAAGGTCAGGAGGCTCTGAGCAGGATGGCCAGCCTTGGATGGGAACCTGGGCACATCAGGATGGGGGGTGATGAATCATGGACTCTCAAAAACTGCTTGGTCTAAGCCCCCTTTCTTCCCAGAAGTGGTCTGTGATCTGGGGACTTAAGGGTCCTCTGAGCCATGAATGGCAAAGGTGGGACCAGAAGCCAGTTTCTGCTTCCCACTCCTTCTGCACTTCATCTCTTCAGCCACAGGGGAATGCTTTCATAAGGATGGAGGCAGAAGGATGTCTGGAGGCAACTCCCTGTCTCCCTACTTTTAAGGATGGTGGATAGATTAACCACATAGACAGCTCCATAGCTGCTTAAAAGAATAACTGGCAATGGTGAGATGGGCTAATAATCCACCAAGGACTATATTAATAAATAAGCAAAGCAACCAATAATATCAATTGAAGTAATAGGCACGCAGTAGAACATTTTTGCTGGCAAATCTGTACTGAGATGTGACACAGTAGAAAAATATGATGGTGGCACTATCTATGCAGGGCAACGATTAAGTCCTAGTTTTACTGTAAAACACAGGTGGCCTTGGGCAATGATCTACCTGGCTCAATAGTTAGTATTGAACACCTGTCACCCACAAGGAATTATCCTATCACTTGGGATGCACCTGTGAATGAAGCGGACAATAACAACAACAAAAACTCCTTTGTCCTGTGAAAGCTCCCATTCTAGCAGGTTCCTGAACAGTTGGTACATATGGAGCCATCCCAAGTAGGGGATACCTTTTCAAGTTTTGGAGCTGGACACTGAGTGCCTGGAGGGGTCTCTTGGACTAGACACTTACCTGTCAAGGAATATGTGGCAATGATTTTGAATTAGTCGCTGGTGGCTTTTGATCTTAATTATAAATCCTTTAACAGATGTGGTCCCATGAGTTGACATTTTCCCCTTAACTTGACAACACCTAGTTTCATGAAGACATTTGCTGCCCCAAACCTACCTCTTTGTTAACTTGGACAGCACTATTTCCTTCTAGGTTTTGGCCAGCTTGCCTGGGGCTCACCTAGCCATTTGGGATATCTATTAGAGCCATCCCTGGCCCTCTGACTTGGGATCAGTTAGTCTTCTTTATTTGCTCAAGCCAAACAGTTCTTCTTCTGACATTTCTCCTTGCCTATTTTCTTTGCAGAAAGACACCTTTATTAAGTCATTCTTTGAACCAGATGCGTGTAGTTTGTTGGCTCTGATCACTAGGCCTCCACCATGGGAGGTAGATGGTTGGTTCTGGGGGTCTAATTTAGGATGAGAAAGCAATGCCTAATTCATTGTACACGTTCAGTTAAGTGTCAGAGTCATCAATATAGTAGCTTCATCATCACTGACATCATCATTTAACTTGGACTTTCCCTTGAATTCATTAGGATCTTTATTGTGTTATACTGGTGAAACCAAACAAATTCCAAGGAGTTTTAAGTGTGCCTAAAACTCTATGTTCATTCAAATGGAAGAGTGCAGGACCTCCCATGGTGCTTGTCCTTACTCTCAGCTACACCTTCTAGCACTTTCTTGTTGTTATTGGGGGTCTTCCATGTCCTCTCCTTCATTTTCAGTCTCCAAACTCTTTGCCTCTCCTTCTCCCTGTCCAGTAGGCCATCCTCCACAGAGTTGAGTCAATAGGGATAAGCTAGTATTTATAATTTTAATAATAATATCTCAAGTATGGAACAGACAACTTCTGAGAAGCATTTGAAACATAGTAACAGTCGCACCCCACTCCAGTACTCTTGCCTGGAAAATCCCATGGATGGAGGAGCCTGGTGGCCTGCAGTCCATGGGGTCGCTAAGAGTCAGACACGACTGAGCGACTTCACTTTCACTTTTCACTTTCATGCATTGGAGAAGGAAATAGCACCCCATTCCAGTGTTCTTGCCTGGAGAATCCCAGGGACAGGGGAGCCTGGTGGGCTGCCGTCTATGGGGTCTCATGGAGTTGGACACAGCTGAAGCAACTTAGCAGCAGCAGCAGCAGCAACAGTCCCTTAAGGATGACACCACCCTTATGGCAGAAGTCATGCTCTGTCGATCAGTTGAATCCGACTCTTTGAGACTCCATGGACTATAGCCCTCCAGGCTTCTGTCTTTATGGAATTCCCCAGGCAAGAATACTGGAGTGGATTGCCATTTTGTTCTCCAGGAGATCTTCCCAACCCAGGGATTGAACTTGAGTCTCTTGTCTCTCCTGCATTGGCAGGTGGATTCTTTACCACTGAGCCACATGGGAATATGGCAGAAAGTGAAGATGAACTAAGGATCTTCTTGATGAAAGTGAAAAGAGAGAGTGAAAAAGGTGGCTTAAAACTCAACATTCAAAAAACTAAGATCATGGCATCCAGTCCCATCACTTCATGGCAAATAGATGGGGAAACAGTAGAAATAGTGACAGACTTTATTTTCTTGGGCTCCAAAATCACTGCAGATGGCGACTGCAGCCATAAAATTAAAAGATGCTTGCTCCTTGGAAGGAAAGTTATGACAAATCTAGACAGTGTATTAGAAAGCAGAGATATCACTTTGCCAACAAAGTCTGTCTAGTCAAAGCTATGGTTTTTCCAGTAGTCATGTATGGATGTGAGAGTTGGACCATAAAGAAAGCTGAGTGCAGAATTGATGCTTTTGAACTGTGGCATTGGAGAAGACTCTTGAGAGTCCCTTGGACTGCAAGCAGATCCAACAAGTCCATCCTAAAGGAAATCAGTCCTGAATATTCACTGCAAGGACTGATGCTGAAGCTGAAACTCCAATACTTTGTCCACCTGATGGGAAGAACTGACTCATTGGAAAAGACCCTGATGCTAGGAAAGATTGAAGACAGGAGGAGAAGGGGACAACAGATGATGAGATGGTTGGCCGGCATCACTGACTCGATGGACATGAGTTTGAGCAAGTTCCAGGAGTTGGTGAAGGACAGGGAAGCCTGGAGTGCTGAATTCCATGGGATCACAAAGAGCTGGACATGACTGAGTGACTGAACTGAACAGAACAGCCCCTTTAAAAATTATAGAACCTTTTAAATAAATGAAAATATATTTGGAACCTTGATGTATAAAACAGAAAACACAGTTGTCTGGTTGAAGTAAAGAGAGAATGTCTATCTACTTAGCATCTGCCTTGAACCCATGGTCTATAATCATCAAAAACACTGTAAAGGACAAGGTGAAGCTAGCGGCATTCATTTCCATGTCTACTTATAGAAGATCGAAGTTCTTTTCTGTTTAAGTTTTGGGTCCTTGCCTTTGGGCTGTCGTTCCCAGCTGCTTTCTCTGTAGCTATCTAATCACTTACTGGCCAAGAGTTTCCGGCTCTACCATTAGATCCCTGTCATCTCCCTTTCTCCACTCCTTCATGGATGGAGAGACAGTCACATTTGAGGTTCCATTGCCGCTTGGTGGCAGTGTACTCCAAACAACAGGTTTAAATAGCTAAGAAGCACATTTTTGAAGGTTGACTCTACAACCTCAAACTAGAGGTAACAGCATCAAGATGATAGATGGAATGAGACACAAACAGATGTTTTGGCAAAGGAGACAGTGTATAGAGGAAAGAAAATTTCATCACCTGAGGAAAGGGCCAACTTTGATTGAGGGAACCCAGGTGACTGAGGGGCAACATACAAGCATAAGAAAGAAGGCAAGTTAAAAAGTTCATAGACAAGTTTGTAAATCACAGTTTTAATATCAGCCATGAATGCAGTGAGTTATTATCCTGAGGCAATAGCAGGCCCAAATATTACCAGGTAAGGAATTCTGAAGGACACTGAACAGAAGGGGTCACAGACCAAATTAAGATGGTCTAATTGCAAGGCTTAAGTCCATTTTAAAAAGCAGCAAGAAGCATGGGGAGTAAATCAGCCCGTGTAAATTAAGGTTCCCGGGCTTCCCAGGTGGCACGAGTAGTAAAGAACCCGCCTGCCAATGCAGGAGACATAAGAGACGTGAGTTCAATCCCTGGGCAGGGAAGATCCCTTGGAGAAGGGCGTGGCAACCTGCTCCAGTATTCTTGCCCGGAGAATCCCATGGACAGAGGAGCCTGGCTGCCCACAGTCCATAGTTGTGAACAGTCAGACACGACTAAAGTGATTTAGCACACACACAAAGTAAGGTGCCAGGGGATGGAAAGTTCATACTTGCTCCATACTGGATTATGCAATACTGACATGTCTTCTCTCTGCTGCCTGCACCTTCCCCTCTATAATGTGGTCAAGAAGACCAGAGAGGTTCCAACAGATAGAGGGTGTCTGGAACCAACTCACATATTTGCTTCATCAGAGAGACACAGGAACATATATACCTGGCCACAGCAGTAGCTCACTTGTTAGCCTGCTGGATATCTGAATTATATCTGCATATTTTGGGAAATGACACGTAGGGCCAGAATGGGGCCATACTAGGTGTTACCAATGGGTGACCAGTTTAGGATGACATGGCTGCTGGGTACACATGGCGTGCTCATGACTTCGGACTTAGTCTTTGCATCACTAAGTGGTACTCTTAAAGTACTCCTTAATACCACATTTGTTTCATCAAATGTTTTATTTGCCTACTGTTTTTTTTTAATATGGTATACAGTTACTGTCTTACTGTATACCTTTTAAATATTTTTTAAAAAATTTAAAAACCTTTTAATTTTGTATTGAGGTATAGCCAATTAATAATGTTGTAATCGTTTCAGGTGAACAGAAAGGTACTCAACCATACATATGTATCCATTCCCCTGAAAACTCCCCTTCCATCCAGGCTGCCACATAATGTTTAGCAGAGTTCCATGTGCTATACAGTAAGTCCTTGTTGGTTATCCATTTTAAATATAGCAGTGTGTACGTGTCCATTCCAAACTCCCTAACTAACTGTCTGCTCCTCCATCCTTTGCCTCCAGCAACCATAAGTTTGTCCTCTAAGTCTGGCAGGCTATAGTCCATGGGGTCGCATGAGTTGGACACAACTGAGCGACTAAACCACCGCGACCGCCAGTCATCTACTGGGGCTTCCCACGTGGCCCTAGTGGTAACAGATCTGCTGATCAGTGCAGGAGACATAAGAGACGCGGGTTTGATCCCTGGATCAGGATGATCCCCTGGAGGAGAGCATGGCAACCCATTCCAGTATTCCTGCCTGGAAAATCCCCTGGACAGAGGAGCCTGGTGGGCTATAGTCCATAAGGTCACATAGAGTTGGACATGACTGAAATGACTTAGCATGTGCACACACAGCCACCTATCAAGTCTTTCTCTAAGCCCTTTACTCTGCCCCATGGGTCTATTAGTTCCTACCCTGGTGTCTCGCTGGTTGTATGACGATGTCCTTCCTTTGTAGTAGGTTGTTATGGTCAGGTAGGAAAAATCCCTCCTCTTTACTCTTCTTGTTCTGAATTGAGCTAACTATTCCTTCCTAATTTCCCTTTCTTGGTGATTTGGTCTGCTGCTGTTGACTCCAAGGTATGGAGGTCAGTTCAACTCAGCATGAAACTCAAATAGTCCCACACATTCCTAGCTCATCAGCATCTCACCCAATGCACTCCCTCTTACTCAATAAATAGAAGTAGGGAGTCTCACTCCTTAATAACCATTTAGCTCATGGTAGACTCTCAATAACAAAGAATAATCAATAGATTCAACATTTTAAAAAAAAAACTAAAATATTGGTATCCAGTCCCATCACTTTATGGCAAATAGAAGGGGGAAAAGTGGAAACAGTGACAGTTTCTTTTCTTGGGCTTCAAAACCACTGTAGATGGTGACTGTAGTCATGAAATTAAAAGACACTTGCTCTTTGGCAGGAAAGCTGTGATAAACCTAGACAGTGTGTTAAAAAGCAGAAATATCACTTTGCCATCAAATGTCCATAAAGTCAAAGCTGTGGTTTTTCCATCAGGCATGTACGGATATGAGAGTTGGACCACAAAGAAGGTTGAGCACCAAATTTGATGCTTTCAAATTGTGGTGCTGGAAAAGACTCTTGAGAATCCCTTGGACAACAAGGAGATCAAACTAGTCAATCCTAAAGGAAAGCAACCCTGAATATTCATTGGAAAGACTGATGCTGAAACTGAATCTCCAATATTTAGGCCACCTGATGCAAAAAGCTGAATTATTGGAGAAGACCCAGACGCTGGGAAAGATTGAAGGCAGGAGGAAAAGGGGTGACAGAGGATGAAATGGTTAGATAGCATCACTGACTCAATGGACATGAATCGGATCAAACTCAGGGAGACAGTGAAGAACAGGGAAGCCTGGCATGCTGCAGTCCATGGGATCACAAAGAGTCAGATACGACTGAGAGACTGAACAACAACAATCAGTAAACTCAGCCCTATATCCTAGAACCAGGACAGTACCTGACATACCACATGCAGCCCATAAATATTTGTGTGGTTGAAAAGAGGGCAAAAATAAATAGCTTCATTCTTCTGTCAAAGCTTCTATTTATTGTCTACCTTGGAGCTTTTTGCATAAGCATCTGAGCAGAACCACATCTAGGCTTCCTCTTCCAGAAGATGGAACATTACAACTTCAATGGGCTCCATTGCATTCCTTAATGACAGTGTAGAATTAACATCAGGCCTCTGATGGTTATAATACAAACTGACGGAGGAACCAGCGCTAGAGAAAGGAAAAAGGTCTACAGGAAGTTCCAAACATTCGCATGAGTTCCACTCTGAGAGTGTGTTCGTTAGTCCAGTTTGTAAATCCAACAAAGGTAGCCTAGGTACCCAACTAACAGAGTCGATTTACATAGCACTGTACTATAATAGATTCATAATACTTTTCACGCAAATAATACATAAAAACAAGCACAAACATAAACATTTTTAATGTTACAATGCAATACCTTGAAAAGTGCAATAGTACAGTACAACAGCTGGCATACAGAGGCTGGTATCGAGTTACTGACTGGAGGAGGGAGATGAGGGAGATGATGGAGTTGAAGCATCATCAGCAATAGGAGACAGAGGGCATGTTGCAATTTCACGCATGCCTGATGACACAATGTTCTTGTTGGAACCAGATGCATGTTTCCATCTTTGAAAGTTCTCAGCTCGAAGGTTTGTTTGTTTGGGACTTTCTGTATTCGTAAGACACAGCCCTTTCTAGAGCTGCTTAGAGCTTGATTGTCAAAATTAAAGGTTTAAAAGCTGATGAGAATTTCAAAGTAACTATGCTAATTGCTGATGGGGACAGGGGAAAGAAAGATCCAAAAGCCAAAATCATCAAATGCTGACTCCGTCAGCAAGTCCAGGTTTTTATAGCTGTATGTTTGAAGCTATCTGTTTTTGAAGACCTCTGTTATTAGATATACCAGAGTGGCTACACCTTACATTTCCGCCAGCAATGAATGAGTAATCCAGTTTCTCTGCATCCTTGGCAACACTTGATTTTATCACTATTTTTTATTTTAACTAACATGATGGAAGTATAGTAATAGCTCATTGTGATTCTGTATGTGTTTCTGCTCATTTAATAGCCATGACATAATAAGAGGTGCATATATGGTACATATAGTACCTCATCCCAGGAGGACACAGGCAAATAACTCCACTGTTTTACATATCAGCTTCCCTGGTGGCTCAGTCAGTAAAGAATCTGCCTGCAATGCAAAAGACTCAGGTTCAATCCCTGTGTCGGGAAGATGCCCTGGAGAAAGCAATGGCAACTCACTTCAGTATTCTTTCCTGGGAAATCCCATAGACAGAGGAGCCTACCAGGCTACAACCCATAGGGTCACAAGAGTCAGACACAACTTAGTGACTTAACCACCACCATTACACATATTAATACTTCTGCAGCAAACCTAAGAACATTCACATAAGAGAGTAAACAGGGCAATAAGGATCCTCATTCTAATTTCAATCTGAATATGCAAACGAATTTTTACCTAGTACAAGTTTGTTCTGCTCGTTGCACAACAGGTTAATTAACTGAGAAACAAGGTGTTGAGGCAAGAAGTGTTGCAGTGAAAAGGAAAAAAAGAGAAATGAGGTGGGTTTTTTTTTTTCCCTTTCCTGAGAACAAAGAAGATAAAGAGAACAGTGAGCAGGCCTAAACTTTTGTAGTTTTTTTTTTTTTTTTTCACTTTAACTGCTCCTAACTCTGAATGTCTGTAACTAAGTTTGCTTTTCTACCCTCTAACTCTGAATATCTGCAACTAAGTATGCTTTTCTGCCCCCTAACTCTGAAGGAGCCACACTTTGCACCTATTTTCCTTTGACTTTTTGCAAAATATATCTTATGCCTGATCTGTATCTTTACAACACCCTTCCACTTGTACTTACATATTAGAAAGAAGGTCGAAGAGCCACTGAACTGCCAGACTGAATTACTGGGTTAGTGATGCCAGCCTACGACTGTTTTTGACAAGATCCTTGATTCCTCATCACCAACTCCTGACTGTGAGCCCCCTTCTTACATAAGCCCCTAGACTTCTCATGAAGAGGAGCACAATTCTTGAGGCATGAGCTTACTGTATTCCCCTCTCCATCAGCTGAGAACTAAAGCTACCTTTCTATTTCCTCCAAACTCTGTCTCCGTAATTTTTATTTGGCTTTGGTGGGCAGAGAAAGCCAAGATTTTGGCCAGCAACAGAAATACAACTTTAAAGTCAGCTGACCAAGATGGCAGACTAATGGCTCAAAATAACCATCCTATGGGGGTCTGGATGCCAGGTTCTTTCACAGAACAGAGATAGCGGAGGTGAGAAAATAAAGTAAAAAAGGTTGTTATCTTGCAAATATCTCTTTGAATGGGAAGTCTTGGGGAGGGATGTGTTAATTTCTTCCTTCTTATAGCCACCCACAGGTGGACAGGGCCCCAAACGAAGCCACTTTGGTTTAATATTCAGGCAGAGGGGCAGGGTTCCCTGAGGCAGGCCATTATATATAGACAGTATCCTTTCAGTGAACAAAAGCAACCAGAAGCAAAGGTTAAAATAAAAGAAACAACTAACTGGAGTCGGAATTGGCTCTTATTTGCAATAAATAAGCTGAGATCAAATAAATACCAAACAAGTTGTGAAAAAATTCTCAGGTTTCCCAACTGTCTGGATATTAGAGTTGCAAATAAGGAATTTTGGACCTGTTAATAAATAATCCTAAATGGCCTAATTCCATTAAGTTCAGTTCAGTTCAGTTCAGTCGCTCAGTCGTGTCCGACTCTTTGCGACCCCATGAATCACAGCACGCCAGGCCTCCCTGTCCATCACCATCTCCCGGAGTTCACTCAGACTCACGCCCATTGAGTCGGTGATGCCATCCAGCCATCTCATCCTCTGTCGTCCCCTTCTCTTCCTGCCCCTAATCCCTCCCAGCATCAGAGTCTTTTCCAATGAGTCAACTCTTAGCATGAGGTGGCCAAAGTACTGGAACTTCAGCTTTAGCATCATTCCCTCCAAAGAAATCCCAGGGTTGATCTCCTTCAGAATGGACTGGTTGGACCTCCTTGCAGTCCAAGGGACTCTCAAGAGTCTTCTCCAACACCCCAGTTCAAACGCATCAATTCTTCGGCGCTCAGCCTTCTTCACAGTCCAACTCTCACATCCATACATCACCACAGGAAAAACCATAGCCTTGACTAGATGGACCTTAGTCGGCAAAGTAATGTCTCTGCTTTTGAATATACTATCTAGGTTGATCATAACTTTTCTTCCAAGGAGTAAGCATCTTTTAATTTCATGGCTGCAGTCACCATTAAGGTATCACTGGAATTGAATCAATAGACAGTAAAGAGGATAAACTTGGAGAAGATGCTGTTCATTCATTTTCTTTTCCATCTATTGGAAAAATACTTATTGAGTACCTACCATATGCCAGCAAGGGAGGCTCCTTCTATAAGAAGCTGAGTAAGGGAAGCACCCTATCCAGGCTCTGGGATGCCCCCTCCCCTCTGAAATAGTGAGGGGGTCTCCCTCTGGGTCTGGGAGACATGACCTTGGGTGGGAACAGCATCATGGGTATAGCACAGGGTCCTTTTTATTCTCACACTGTCATGTACAAAATGGACAAATCTGGGCATGAAATGAATTCCCAACTTCTCTAAAATATACCCCTATTTGAAATCTAGAAAAATGGTATAGATCATCTTATTTGCAAAACAGAAATGGAGACACAGACATAGAACACAAACATATGGACACCAAGGGGAGAATGGGTGGTGTGGGAGGAGCTTGGGATTGACGCATTTACACTATTGATACTATGTATAAAATAGACAGAGGCATCCCTGGTGGTTCAGTGGTAAAGAATCCACCTGCCAATGCAGGAGATGCTGGTTTGACCCCTGGGTTGGGGAGATCCCCTGGAGAAAGAATTGGTAATTCACTCCAGTATTCTTGCCTAGGAAATCCCATGGACAGAGGAGCCTGGTGGGTTACAGTCCATGAGGTCGCAAAAGAGTCAGACACTAAACAACTAAACAGCAATAACAACAGCACAAAATAGACAATTGCAGGGAAGAAACTGTATAGCACGGGGAACTCTACCTAATGCTCTGTGATGTACTAAAAGGGAGGGAAGTTCAAAAGGGTAGAGATACATGTATATGGCTGATCCGTTTTGCTGGGCAGTAGAAGCTAACACAACATTGTAAACAGCAACTATGCTCTAATAAAAACAAATTTTAAAAATAAATAAAATATGTCCCTGTTTGAAAGCAGGACAGAGAAAGACTGTCAATTAGTTGCAGGATGAAGGATTCTCTTCACTCAGCTTGTACTGCCTATTTCAGATTGAGGCAGATTGAGGAGACATGGGTTCAGTCTTTGGGTCGAGAAGATCCCATGGAGGAGGAAATGCAACTCACTCCAGTATTCCTGGGCTTCCCAGGTGGCACTGGTAGTAAAGAATGCACATACCAATGCAGGAGACATAAGAGACAGGGGTTCAATCCCTGGGTCTGGAAGATCCCCTGAAGGAGGGCATGGCAACCCACTCCAATATTCTTGCCAGGATAATCCCATGGACAGAGGAGCCTGGTGGACTACAGTCCATGGGGTGGCAAAGAGTCAGACAAGACTGAGCCACTGTGTGTGAGCATGAACTTTTCACGTGGTTTCCCATTTCACCCAAGGAAACACCAAATGCCTTAGATATACGCAGGTGGTAGTGGTGTAGTGTCGGGGTCCAGCCCCGGTGGATCCAGGGAATTCGAAGCGGGGACAGAGTCGGCGTCTGGGAAAGGACTATTTAATTAGAAATATAAAGAGATTAGGAAAGAATAGTGTAGTGGGAAATTTAGAGGAGGAAAGAGGCTATATTCCTTTGTTTACGTGGAAAACTAATAAAACCTCAAGACAAGAGGTTTGCACCATCTACGTAGGCCACCAGTGCCCGCTTGAATAGCGGAGGGTGCCCTGCTTTGGGCTCCCTCTTGCATGGGTCTTAGAAGCCAGGGCAAATAAGTAGACATGGCAAGCCTCCACAGTCCAGATGGGAATTCAGCCAGAGAGAAAAGAGCACACGGGGGAAACCAGTCTTTCCAGTGACTGGTCCATCCTTTATTGTCTGGGAAAGCTTTTTATACTTTTGGTTGTACATAGAGATCAATGGATAATACAAAGTTATGTAGCGTCAGCAGCCCTGACTCTTATCGAGACCAGGCTTTCTCTCTGCATACCTAGCTGTATACACAAGTCTTAGGTGATTTACATCATCTTCTAGCCAGGAGGCCTATTAGCATTTTACGGCCCTTTTCTGATAAGGGTCTGTCAACCAGAAAACTTATTTGCCTTAAAAGTGTTGTTCTTTTCCAAAATCTGGTGTCACTCGCAGAAAGCACTAAATAAAGTTACATTCTTACATAGCAAGGACACAACAATTTATAACAAGGAAAGAGGAGTACAGTGATTTATAACAAAGAGAAAATTCATTAACTCAAAAGTCTAGTGTTGCTAACATCAAAACTACTATATTCCTTTTTCTATATCCCAATTACATTGATTAATATCCTTCAGGTGCCTAAAAGATGAAGAATATGGAGGCCTGGCAGCAGTCATTGACTCAACAGTAAAACCCATCACCAATATAATTTTTAGCTCTTTAGAAAAGGCTCTATATCTTTAAGCTGTTCTAAGCTGCGTGCCTCTCATGGTTGAGGGGTTGTAAACAATCACAAGTTGTAAAAGTCTCTAACTGTCAGGCAAGTTAGAGAGCCATCAGAGGGGTTTGAGCTGAGACTTTCCTTTCATATGCAGGAGACCAGTTGGAGCTCTAAGTTAACTTTTTCCAGAGAAAGGTGGTCGGGGATAGCCCCCTGTAATATCAGAAGAGTATAGTATAGCAGACAGTAAACAGACAGATTTTGGTTTCGGGGTAGATGCTCAGACAGAGGACCCCTTGAGACCTGACTCGCCTTGCCCCATCAGATCTCTCCGCATGACCTTGTCATGGGTGGGATCTCCCGTGCTGGCTCCCGGCAGTTTAGTCACTAAGTCATGTCTGACTCTTACAACCCCACAGACTGTAGTTCCCCAGGCTCCTCTGTCCATGGAATTCTCCAGGCAAGCACACTGGAGTGGGTTGCCATTTCCTTCTCCAGGGGATATTTCCAACACAGGGATCAAACCCGGGTCTCCCGCACTGCAGCAGATTCTTTACCAACTGACCTACCATGGAAGCCTAATATAGCCCTAGGGCCCTACACAATTCCCCACCCTCTCATCACTCCCTCCCTGCTCCCTACTCTGGGACCGTCTCTGCCCTAGCCAAGCTGTCCTCTTTGCTGTTCCCCAAACACACACGTGTGTTCGGGACCACTCTTCCCCCAAGATGCTCATGAGCCTCACTCCCTCACCTCCTCTGGCAATCCCTCAAAGTGCCACTCCTCATCAAGGGTGTCACAGGCCACATATTTGCATTCCCCTGCAGGGGAATGTTTTCTCTTCCACAGCACCCTGCCCCACCCAGCACATGGGCCATGGTCTCCCTTAGCTGGCTTCAGAGAGCACCCATTAGTTGTCCATCTGTCACAAGCAGGTAAGCTCCATGAGACTTGTATCCTTTTCATTCACCATTGTGTCCCCAATACTTTGAGCAGGGTCTGGCCCAGAGTATGGGCTCTATACATATTTGTCAAATGATATACAACTCAATTGCTCTACATTCATATCCTGGAAACTTTGTGAGGATTGCATTTAGCACTGACCTTGGCTCAGGAAATATGCAAGTTCATTTTCATTTAAAAAAAAAAAAAAACTAGGAAAATGGTCCGTGTTTTCACTTTCTTTCTCAGGTTGTCCTGAGGACAGAGGATTTCCTAAGCCTAGTCCCAGGATTGGGCTGTTGAGGCCTCGGCATTCCTGCCACTTATTTCCAGATTACCCTTCACTGTGCCCTGCATTCAGCAGAGTGCCTCTGCAAAGAATAGGTGCCTGATCCATACATGCATGCTAAGTCGCTTCAGTTGTGTCTGACCCTTTGCAACCCCAGGGACTGTAGCTCACCAGGCCCCTCTGTGCATGGGATTCTCCAGGCAAGAATACTGGAGTAGGTTGCCATGCCCTCCTCCAGAGGATCTTCCAAATTCAGTGATTGAACCCGTATCTCTTACGCCTCTTGCATTTGCAGGCGGGTTCTAGCACAACTGGTAAAGAATTCGCCTGGAATGCAGGAGACCCCAGTTCGATTCCTGGGTTGGGAAGATCCCCTGGAGAACAGAAAGGCTACCCACTCCAGTATTCTGGCCTGGAGAATTCCATGGACTGTATAGTCCATAACCACTGTATAGTCCATGGGGTCACAAAGAGTCGGACTCAACTGAGTGATTCTCACTTCCACTTTCTTTACCACTAGCTCCACCTGGGAAGCCTGATCTACGTTTACTGGATAAAAGATTATTGTTGTCTTGTTCCTTGATAGCGAGCCAAGGAAAAACTGTCACCAGGAGAAAGGGGAAGCCTTGGTACAACTCTCTCCCCTGCAGATCTCTGACCTTATAATTTGTAGGGTGTCTCCAAGGCTTGTCTCTCCCTTACAGGCAGAGGCTTTGGCAAATTCAAAGTATCCCCATGATAAGTGTCAGATTCATACCTGAGGAGATCCTGTCCCTGCAGGAGTGGAGTCCTGTCACCTTGTCCCCAGGGGAGGCGTGCTAAATCACACCATCCTGGTCAGGAGATGGCTACAGGGGGTGAAAAGTCTGGGAGATTGGGAAACCTTGTAAGAGTTACATCATATGGCCTGTGACTCTTTACTCAGCTGTAAAATCAGAGATGGGAGAGCCAACTTCAGCCTGAGTGAGAAGAGCAAACCCTGGTGACGCACTCCACTACCCCATTCTCACCTTTCCTGTCCCACTGACTCGATCTTCTTGGGTTAAGGATTGCTTCCTACTTACTTCTATATTAACCAAGTATTTTATTTTCTGTATGCTGATGCTTTGACATCTGGAACCTGCTGACCCAACAGGGAGCCCAGCCCCAGAGTTAACCAGTTCCAAAAGACGGTAAACACTCTCCTGTGAGCAAGCTTTTCAGATGCAAACCAGCCCATCCAGAGCCCACACCCACCAACCACCTCCTCAAAACAGTTTCAAGCTCTGGACCGCTGTCCTCCTGCCCCCACCCAGGGCTGGGTACCAAACAACTAGGGGAAGCCCCTATGCCCCAGAGGCCACTGAAATTATTGAAAATAGCCAATTCTAAAGCTGCTCACCTGGCCTGACCTGTTCCTTCCCATGGAAACCACAATAAAGTCTCTGGCTCATCATTTCCCCATCTCCTTCTGCCTCCTGATCAACACCCGCCCCCCACACACCCACCCCACAACCCAAATCCAACTGTCACACTCCAGGGGCCACTATCTTCCCGCCCTAAGCACCAATATCAATGCTTCCTCATGTGGACCAAAAACACTACTTTGGTCCCCCACACAGAGTGGGGGCCCACTGTGACCAGTTGACAGATAAAGCCTTGCCTCAAGTCCAGCTCTCAGGGAGCCTCATTGGTCCACAGACTTGGCACTTGTATCCCCGATTCCTGAATGTTTGATTGGAATGAACATCCTAGGAAGCTGACAGAGTCCCCATGTCAGCTTTCTGACCAAAGAGAGGGGGTCAAGGGATAGGAAAGGCTCGTTGGAAGGTCTTGGGTCTTCTGCTCCCTATCAAGATAGTAAACCACATCCCACAGGGAACTGGAGCCATAAAAGACGTGAAAAAAGCACCTATCACACCCCAGTTAAACTCACAAACCCAGAAAGATTTTGGGGAATGGATGATCCTAAACTTACCCATGCAGTGATTCCAATTGTAGCTGCCCTCCCAGCTGTACTTCTGTACTGGGCAACATCAATGCAGCCCCTGGTGTCGATGCAACCTTTTTCTCCATAGTGATTTGTAAAGGATACCAGAGCCATGTACCTTTATCTGGTAGGGTCAACAGTATACTTTCATGGTCTCCCTTCAGGGCTTTGTCGAATCTACTTTTGCAGGAAAAGCACATAGCATGAGGATAGATAGATAGATATTGCAAAGGTGTACAGTGTGCAGAGATCATGATCACGACAGTCCATCCAACATCACACTGATCCACTACATTGATGACACTGTACTGATTTGACCATCTGGGCAGAAAGCAGCAGGTAATACTTTATATGCTGTGTTAGGAAGGGTTAGTCAGGGCTTCCAGGTGGCTCAGTGGTAAAGAATCTGCCTGCCAGTGAGGGAGCCACAGAAGACACAGGTTTGATCCCTGGGTCGGGAAGATCCCCTGGAGAAGGAAATGGCAACCCACTCCAGTATTCTTGCCAGGATAATCCCATCCATGATATCCAAAGAAGCCTGGCAGGCTACAGTCCATGGGGTCACAGTCAGATACAGCTGAGCATACATGAGAACCCACACATAGTCAGAGTCCAACCAGGAGACAGACAAGAAATCACAGATGTAATGAACAACTGCTACTGCTAAGGCAAGTATTCTTGTCTTGAGAATTCCACGGACAGAGGAGCCCAGCAGGCTACAGTCTGTGGAGTCGCAAGAGTTGGACATGACATAGCAACTAAACCACCACCATCACGCCTAAGGCAAGATCCAGACTTTGCTCTAGAGCCATAGCTTTAGCTAACTGGAGGGGGTGCCATGGAAGAAAACCGTGGGAAAGTGCCTTGTTAGCATCCTGCTGTAAACTGCCTGAATCGTAACAAAGGATCTGCTGTCCACTTGGGTGTGATGGCTGCTATGTTCTGTGGGAGCCACGCACTGGAAAAGCCCTTCACTGCAGAACCCCTTTGCTGGAGAAACTGCTGCAGGAGCCCCCCGCCCGAAACTGCGGAAGTCTAGCTAACAGGAGCACACTGAAACCAGGAAAGGACTCATCCTTTTTCACTATTCCTCCAGCGCCCTCTACTGACAAACATTAACATTGTTAGAGACGGCAAGGAGAAACATGTAGAGGGCATGTTAAGAAGTGTGAAATAGGTCTGAAATTTTATCCTACTCTCCAATTAACAAATTAGCCTGCCCCCATTTCATGAATGCTGTCAGAAAACCTAGGATACCTTGCTCAATTCAAAGACTTTTACTGTACACTTCTCTTTTTTTTGCCACACCACAGGGCATGTGGGATCTTAGTTTCCTTTGTGGGGGTGTGTGAGTCTGTCTGTCTGTGTGTGTGTGTGTGTGTGTGTGTGTGTGTGTGTGTGTGTGTGTGT